>NW_026596125.1:2341075-2418432 GCF_907164565.1 Psammomys obesus
AACCAACCAACCAACCAACCAACCAACCAACCAACCAACCAACCAACCAAAAAACAAACTAATTTTAACAATAATTGTTCTATTCTGAGGCCCACACTACTAATGAGAGCCATGCCAGACACTGCCTGGATGACCAGGAACTGAAGGCTGGACAACCCAGAGACCTAGGATAAAAAATATATATATATATATTTGAATATATATATATACATATAATCAATAAAATTATTCCTAGCGATGATCTTCTACTATACTCATAGACTGGTGTGTAGCCCAATTGTCATCAAAGAGGCTTGCTCCAGTAGCCAATGGGAGCAGATGCAGAGATTACAGCCAAACATTAGGCAGGAAGACAGAGCCTAAATTGGAGATCTTCATAAGGTCCCTTCCCTAAGAGCTCAGGGAATCCTGAGGAAGAGGAGGAAGAAGAAATGTAGGAGCCAGAGGGGTCAAGGACACCAGGAGAACACAGTCCACAGAATCAACTAAGCAGGGCTCATAGGGCCTCACAGAGACTGCAGTGACAATCACAGAGCCTACATGGCTTGGTACTAGGTCCTCTGCAAATATGTTATGGCTGTATCACTTGGTGTTTCTGTGAGACTCTAATGGGAGGAGGGCTGTCTCTGGCCCTAGCCCGCCTTTGGACCCTTTTCCTCTTACTGGGTTGCTTCTCCCAGCCTTTTAGGAAGGTTTGTGCCTAGTCTTATTGTAACTTGTTATGCTGTCTTCTGTTGATATCCCTGAGGCCTACTCTTTTCTGAAGGAAAACAGAGGAGGAGTGGATCTGAGGGAAAAGGAACATAGTGGTTGGAACTGGGAGGCATGGGGGGAGGAGAAACTGCGGTTGGTACGAGAAGATTTAAAAATAAATTCTTATTGGATTAAACTGAATGTTTATGATAAATGACGGAGCTGCGTCAGAGGGTAAAGGTCCCTGCTGCCAAGACTGTTGACTTGAGTTGGACCGAGAACCACATGGAAGGAGAGAAATGGCTTTTGCAAGTTGTCCTCAGACCTCACTTGAGTGTCACAGCATGCATACACCCACACATGTACACACAGTAAGTTAAATGTTTTTAAAAAGAAGCCAGGCATGGTGGCACATACCTTCCATCCCAGTACACAGGAGGCAGAGGCAGGCAGATCTTCAGATCTACAGAGCCAGGGCACAGAAAAACCTTGTCTCAAAAAACTATAAAAAGAAGAAGGAAGAAGAAGAAAAAGAGGAGGAAAGAGAAAGAGGGGGAGCAGCAGCCAAGTCGGGGAGGGAGAACTGTGCTAGGAAACAAAAGCAGACTCAGAGGTTCAGAGACCAGTGCTGGCTGCGGGCAAAGGGCGTGCCTGGAACAGGGGTCTTCTTGCCCGTCAGAAGACACCGCTGTGGCTTGAGGGTGCCAGAGCACTCACAGTCTCCTGGGCTCAGGGACCTCAGGGGCACGGGAAAGGGCTACTCACCGGTGCTAGCCGCAGCATCCACGAAGGTGCCATTGCCTTGGTTGTGGAAGAGGAAGTTGGGCCCATTCTCGTTGTCACAGAAGATATCTGAGGCACTGTTGCTGAGAATGGGGCCCACGCTGACACCCCGGCCCGCTAGAAGAGGAGCACGCACAGTGAGTGCCTTGCGCCCAGCCCAGCCCCCGCCTCCTGGAGGCCTGGGCTGCTGAGGCCCAGAGAAACTGTTTTAAGGAAAGTATTTGGAAAAGCCTCAGGGATACGAGCTTTGGGATGCTTCCCTGAGCTAGACCTTAGCTCCCAGTCTCCATAACTCTGATGGCCAGAGAAGAGTTGGATGGGATCACCTTGTGCCAAAAGCTTCACCCCATGCCCCAGGGACATGGGGAGTGGTCACCGTGCAAGGCAGCTGCATCACGACATCCCTACACCCAGCGCTACCCCTTGCAAGCACAGGCAGATCACAGGACCCGCCACAGCACCTCACAGCACCCCACTCCCATGTCCAGTCCCGAATACACCGGCCAGAACCTATTTGTGTGATCTTGGTTAAGAATCTGAGGAAGTCAGCTCTACCTGCCCGCTCCGACGGCGGTAGGTTCCAGCTATAGGCCCAACGATTATTTGGCTTTGGCTGATGGCCTAAGCAGCTTTGTCCACTGGCTGAGCGGATTATGGTGCATCCATATTGTGTAGCTAGTAAACGGACTATGTAGATCTGTATGTATGGACTTGGAGAGGTGCCCGTGATTGTTTAAAAAAAAAAACAAAAAAAGGCAACTTGGCAAGTAACAGTTCTGTGTGATAATTACACTTGTTAAAAAAAAAAGTGGGAAAATTCTTGGTATTTTGGAATATGAATGTGTGTATAAGCTATTTTGATTTTGGAGAAAAGTAGAGAAGGTCACACTGGCTAGCTGGGCCAGGAAGGACTAGGGAAAGGAGAGAGGTGGCAGTTGGCCTTTTCTTCATATGTTTCCTTAATGTTTGGCTTATAGCAACATGTCTTGCTCTTATGGTCTGAAAGGTGAAAATCCAATAGAGTATATAAATTTTTTTTTTAAGACACCAATCAAGCAGCTCTACATTAGGTTTTGAGGACTGACATCAGTTTTGAGCTCCTGATGTGCAGAAGTCCGGCCATGGTGCACCCTGAACAAAGCGTCTGAAACCAGTGGCTTCAAATAGGTTTGCTCCCCAAGCTTCACCTGCTTCCAGGAAAACCGTTACCACCATGGCCGCTGGATGCTGGGCAACTGCTGAAATAGAGATTCTTACAGGTTGCTCAACCACAGGCGACTTGTTAGCCATGGAATGTCAGTTCTTTCTCCTGGCAAGTGGGGAGTTTTTCCGACTTTCTATTTCAGTTACTATAAAAATCAAGTGAGTGAGAAAGGGTGATGGCTCACACGCGTCCAACAAGAAGGAGGGGAAACAGATCCAACACAGTTGGAGGGAGTATAAATTAGTACAACCACAAAGTGGCCTGGCATACCCTCAGAAAAGTAAAAAAAACAAAACAAAACAAAACAAAACGGAATACCACATGACCTAGCGATTTTGCTGCTGGGCACACATCCTCCAAAGGAGACGAAGGCCACAGATTCCATGGCTCGGCACTCCTGTGTCCACTACAGCACTGTCTGAGAGTGCCGACGTGAACCCCCACTAAGTGTCCATTGGAAGACGCAATAAAGAAAACGCGATACATTCCCACAGTGAAATGTTATTCAGCACTCCGAAGGAAGGAAATCCTGTCAATTCGTGGCTACACAGATGAGCCTGGAGGAGAACATGCCAAACGGAGACAAGACAGGTATGCTGGAATACCCAAGGTGTGGGGTCCAGAGAGCAGGCGATAGAAGCGGGGCACAGAGTGGGGTTACCAGGGTGTGGATGAACGGGGAAGATGGGAGAGGGGTGGCATCGGCGAAAGGGAACGGTTAAACTGGGGGCTAAGTCAGAGAGGCTGCTGTACAGCTGTTAACTGCCTGCTGCTCTTGCTTGTTGAGATGGTGGGTTGTGAGTGACCTTGCTGCACGTGGAAAGTAACGAATGTCAGTTCAAGCCAGACTTGGCACATGCATTTCAGAGCATCATGTTGTGTATGATAAATAAGGAGTGTTTGGATGTCAGTTTCTAAAACGTGAGGCAAGAGAGATGGCGATTTTGTGGAGCCTGCAGCCTTGCTGCACAGCCAGGCCTCTGGACCCAGTGCTGGGTCTTCTCAGAAATGCAAAATCTCAGGCCCTGCTGAGTCCTGCATCCTGACAAGACAGACCACTGTGCGTTTTGAATGCCCACTAAAGGAACTAGCGGTTATGGCAAGAGAAAACTGGGGCAGGAGTTTTAAGTAAATGACAGCTCCAGCAGAGCCATGTGACAATGGCCAGGCCCTTGGCCACCCAGCTCTGGATGGGTGATGAGCTAATCTGAGAAAAGGGTTCTTGGGTTCTGTGGTCCTTCACCCTGAGAAATGCCTCCTGACAAACTACGGGGCTTTGTTCCCAGTGTGAAGGAGCTGGGACAGGGGCCCCATAACAACCTCACCACTTTCATCACTGTTGCTGGACTTCTTGCTTATGTCTCTTAGGCTTTCTTTTCCTCCTGGATTCTTTTCTTCCCAGGTAATCAGTTTATGTTTCAAAGGAGAGTCCAGCCTCATGAAAGTGAGCAACAAACTCTCCATTCCCCCCAGGGAGCCTCCTCCCAAGAGGTATCACTTAGCATGAAGGTCCCTTTCCACAGCCAGCAGGAAGAATGCTGAGACACGGCCGGGGCATCGCCTCTGCCTGTTAAAAAGAGGAGCTAGCGGCAGCTGTCCTTGCCCTGGGCACTGCCAGAGTCCAGCACAGGGGAGGGCTTCCAGGAAATTCCAGGTGGGACTCAGGACTTGCCACCACGCAACTCTGTCCTCCTCTCTCTGTGGCATCCTCCAATTTCCTCCGCCTCTGGCTCCCAAGCTGTGACACATTCCCTTCATTTTCTACAAAGCAGGTTATTTCCCTTTTGGACACATTTCTAAATCTTTCTAATTAACTAATTGGGTTGGGTTGAAGCCTTGCACCATTTGTAACCTGTAATTACTAGAAAATTGCCATGGTAACCACACTACTAATTAGCAGCAATTTATTGCCATAGCAACCGGACCATAACAGAGATGTTACCCACAACTCCTTCTTGGCAAGTTGGCCATGCAGTTGGGGAGCAGGTGAGTCCATAGTCAGGGAGCCAGCCTTTTGGGGCCCATCTCCAGAAGCCTTAGGATAGGGTCCAAAATGGGGTCTAAGGCAGGGCAGCCAGGTGCTGCACCTCTTGCTGATGCCACAGATTAACTCTAGAAACCAACAGAAACCCCCCATCATCACTGTATCCTTCCACTCCTCCTCTTTGCCAGTCAGTGACAAAAGTAAGCAGTGTATCTTCTCCCAGGACCCGTTTCTCCTTTTCTTCCTGCTTTGTGACATCCACCCTGCCCTCCTCTCTCTGAGTAGCTCAGGGCTACCCAGGGGACTGTTAGGGACATCTTTGTTTGGTCTTGGCCATCCTAATGGAGTCGACTCCACCCTTTACCGTCTGAAGCCAGCACCTTCTCTCACAGACACACAGCTCCCCAAATGAGCCTGCAGGGCTGTAATTGGTGGAAGGCCTACCTCAGGAACGGTGATTGGCAAGTCCAGGTTTGAGCTGTGTGACCTTGGGCATATCACTTAACCTTTCTGGCCTTCTGTTTTCTCATCTATGAAACAAACTGGTAATAATAATAGCTCCTTCTCAGGGGTGTCATAAATATTAAGCGGGATGAATTTTGGAAGGTACCTTGGAAAATGTCAGGTGCCACATACTCATTAGCTGGGACTATTTACCACCTGCTGAGTGAATAATATCATTTTATTTTTGCCCAGCACTTCAAGCTTCAAAGCCCCCTTTGTTATGCTGTTGGCTCTGAATGTCTCTCTCTCTCCCCCATCCTTCCCAAGGACATATGCCCACGCTGACAAGTCTGTCTGAGAGGTTGGGGGTTCCGGGGGAAATGACCTTCTTTGGTCCCCACTTCCTCTGTCCACATTCCAGGCTTTCCTGTTTGTTTATTGAACCAAATCCCTGAGGGGAAGTGCTAGCCATTCTTGGTACCTGCACCTGGATGCTTTGACAATGGTCTCAAGTAGGATTCTGGTGCAGGAGTCCATCTCCTGGCTCTCAGGGACTGGATGGGGAGAGAAGGAAGAGGCTATGGACGGAGCACACACTCTAAACTGTTCTGACTATGGGTTTCTGACCCAGGGTTGAAGCAGCAGACTGGAACCCAGGCTCCTAGGAGGGGCCTCTGAGTTCTGTCCTGGGCCATTGCCTCTCTCTGGCTTCTTGAACTTTGGAAGGTGTCCTCCAGGGTATCAGTCCCCTGCACTGCAAAATGCAAGGGGTTGGGTGGTGAGAAGACCCTAATGGCTTTACTTTTCCACATGCTGAAACAGTTGGAACATGTTGGTGGCAGTTTCCTGTCCCACATCCTGCTGCCCCTCCTCAAAGGGGTATGGACTGATGACATTCTCCTGCTGGAATCTTGTAGAAACAGGGACCTTGTGGACACCATGTCCATAGACTGCCAAGACCATCTAAGATATTACAAAAGAGTTGGTCTAAGATGCTGGAAAATTCCTGAGGCAGAGGGGCAGAAGGTGTGAGTTGGAGAGGGAGCAACAGGTGGGATGGTAATGGGGTCCCCCTTTCTAAATCTGTTTCCTGCGGGAGTCCAAGTTGAGGACCTGATGCTCTGTTGGTGCTGGGCGAGCCAGGCAAGGCTGGGCTGTGAGACTGTGTGGGAAATGATACTGTGAGACAGGACCAGGTCTCTCCAACCCCTTTATCCTTAGAAGCTTCCAGACTAACCACCAGAGGCTATAGGGAGAAGAGCCTTTCCTCCTGTGCCCACCCGGCATCGAGGAGTCAAGCGAAACTGTGTGAGGCCAGAGTGGGTGAAGGACTGGAAGGGAGAGTCTGGTGGCTCTGTCCTGTCTGCTGGGCACGGGAAAACACATCCACATTCGGTGCCATGACCCCTGGCGGTGTGTCTCGTCACCACCACTTTCTCAACTGAGACATAACGAATTGCATATGTTTGTCACACGCAACATGTTTTGAAGAATCTCTGTGCTATGAGATGGCTACCGTGAGCTAGTTAACGTATGCATTCTCTCATATGTTTATTATTTTAGTTCTGTGAACACTTAGAAGCTATCTCCTTAGCATCGTGCAAGAATACAATGTATCGTTATTAACTGTGGTCGCCATACAGTGCATAGCAGAACTCTTGAAAGCACTTGTTCAGTGTAATGAAAATGTTGTTTCTTTTGACAAACACCTCTTCAGTGCCCTCTGGTTCCCTCCATCTTCCAGGTGATGAAACTGAGGTTTACAGAGGAGCAATCACAGCTGGCAGATGTTAGGGTCCCCACTCAAACCCTCATGCTTCTCTGACACTTCTGGTCAGGTCCACTCTCTGCAGGGAAGGGACTGTACTGGCACCTTGGAGGTGGCATGTAGCCACTTGTGTCATTAAAAAAAAATTTCTTGAGAGAGCTGAGAAAAATGCATGTAAAAATTCAAGTTTTAGTCTACCACACATCTATTCACTTCAACATGAAACCAAACCCCTTGTGATAATCATCAAATGCATCTGACACCCCTGGGAAATGGCCCTTGTGTAGCCTGTACTTTGGGAACCCCTTTGGGGACCCTCCTGGGGCTTCTGGACATGGCTGAGGTACCTATCACTCTGGCCTTGCCTGGTCCTAGCTGCTAGAGCTGGCTGAGCTACTGCTAGAAGGCTGGCACCCACCTGGGAACCTGGGAGGCCTCTGGCCCCCACCCGGCAGGCACCAGTCATGCTACTGATGAGAATCTGCCAGAAGGGCTCAGCTGGGCTTTGGGCCTCTCTGTCTCCTCTAATAATGACTTTCTATAAATCAGATCTGCCCTCCGCTTTGTTCCACACTGCTCCCAGCCAACAGCAGAACTCTCCACCCAACATCATAAATCCACGTTCATTTTCTTTCCAAATTTCTTTTAAGGCTTCTTTAATCACCACCTTGCAGCTTAGGCAGATGCTCCCTCAAAGGGCGAGGCCCGAATGTAGAGGTCCTGGGGAAAGGGTCGAGCCAGGGGGAGGCTGTGTGCCGAGGGAAGGGTGACTGAAAGTGGGACTGTATTTGGGGAGGGAGTGAAGATGCCTGTGTGGTATCCAGGCCCGAAGCCACAGACTTCATGCCTCCATGACAGGTGGGCTGGCTCACTCAGCTAAAGCCCTGAATCTTGCTTGAGACTCCCAGGAGATGCCCAGCAGAGGACTCTGGTGCCACCCTGTCAAGAGCCACAGGGCAGGTGTGGCTGTGTGCTTGACCATAGACTGGGCATCCACCTATGTTCTTTCATTCTCCAAAACGCCGTGAAGGTAGAGTTTGTGTTGGGAGGGGTCGTTGTCCTCTATGGCCGTCCAGACAGGCTGGCACGGTGCAGGCGGGATCTGTAAATGGCCCCCTGCTCTCTTTAGCCACTCTGCTAGTTGGCTGGGTCAAGGTTCCTGGAGACACACCGCAGGACTTTGCTGCTGCTCTCTCCTCTATGCCAAGTCCTTGGCAGAGTGGGGCTCACTTCTCAGGGTCCCCCCCCCCCCGCCCCAGATCCCAGTACTTCCTGCCTCCAAGAGGTCTCTGGTAGTTGGAGAACTTGGGACTTGGAGTGTCCAAGGAGCCACAGCAAGGGACAGCAGGCTCTCTACTGCCACTGAGAGTACTGGCAGCTCTGGTTCAGATGCCCTCCAGGGGCCCAGTCCCCTGAGAGCAGGCACGTCAGCCACTAGATGGCACTGTGACCCAGCAGAGTGGCAGTGGATGCTAGAATCAGGAGTGTCTGGAGAGATGTCCCCTCCCCCTCCCGCACAACATAACAACTTATGCATGGTTTGTGTGGCATTGCCCCGCCCCCCCCCCCCCCCCCCCCCCCCCCCCCCCGCCACAACACATCTGTCGCGGTGTGTTGGGATTTGCCCCCCGCCCCCCCCCCCCCCCCCCCGCCACTGCAGCATGCTATCCTGAGCACCCCAGGCCAGACAGCTGCTTCAGCCTGACAACCTGGGTACACAGTTCTGGGCCTGTCTGCCAATGCATACCCAGAGGGTGTGTGTGTGTGGGGGGGCTTCCCTTCACCAGCTTGGCATAGCATCCTCAAGCTGGAGGTCATCTGAAAGGTCAGCTGATTGTGGCTGGTTTAAGTACCAGAGGATAGGGCCCCAAGTGCTGGCTTTCCACACATCTTCTAAGTGACCTTGTGCGAGTCCTTTCTGCTCTTTGGACCTAGTTTGATCCTTCGGAGAATGGGAGGTCCTCCCAGTCCACATGGCTGCCCCGGAAAATGGGGGCTGTGTGGCTTGGCTGCAGAGGCCTCAGTTCCCTGATGCATCTCTGGCCACTGCTTGCTTCTCTCCAGCCTGCTCAGGCCTTGCTCATCCCTCCTGGCTTCCCAGACCCCTTTCACTGTTCTGGTGATAAGCCCTGGTCGCCTGCCCAGAGTCTCAGCCTTTGGGCTGGGCTCTACATAGTGGCCCTTACACCTGGGGTTCATTCGTAGGGCTCAAGGGAGCACTTGGGGGACATTTTCCAGCCAGATGTCCATGTGTCATTAACCAAGTGACAAGTGGGGGTTGCAGGATAATGTTGGGGGGGGGCAGGGAAGGCAGGCAGACAGAACAGTAACTTGGTGGGCCAAATTGGTTCTTGCCAGCCAAATAGCTTCTGGAAGTCTGCAGAACTGGTCTTATGTGTCCTCTGGGCATGCCAGCTGCCCTGGCCTCCTCCGTGCCTCCATAGAAGCTACTCTCCCCCCCCCCCCCCCGCCTTGGGTTGTCCTACCCTTCCAGCACGGCCGGCACAGTTGGCTGGGGCTTCCATTGCATCTCTGCTCCTCAGCTGTCTTTGCTTGGCCCCCCTTCTCTCTCCTGGGTTCCGTGCCAGCCCAGCCAGCGTGAACAATGCCCCCTTCATGCTCCAACCTCCTGAATTCTTCCATTTGGTGTGTAATGTACTCTCTCAGTCCTTGCCTCCCTTCCATCTCATCATTTTCAAGTGTTTCATCCCCCAGCCCACACCCCTCCCTCTCCTGCAAGATCAAGGCACTTAATTGCCAAGCCAGCCCAGTACACAGAACTGGGAGCTCACTCAGAAAAATTGACTGTACCAATGTAAGCTGAAGCGCCTCATGTTTATTCTTCTTCCCAGGGAAACATGGTTTATTACTGACACTCAGGCCTTTCCACAGCGCGTCAATGCCCAGGGCTCTCAGGCACTTTGATGGGCTTGAGCCACGCAAACCACTTTATTGTGTAGCCCGTTTTTCCCCACAAACTTTGTCAGATAGGTCAGCATTAATCTCTGTCTTTCACGGAGGTGGCGAGTTGGCTGAGTAAGGGCACGATCAACTCCTAGCAGGTCAGGACAACCTTTCCCACACGGAACTTGGAGATTTGCCACCAGCCAAGTGTCCGGAGGAAGGGTGATGCCCAAATGACCCCCCCTCCCCGCATGCCACTCTCCATCTCCAAGCTTTGAGGACAGACTAGCTGCAGCTTTGGTAGTGTCTGTGGGGTAACTTGGAGCAGATGTATGAAGAAGGCTAGCTAACAGGAGAATTTCTACACCCAACCGCAAGGCGGGTGTGACTGAGACCGAGTTGTTGTGCCCAGCCCTGGCTTCCTGATTTTTGGCACTCACAACAGGAACTGGATGGCTCTGCCATCAACAGCCTATTGGCAGATTATCAGAGTTTAGTCAGCAGCCCTGCTGGAATTAGAAAAACAGCCTTCCCTAGAAAGAGCTCCTGTCAGAGGCTCTGACAATAGGTCCCCCATCCAGAAAGTTGAGGGGGAAGCACACCTTCCATAAAAAGTTCGGGAGAGGGTTTGGAACAAGAACACAATTCTTTGAGTTCAGTTATCTGAGACAGGACCCAGCCGGAGCTTAGGGACTTAGCGCTCAATTCCTGGCCGCTTATGTGTAAGTAAATAATTTCATCTGCTGTTGGGCAATAAAGAAAGCTTTAAATCTCAGCCCTTGTGATCTGTCAGTTTTCTCCAATGCAATCTGCTCACTCATCACTGGGGTTACAGCAGGGGAGGGGGCAAGAGGTTCCTGGGACAGATGACATGGTGTTCTTTCCATTTTGGTTTTCTGCAAGCCCCTATGCCTCTGGTGTGGTGGTCCCACCCCTCCAAGCTCACACTTGCCAGCATACGTGGTGGGAAGGGACAATGCCTTCATCCCTGCTCAGGAATTATAAAACTCTGTCCTCCTGCTTGCTGATGAATTAGACACAGCTCTGCAGGGCCCTGGACCCCAGCCCCTCCACTCCCAGCCTCCATAAACTCTGCATACCTGTGTACTTGCTGACCCCAGCCTCAGCAGCCACGTCCCTGAGTGCCAGGATCCCCTGGGACAGGTCACTGGCCTCAGGGTCCATTTCAATGAGGGCATCAGGCCCTACATCCCCATAGGCATAGTTCGCAATGTAGATAGAGTATCGTCCGGAGCCCTGAGGAAGAAGGGAAGGAGGGTGAGAAACCCCATGCTTGTCCTGGCTTCCCCAGAAGTTGTCCTCACCCCAGGGAGCAAAGCTTTGTCAGTGGGTTGAGGTCTGCACACGCTACAACCCAGAGAGACGCTCATCACAAAGGCTGCGATGTGAATGATGCCACCTCCCGAGCCAGACAACAAAGCAGCCTTGCTTGTTCTAGCCTGTTCCAGAAGAACACATCTCTCCCTCTCCCCCACAACCACCTTTTTATAGACAATTTTCTAATGTGCCTCCCTCCAGCTGAGCTCGCTCCAGCTGCCAGCCAGGGTAGCTGCTCAATAAATATTTGCTGATTGATTGATCTACCAGTTCCCATTATTCTCCGTCTTTCTCGCTCCCATTCAAGCCCACTCCAGCCGAGATGACAAGCAAATTCCTGAGCCTGCTCCCTCTCCTCCTCACAGGAAAGGGAGGGATTCATGTGGTCTTCCATCCTCCTTCCACTTCCATCTCTCTCTATTGCCAGGAAGAGATATTTCACTGTTTTTGGCCTTTATAATACCATCTCCTTTCTTTTTCTTTACATTTTGGAGAAGCCCCAGGCACTGGTTTCTCCTTCCGTAGCCATTCCCTTTTCAGTAGTCCAAACGCGAAGATAAGATTCCTTTCTGCCTGCTATTATAATGGTGTTATTTCTCCAGCGATGCCTCCTTCTTCCCAAGAGATACACACAGTTTCTAAATCTGTTTCCAGCTTCCCTATTATCTTTTCATCACTTCTGACCAGAAGATATTTCTTGAGTTCTCACTATCTACAAGGTGTTCTTCAATAAATTCTGAACCCACAGCCCCTGTCCTTAGGTTGCTTAGAGTCTGGTGTGGAAGGACAGCCAGAGAGAAAAGAGAAAGAGCTGAGCTTGAGGTGACAGGGTAATGCTATCATCCTTATTGACCTTCTCTGCTTGCTTCATTCTCTTCTGTGGCATCATGATCAGGACCACTATGGCACTCATTCCACACCTACTTAGGAACATTTTCTTTGGTGTTGGGGGTGGGGAGCAGATCCAGAGACACTCAAGTGTGGGCAACTTGTTGGGTGAGGACAGGGGTGGAGCTTAGAGTTTCCAGGGGACACAGAGGTGTCCAAAGCACACAAGTGTATGACAGATGCTAGGCACAGGGTTCCCTGGCTGCACAGAAGCAGGGCTTGCAGCCTGGAGGCAGGAACCTCACTCTTCAAACTTTAGAAGAGGTTTTCAAAGAGGAGCCTCAGCCAGTGAAGCAGAGGGAAAGAACCTTCAGGCAGAGAGAGAGAGAGAGAGAGAGAGAGAGAGAGAGAGAATGAATGGTGGATGTGTGGAAAGCATAGCTGGTTCAGTGTTGCCAGAAGGTAAAACACAAAGCAGGAAGTGTTAGGAGGAGACTGGGAGGCTGCTGTCTGAAGGCCTCAGTGCCCCTTCTCTTTCGGCTATTTTGTCTTAACCCTGTTATCTGGGATCAGATTGCAGGTCCTGTTACTCAAAGTGGTCCCTGGGTCGGCACCCTGATGTCATTTGGGAGCCAATATTGGAATACAGAACCCCAGAGCCCACCCCAGACTTGCTTACAAGAATCTGCATTTTATTAAGACCACATAGGCAAACTGAAGTTTAGGATGCTTTACAACCCATTGGCTTCTCGATAGGGGAAAGCACTTTGAAAAGTTCTCACTCTTTTCCATCACAGGAGCTCAATATGTGTGTGTGTGCAGTGATTGGATGAAGAGAGAAAGAAAAGGGCCAAACGGAAAGGTGCACCATTCCTGACCCCACCACCTGCTAGCAAGCTCGTCAACAAATGGGCAATGAAGCCCACATGGGCTGAAATGCACACTGCTACAAATTAGGAGATTTATACAATTCAGTTATACCTACACCCTTACTTCAATTCATCAGGGTGATAAAGCTGATAAACACAGACACGTTGTAGTTATGGAAGATTGTGGAAATTCACATGTGAACCTGACCACAGTAACTTTAAGAGGGAGGGTGTGATGATTTGGGGCATGGGAGGTGTTTCTGGAGCTTCAGGTTTGGAGCAGGGCCCAGGGGCTGTTTCTGGAGCTCTGGGTCTAGAACAGGGCATGGAAGATGGATGCAGGGTCTAGAGCGAACAGCAGAATTGCCCGGAGGACTTGTTAAACATGGGTCTCATTCTCAAGCTTCCAGCTTGAGAGCTCTGGAACGGGCCTGCAGTATGTGCACGTCTAACAGATTTCCAGGTGCTGCCGAGGCCGTAGCCCAGTGGCCCAGTGGCCCAGTGGTTGCCTAATGTGAACGAGTCCCTTGGTTCAAAGCCCGGTACCACCAGGAGAGGGGAGAAGGAAATAGATTCTAGGGCATGCTGCTGCTGCTGACTACTGATTCTAGATTCTGAAAAGCACCAGTTGGAGGCTATTAGCCTAGTCCTGGTCTAGCCTGAGGCCCTGAATGACTCCTCAGCCTTGGCCACATCCATCAAGGTCTGCAGGCTGCCTCTTGCACATGCTAAATGGGAATCAGACTTCTCCTGCTTCCCGACAGGCTGGTTGAGAAGCTGAAATGACACAACGTATGTGAAAGGTCTTTGAAAAGATAAAAATGCTATATAAACATGAGGCATAATCATTATCGACCAGGGAACGCTTCTTGCAAGACATCAGCTTTGACCTCGATCCAGGAAGGTGAGCGATGGGGCAGCGGGAGATGAAGGGCAGAAGCGGCTCCAGGTTTGGAGCATGAGTAAGGGGTGTGTGGCCGGCCCATGACATATTCACTTCAGCACACACCAGAGCCCCCTGCCAGTCCCCCTGAGGTGAACTGTGTCTCTGGGCCTTATTCCTGGCATTTCAGATTCAGCTGGTCTGGAGGGTACAGTAGGTAGGACCTATCCATGTTAGCGCACGCACAGGGTCCAGAGGAGGATTTGTGTGTCCTGTTCTACACTTGTCACCATATTCTCCTGAAACAGAGACTCTTACTGAGCCTGGAGCTTGGTTGGTGGCCAGCAAGCCCAGTGATCCTTCTGTCTCTAACCCCTCAGGACCAGGAATACAAGCACTTGCAGAACCACGCTTGGCTTTTCACATGGCATCTGGGGATTTGAACTCAGGTCCTTTGGTTGCGGGGCTAAGCGAAGATGAAGCTTCCATGCCTTCCACACAGCTTGAACGAAGCTTCAGGAAAGCCTGCCTGTCCATTATCACAGTATCCAGAGCCAGGAGAGCAGAGGGATGAAGAGGGTATGCTCTGCTTTCAGGCAGACAGGGTTCAATTCCCAGCATGCCTGCCATTTATTATGTGGCCAAGGTCAAGTTGTTTAATTGCCCCAAGCCTTAATTTCCATATCTGTAAAAGGTGATAATGGTAACTTGTACCTCGTGGGCTTATTGTAAAGATTCAGAAAGAAGAGGCCTGTGGCGCGGGGCTCCATGCATGGTTAGCTGTGCAAACGCAAGCGGTTGCTGCTTTTGTCTTTTGTCCTTTGCCATTGCTTTTGTGTTTTCTCTGCCACACTGCATTCCCATCTTTCAGTTTCTACACCAGCCTTGGCCTTTCTCAGCTCATTCATCACAATTCTCCGGTCTCAGGAATGGCCAAGGTGGGAGCGGACCCAGAGCACCTCTTCCCCTGGTGGTGATCCACTGAAAGGCTTTTTCCGGTTCTCCAAAGCCTGGGAGAATGGAGGGATGCGGGGCAGGGAGCAGGCCTTCTGAACACCCCCGACTGTGCTGAGGAGCCACCCCCTTCCCCTTTTGCCTCCCACACTGTGCTTGTGTCCTGTGGTTAAATGCTAGTGTGTGGAAGACCTTGCTAGGACATGGAGTGAATCTCTGTGATTAACCTCCAGCCCCTCCCTCCAGTTCTGGGAGTCCTGGAACTGCTTTGGCAGTGTGGGAGGCTCAGTCCTGACCAGGGAGGCGGGTAGCAGGAGGAGTGTGGACAAGATCCCTAGCTGTGAGCAGACCTGATACCCATGGCCCTCTGCACTCTCAGGGCTATTCAGACCTGCCTCATTGTCCCCTCCCACCAGGCAGGAGTCCAGGTGGCATGGATTCAGGTCAGGGCTAAATGTGGCTTCACAGCCCAGCTTGGCTTCTCTTCTCAGCACCAGCTTGTTAAGAAATAAATATTTATACCTGGCACCTGCCTGCTCCCAAGGCCTGGAGGCTCCCGCTGCGAACATTCACACTGAATCCCCAATCCTTCTGCACAATCTCTTGATGCCCACCCCTTCGGCCCCAGAACTGTGGAACAGGGGAGCAGCTGTGTCCCCACTGTGCTGATTATTTTCATAGGGCCAAGCAGGTGGGTGGCAGGGGAGCAGGTGACAGGATGGACAAATTACTTCCTCAGGAGACTCTGTCTCTGGCAGGGCTGGTGGGACCCAGCTCAGGGCAGACAGCAGTTCCTTTCCCTGCTTCCTATTCGGCCATGTGTCCCCATGTTTTGAGATGGACAACTCTGCGTAGGCTGTACCAGGAAGGTGTTGACGGAACCATGGATGAACTAAGGTTTTAGAACATTCAGGTAACCCTGCCTTGACCACTTTAGCACCCCCCCATCGTGCCTCCAATATTACAAAAACATGTACAGGAGGCCACGTGACTCAATGCCTGGCCCACAGAAGCATTTGATGTTAGCTGAATGAATGAATGAATGAATGAACTCCCTGTTTAGTACTGGACTTTGCTTCATGTCTTAGACATGCTGCTCATCCATTTTGGGTCCCCAATTAAGTCACTGCTCCAAGCTGAGCTTCAGGAATCTGATATTCATGATGGTGACACCCCTTGTTGCTTCCACACGGGTCACTGGGAGGGTTGCACAAGAGAAGGGTATGAGAGATAAATTGTCACTTACCCTGCAAGCATTGGTTCTTAATATTTTGTTTCTACTCTGAGTGGGACGTTGGGGGCTACCAAGTTGGTAGCTGTGCTCCCTCTCGCCCGGTCTTACCTGTGACCACGCCGTGTGTGTGTGTGTGTGTGTGTGTGTGTGTGTGTGTGTGTGTGTGCGCGTGCCTTGGGCCCTCTGCTTTCCCCCAGGCTCTCATGTGCCCCTCCACTCACCGTCCTGTCCACACAGGCCACTGAGCGTCCTGCAAAGAGGCTGGCCACTCCACGGGCCACATTGACGTCATCGCTTAGGATGTCTTCCCAGCGGTTATTTCGGAACTTGAACAACTTGTCTGTGTACGTGGCCACACCTGGAGAGAGGAAGAAAGGATGGCTGGTCGATGGTGGTTAGGCAGGAAGCAGGGAGTCTCTGGTTCTGTCTCTTGGCACTTGCCACAGGGTGGCTGGGGCTGAAGACGTCAGGTGGTTAAAGGCAAGGAGGCCTCTGCAGCCAGGGCTCCTTTCTGTTTCCAGGCATGATCTTGACTCTGGCTGGCCCCAGGAGAGAGGCTCAGGCAGAGGGAGCCAGCACAGTGACTATAGCCTGAGCTTTAGGACCAGTGAGCCAAAGTTCCAGTCTCAGACCTAGATTCTGGGCTCTGAGCAGGTTGAGCAGCACCTCTAAGCCTCAGTTTTCTTATCTGTGAATGGGGATGACAATAAACCATATTCAGGTTTGCTCTGATTAATGCGTGGAAGCCTGTGCATTCAAGACTTGGTGTTGTGTCCCTTAAAGGTGGCTCTTATGAGGAGAAGTAATTTTCCCCATTCTGAAGACGAGCTGCTCGCCCAGATCCTGTAAAGACACCCGATCCACAGCTCACCGGCTTGGTAGTCAGGGACTCTGGGGTGTGTGTGGATGTGAATGCAAGTGTGTTGGAGTGAGTGTGGAAATCACTGCAAGCATAAGAATGGGTAGGTGTGCGGGGCTGGGGTGTGCACGTGACATTGAATGTGGGAGAGTGAGTGTGAGTGTGAAAATGGGAGGGTTCGGGATAAGCATGCGTCAGTGTGAGCAGGAGAACGTATGTAGCTGGGTGTGGGAGAACGCACAGGAGCAAGTGTGCGGAGGTGGGAGAGTGGGAGTGGGTGTGTGAGAACACAGACGAGTGTGTGAGGGTGCGTGTTGGGGTGTGCAGGCATGTGTGAATGTGAGCGGTGGTACACAACCCATCAGGTGGCCACTCAGAAGAAGGCCCATGTGAGGACGCTGACCAGCATACGTGCAGGCGCAGGCGTCTGAGGAGGCACAGACGGAGGTTTGCACAAAGCTGCTGTGACCCCAATTAAGGATTCTGCTGTGGGAGAGTGCGTGTGTGTGCACTTGTGTGTGTGTGTGTGTGTAGTCTGAGGTGCTGTAAACTTCCTTATCCTTGTCCAGCCCCTCACTTTCCTCATCCGAGAATGACAGGTAAGAGCTGTCCCCACTCAGTGTCATTGTGGCAATTGTGAGAACACACACACACACACACACACACACACACACACACACGGACGGCGTGGTCACAGGTAAGACCGGGCGAGAGGGAGCACAGCGGCAGCTCCGCACCCCTGCAGGGACATATTCCCTCACTGAAGTCCCTGGGGCCCAATGTGTTCAGAAACCTAGATTCTTCTTTCATCTTGCAGGAAGGTAACACGGTACGAACGCTGTCGATTACATAACACCCCCAGCAGGGACTGGGGGCGGCACCCCATAATTAAATGCATTAATATTTCTGTGGTGAAACATGAATATTCACATTAAGTGGGATAAATAAAGCTTATAAATAGCTCACATCAGCTCAGGACAGGTTTTGTTATGTGGTGACTTTCCCACAAACTTAAAAAAAAAAAAAAAGAAAAGTGCTGGAGGCTTCCAGGCTGCTCTGGATTCCAGATCTGTGGAAGGTGACTCGTGCTGGCTTGCCATTGTTTCCAGATGCCCAGAGGCTTCTGAAGATGGCCCCTGCCGGCCTCCAGCCTTTCCCAGCAGAGAGCAGTCCTTGGCCATCTCATTCCCATTGGGGCCCCCTTATCTCTCCTACCCAGTTCCTGAAATGACCAAATACTTTCCACCCAAGCCTGGGCAGGGCAACCCTGGTTTCTGTGAGTAGCCTGAAGCGCGTTTGGGAAAGACAGCATACCTCCCCATCCCTTAAGGTCTCTGAATAGTTATCAAATTATTAAAAATTTGAAAGGATTGCAACAAATTGTAGGCTTGATTTTATTGAGCACAGTCTCTCCGAGATGCACTTGGCCATGGGGCCCTTCTTTGGAGACTGTCCAGTAACTAAACTGGCTCCGGCCGCGCAGGTCGCTGTCCGGAGTGCTGAAAGTCTGACCAGGGCTTTGGCGCGGTAGCCCAGGGGCCGTCCCTCTCACTGGTCTCTTGGATTCTGGGCTCACCAGAGATGCCCAGAAGAATAAACTAATTAAGGTAAAGCGCGCAACAGCGGTGTGGAGTCTTGTAGATCATAAATGGGAACGGCAAAATCAATGGCTGCCCCACTGCAGGCAGAGGCCCGGAGGCCTGGGCGACAGGAGGGTTGGGAGCCCGTGATTTAGGAAGAGCAAACTCGCTGGCAGCTGCAACCTGGGTAATTAGGTGTGTCAGGAAGACAGATAAACAGCGGGCTGTGTGGGTCGATGGCACAGGCAATAAACACCCAGCCCTGGCCCCCGGCCCAAGTCAGTGGCGAGGTGGGCCTTGCCTCTTGGCTCCTTGTAGCTGCCTTTGTCCCAGGGCCCCCTCACCAAAGTGGGCCAGGACTCAGAAAGTGGAGGGGTGTCAGTAGTGTGGGAAGTGGAAAGAGGCTCTCTAAGAAGGGACACTGAAAGGCTGGGGTGCAAGAGAAGGGTGTTGAGGGCCATGGAAGGGGCTCTGAGGTCAGTGTCACAGAGACAAGTCTGGTGATTCTTAGGCACAGAAGTTACCCCCAAACAGCTGGGTGGCTTTGTGACAGCCAGCAACATCCCTTTGTGGGTTGATCATGGGGAGCCATGTACTTCTCTTCTTAAGCTATGAAATGGGATAATGGGAATGGCCACTTCTTCGTCAGGCTGTTATGAGCATAAGTTAGTTAATGTCTGTAAAGTGCTTCCAATAAAGCCAGGCACAGGGTAAGTTCAATAAACAATAACAGCCTCTCTGTCCAGTGCTTTCCCTTCCCCCAGGGAATTATAGGGCATGACCAGGCCAGTCCTCAACAAACCACATCCCAGGAGGCAGCTGTGACATTAAGCTTCAAATGCCTCACAAGACGCAGTCAATGGAGAGCCAGCAGAGCAAGGATGGCCCCAGGGGGGAAAGACCTAGTTCAGACCAAGGATGTGTTTAAAAAGAATGAACTCAGGCTCACGTGGTCCCTGGTAGAATTCCTGACCTCTTCTTCCTCCCTCTAGCCCAGAGCAAAGAGGGAAGCCCTGCCAGAGCTCCCCTGCCAGCACCCTCAGCTGCTTCCAGAATCTCATCAAGAAGATTCAAGGCACACAGATGAATCTGGGCTCAGGTAGCAACTTCTTTGCCTTAAGTTGCACAGCTGTTGCCAGATGGCAATGCCCAGCTCCAAACTGGCATAGTATGGCAAAGCCCTTTCAGCCAGTGTTATCAGGCTAGTGGGAGAAGCTCCAGGTCGGTAGCTAAGACCAGGTGTGTGTGTGTGTGTGTGTGTGTGTGTGTGTGTGTGTGTGTGTGTGTGTGTGTAGATCAGAGGACAACCCTGAGTATCATTCCTCAGGAGCTGTCCACCTTGTTTTTGTTTAGTTTTCTTCTTTGGACAGGGTCTTTTACTACCCTGGACCATGCCTAGCAGGCCAGGCCGGCCAGCCAGTGAGCCCCAGAGAGTTTCTTGGTGTTGGGATTACAAACGTGTGGTATGGTGCCTGATTTATTTATGCGGGTTCTGAAGAATGAACCCAGAAGCACTTTACTGGTTCATCTCCCTAGTCCCCAATTTTTGTTTTTGAAAACACGGTCTCATAGATCCCAGGTTATCCTCAAAATTACCTATGTAGCTCAGAATGACCCTGAATTCCTAATTTTGCCTCTGCCTCATCAGTGCTGAGACCAATATGTCACAACGCCTGGCGTCTTCCACACTTCATGGTGCTGCTCTAGCCTCTCCACGCGCACTGCTCACTGGCCACATGGGACAAGGCACATCCCAGCCAGTCAGGGAGTGCAGTTTCTGGGGTTATCTTTCAAATGGGGCCAAGCTGGGATAGCTGAGAACCACGGCTCTGCATTTAAGGCAAAGCAGGCTGGGGACCCAGAGACCCGAGAATCCATTTCACTGTCCGAGAAAAGGGTGGAGACTCAGAAATAGATGAGATGACGTACAGTAACACGCAGCTCAGACTGCTTGTGGCACGGGAAGCTCCTGGAGATGGCAATATGGGTTCTGGGCTAGCAGGTGTGGGGGAAAGCTTGAGAGAGCCTGCGTCTCTCTGAGAGTCCAGCTGATCTCAAAGCTGCCAGCACAGGCATCAGGCCGTGGGTAGTGAGGCGAGGGGCCTCGGGGTGCAGCTGGAGCCAGCCTGGCTGAAGGAGCTGCTGGGTGAGAGGTGTATTTCCAGAGAGCAGATGGCCCATCTGTTGTGTAGGCAGAGGAGGCCGGAAGAGCATCCTCTCTCTTCTCTCTAGCAGGTGACTGACACTTCGTCTCCTCTCTGGGAGGTCTCGAGTGTCCCTGCAGCACACAGAGTGTCCCTCTAGGTGTGACACAGCCCAGAAACTAAAGGAAGAGTTGGAAATCCACGTCTGTAGAAATGAAAGCCTTTCACATTACAAAACCCACTATGAGCAAAGCCAAAAGAAAAATGACAGACCGGGGAAAACCAACCGTAACGTGTGTTTCAGACAAAGGGCTAATTTTCCTAATTTATAAAGAGGTGTTCCAAATCAATAAGAAAAAGACCAATAGTCAATAGGAATAAAAATGGGCAAAGGCTAGGAGCAGACAAGAGAGTCAAATATACAAAAATATTCTCAGCCTCACTCATTTAAGAAAAATGAAAATTAAAACTATACTTGGAAATCAATTTTTTCCTATCAGATTGGCAAATACTGAAAACAAAATTGATGTAACACTGTGTTGGCAAGCCTTGGCAAGTGTTTGCTCATTGGACACGGGAGATAGTGGGGTAAGTGCTGCCCCCAGGGAGGGCAATGTGGCAGTCTGAGCCTCACGTGTGTGTTCCTTTGACACAGTCACTCTGTTTCTGTAAGCTTATCTTGCAAATATCCGCACAATCATGAGAGATGGCAGCTTGTGCGAGCTCACTCATTAAGTGACATTCTTTGTAAGGAGAGAAGTACATTCAAGTCACCTATACAGGAATGATTAAATATTGACAGATCTATACATGAGAGTACTATACAGCCAGAAAAGACTGTGGGGTCCTTCTGAACTGTAGAACTGTAATCAGGGCAGGCTGGGTGCATATAAGAGGGTAGGATCCATGAAGCAGAGCTGGGGGCTAATAGAGATATTTTAACACCAGTTTAAGCACAAGGGTTAAAATACAGGTGCTCAGAAGGAAGATAAGATACACCCCAAAGCATGGCTGTGAACTTTTCAAAGAAGAGTCACAGAGAGTTGGGGGGGGGGGCTCCAGGGAAAGTCGCCAGGAAAGGGGACTTGCTCTATTGACGCTCATCTTTTTAACTGAGCGGATGTGAGGGAAGTAAGTGCTAGGTTCATAGTTGGCGCTGACCCGCCTATCACCACCCCGCTACCACTCAGGGCCAGGTGGTGACGTGGCCAGGGCGGGAACTCCAGGAGATCCCGGGCTCCCAGAGGTAGAGGGAGTTACCCTCCTGTGCTGTGCACACTGCCATGGAAGCACCCAGGCTTGTCTTTTCCCAGGTTGGTTCACCACAGGTGGGTTTCCATGGCTTGGTCCTCTTGGGACAGTGGTCAGTCCTCTTCTCCTGTTCTCTCTCCAGTCCTCAAGCCTTGTTGACCCCCACCCACTTGGGATCCAGTCTTCCCCTGCACCTAGGGTTTTTGCTGCTAAGATCTCCCTTCTGTGGCCTGGAGGAAGCCTATTACCCTCTTCTCAGGGCACTTGTGGAGGCTCTGGCCCTCTGTAGCCACAGAATCATCCTGTGCTGTCAAGGAGTGCTTAGCAAATATAAGTGCAAATTAAGTTCTTTTCATCCTTTATCCCAGTTGTTCACTTGAGAGTCCATATTTGATGCTAAGTGACAGCACCTCATTGGGTTCTGGAGTACAATGGTGAGTAAGACAAAGTAGGAGAGCTGGGCAGAGCTAACATCTGACCCACTTCTGGGCACAGGTAAGAGTTATGAAGGCAATAAGCCAGTTAAAGAAGTAAGGGCATAATTTGAGATAACGTGCTTGGAGGGGCCTTATGGGAAGAGTGAGCTGCGGGAAAACAGTGGAAAAAGTATTTCAGGCATTAGGAACGGCAAGTTTGAGCTTCAGGCAAAGGTGTAATAAGTAGGAGAAAGGGAAGAGGTTAGCCCAGCAATTTGGCTGCACTGGGAAGGGTGGCAGCAACTGTAGAATCTTAAAACTGGTCTGTGGAGCCACTGGAGAGAGGAGAGTTTGTTGAGGTCCATATGGTTCCTGAACCAAGACAGAGGGGTCAAGATCTGGTCAAAGGTCAGAAGGTACATGGACTGACTGTTAGTGCTAACATCCAAAAAGCTGGCTGAGGGGAAGGCACTGTCAACATCCTAAAGGCCACATGACTGGCTAGGGCTCCCAAAGAAGATCCCCAAACCCTCACAGAGGGCAGGGTGGCAGCGGCTGAGTGCCGTCTGGGCTGGACCCAAGGAAGTGCTGACATGGCACAAATGTCCCTGCCCCATGCCCAGCCCATGTTGATGAATCAATGGATCACTCAACTACAAAATTAACTCAAACCCACAGACATCCCTCAAACCCACAGAAGGTCACCAGGAGGTGTATGCTTGGGGCTGAGGCTGCTCTGTTGTCCTTGCCTCTGCCCCTCCAGGTGCCCTGGTGCCTCTCTCTTAGAGCCAGGGCTTCTGGGCTTCGGTGTGGTCTGCCTCTCCATGACATCTCTCTTGGCTTTCCTCTGCTTGGGCAGTGGCTCCCTCAGACTTATTATTCAATTTTAATCAAGCTCATAAAGACCAGGTGCTGAGGGAAACTATAGGCTGTATCCAGAAAAGCACGGTCCCCCGGAAGGACCTCATACACGGAGGCATTCTCAGTGCTTAGAATGGGGCTGGCACATAGTAGGTGGGCACTAGCAATTAGTCCAGGAAATGAGTACATCAATGGGGAATACTCATTGTTTGGCTGTCCGAAGAACCGGGATGATTTCCAGGTAATGGCTGTCGTCTTGGGCTGCCGTGAGGCCTTGAAAATCATCAACAGTCTGGTAATGGGGGTCCAATCCTACTTTCAGCCGTATTTGATTGCTGCAGCTCAGCTGGAGGTTGTCAGCACTCCCCCCACCCCAGTCCTGCCCCTTGAACCTCTTCAGAGCCATTGCTCTGGAATTCAGTGAGCACTCTGAGCGCACGGGAGAGGCTGACTTGGAGATGGCCCTAGGGTCTCCTCCCAGGGCATTGGCTTGGGGGACGCTGTCCCTTCCTCTGGCATCCTGTTGGCAGAATCCAATTAGGACAGTTGCCCCTGTTCCTGCTTCCTGGCTTTTCAGGGCCTTCCTGGGGACCTGTTCCTTCTACAGGCATCCCAGACTCTGCTCCTTTTCTGACCTTGCCCCACATTAAAGAGTTGATCAGCCCATCAATTAATCGCGTCCTAATCCAATCTCGGCTCGGTGGAGAGAGGGCAGTAAATCCAGCTGGGTAATCATGCCCTGATATTTGTGTTGGGATAATTACCATCTCTCAGGCCTCACTCGGTGGTAAGATGAGATGAAAACCCATAAAACACCACTCAGGGCTGTGGCTCATTGTTTCTTGGCGGCACAAGACTGGCTCCCAGCCAGCCAGCCAGCCCACCCCTGCCCCTGGCACACGGCCCCAACCTTATTCCCTCTCGCTCATGCAACTGGCTGAACTCAACACTCCAGGGGCAGCCTGAGCGGCATGCTAGATTGGGACTGGAAGCCAGGGAAAGCTGTGTGTGTTGGTGGGGAATGCTGGGGGCCAGGGTCCCATAGTCAGGCCCTTGGTAGCCTCCCGGACCTTAGAGGACTCAGGACAGTGCTTGTTTGTGGAAGTCTAAACCACAAACAAGAGCCGGCTGCCATCTGGAAGGGTCCCCCACACCTCTAGGGGGCGCCATGGCTGGGACGTGCTTATTAGTCAGTACAGTTTAGGTCTGAGAAAATGTGGGTCAGAAGTAGGGGTGATCTCCTGCCCCAAGAAAGTAGCCCCTAACTTGTGAAAGGCCGAGTGTTTGCTGTAGCCAGGCTCCCTCTTTGCCCCATGGGACAAAGGATTGAGAAGAGCTGGAGCATGTCTTGATGCAAGGGAGAGATTGGGGTGGGACCCCGGGTTTGAATCCTGGGACTTGAAGGCTGCTGGGTTTGGATGAGTCAGCTGCTTTCTTAACACCCAAGTTTCTTCACTTCAATGTAAGACTGCTAAGAACCAGACTACCGAGAGGGTGTGCCTGAGTTTTACCTCAGTTTCACTGGGGACTGGGGCCCAGGGCCGGACACAGAGGGTGTCCTTTATTTCAGTCACCATTAGCCTGATGGATATCTGTTTCCTGGCCACTCAGTGTGGTCTCTGGGCCCTCTGCACCCAGCAGCCAAGAAGCAGGCAGGCATAGCAGGCTCATGCCCAGACCAGAGGAGCCAGAAGGTATTTCTATAGACCCTCAGTGAACAGGGCTGCGTGTGGTGGTGTGGAAAGAGCTGGAGGGGGCTCCAAGACTTCAGGGTCAGCCTCCTGACACCTAGAGCCTCTGTCTGGCACATGGGAATCTGTGGGAGGAAACTGGGCTAAAAGCTGAGGGGGCAAATTCTTGAAGGATTCCGAAGCATTTGAGAAAGGCCTGGGGCAGCGTGGGAATAGTCCTTGGGACCCTGGACCGGGACAGCACAGGGAGGTCTTGGAGGCAGTGGAGACTGGCCTAAGACAGGGCTGTCGGGAAGGGAAGAGGACTGAGAACTTGGCCCTCACCCGAGAAGGCGTTATTGGTGTTGAGAAAGTAGATCTCCTCACGGCCATCCCCATCGATGTCGCAGGCCGTGACCCCAATGGCGTTCCCCTGCCGGTCCCTCAGAGCGTAGTAGGGTGAGCTGCGTTCATCCACCGCAATGTTCACCAGCCGCTTCTGGGCTCGGTTGTACTTCAGAACCAGGTTGGGGCCATTGTACCTGGAGAAGAAACAGGAAGAGGACTTTGAGGATGAGTGGCTAGGTCCACCTGGCTCACAACCGTTGCACTTTGGAGCAACTTGGCCCCTGGCATGCACAGGAAGGGGCCTTGCCTCAGGAAGCTCTGGATCAAGAAGAAACTGAGCCGAGGGAAAAGTGAATCAGAGCTGTGAAGAACACAATTCAATGAGCAGGCTGGTTGAGCAGATTGGGCAGTCAGGGACAACCCCTAAGGACCTGGCTGAAGAAAAGCCATCTGACGCTGACCTTGTCCATTTCAAGATAAAAGCCATTTTCCCACTGATGACCTCATTAACTTAAACAACAACCTGGCAGCTAACAAAAACAAACAAACGAGCAAAAACCAAAACAAAAACAAAGGGCTGAGACAGGCCTGGGAGGCCATGCTGCTGGCAACTCATTTCTCAGATGAGCTCTGTCAGAGAAACTGCCACTCAGAGGAGTTGAGTGTGATTCCGAAGGGGAAACAGAATCCGATGTCAGTGCCTGAACCCAGGCACCTTTCTTTTCTTTCAGGAGTCCCCCCTCCCCTCCTCCCCAGTGATCCCTGGAGAAGGCTGTGTCACTGAGAGTCAAGACAACTGTCTTCTAGCAGGAAACATGCCGGCTCTAACAGCGCCTGGGAGGAGAGGCTACCCACCTCAGGGCTGGGGGCTACCAAGCAACCTGCTGGATGTTTTTCTAGGGAGTTGGGACAGAAGTGGAAGCTACCCATCGTCTCTCAGGCCTGTCTCTCCTGAACCCATGTAGCCTCCTTGTCACACTGAAGCCCCAGACCTGCCTCTGCTTTAGGGACTTTGTACTTGCTGTGCCCTCTCTGTGGGATGATGGTCTAGACAGCCACACAGCTGGCTCCCTCCCTGACCACATTCCCTGCATCTGCTCCTCTACCCACTTACTCCCTCTCCATCGTGGCCATCTAGCCCTCACCTAGCCCTACACCTAGCCCTACTTATCTCCATCTTCTGGTCCATCTTTCCCTGCTCTCTCTGGTTCCACTGCAACGTTGACATCACAAGAGTAGAACCTTCCCTCCATGCTGTGCTCTAGCACCTAGAACAGCACCCAGCACACAGTAGGTGCTCAGCAAGTCTTTACCGAGTGAAACCACTGAGCTCGCGCCAGAGTCGTGCAGGCTCAAGTGTCCCATGGTCACTGTCTTCCCATCACCTCTCCACCTGGAGAAATTGAGGGTACCCGAGATTTTCCCGGGCAGCATGGCCAAGCACGAGGCCACCTGCCCCATTCACCAGGGCCTGCTGGCTGGCCTGTGTTTCCAGCTGAGCACGGCCACTGTGAGCGGACTTGGACAACCCAAGGAGGAGAGTCAGCTCGCTGAGGTCTTTAGGAGAAATCTCTTCTTGGTCTTGAAACAGATCCAACCCGGCCCTCTCCTTTGTCACCAGAAGCCGGTGAAGTCTGGGGGATGCTGGTGGCTGGCCAAGAGCCTTCTGGCACCCACAGAGTGAAAGGGGAGATGGCACTCATGGGGGCTGAGTCAGCGCCGGGGGATGGGGGGTGCGCCTTAGACACCTTGATGAAGCGTGTCTGAGAACAGAGCATCAAGGGCAGAGCGTTACCTTTAAAGCCGCGTCAGGGCAGGTGAGACAGAATGCTGGGGTTCCAGCACTGTCAGCAGCTGGCTCCGACCCCCAGGGATGTGACTTTTACATGTTAAATACTAGTCCTGAAAGTCCCAGGCTCTGCGCTCTTCCATCATACTGCACCTGCCTCACCAGACCACTGGGTTCACTGGGCATTGGCCTCACTAAGAGCACTGTCACTCATTGTCCTGCTAGAGCCCCCCACAACCCAGAAAGGAAAAGGCAGAGAGGCCAAGAGAGGTCCAAGGTCACGCAGCCTGTAAGCAGCTGCTGGGCTTCTCTCTTCAGGGCAGGAATTCTACGCTCTTTCCACGCTGCCTACGATGCCCCGACTCAGTCCTGTGCATTCCCTAAAGTAGTGGCTGTGAGGAACGCACACGAACGCCATGTAAGTGGTGGCGGCAACAAGGACCATACGCTCTAACAGCACTTTACATAATTTTCAAAATGCTTCCTGCTCCGTCATCTCCACTGCCCCGTGAAGGCCCCAACTCTGCTGCAGTTAGGGCTGTGGCCTTGGGCTCTAGACTCTGTTGTTCTCTTCTGTTGAGATGGAAACTGGACTAAATGAGGAGACCACGAGCGTGGCTGTGGGGGTGTGCATCTGGGCCTGTCCTCTCCCATCCAGCCAGACTTTTCCCAAGCAGATGCTTTCTGAGTGAGCGAAAAGTTCCCCAGGCTGACAGCCTGGAAGGACTGCGGGGCCCAGGGGTCTGAGTAAGCCTAGGGGATGGGCAAAGCCCAGTGTCCTTCTTCCAGGATGTGGTGGGGGAATCCCCATAGAATGCCCAGCATTGATATCTTCTTTAACTCCTACCCTTGGGTAACCCAGATTTTTGCCCTGCCCTGGGGTGAGCTCCCAGCCTGGGGGAGGGACCATGGCCTCCCCACATGTTAGAGTCTAGCCCTTTAACCTGAATCTGGGCGGCTGGTGTGGGCACAACCTCCTTATCCCTTGAGTGGCCCCTGATCATGGGGTGCTAGTCTCAGGGTACCTCTGTGGGTACCTGCAGTTATAAAGTAGTTATAAAGTAGCTAGATAGGCTGGGTAAGTCTTGACTGGTTACCCAGTTGGCACATGTCAAGGGCCTCCCCAAACCTATATGGGGAGTAGAGGTCTAACACTCTGGTCACACCGGCTTAGAGATGTGAAGTCTGTTCTGAGGTGGGGTTCTGAACCATCTCAAGGCAAGGCCAGGTTGGGGCAGTGCTCCCTGCATCAGGCCGCCCTGGGCTGGCCCTAAAGCACTCACAGCTGCTCTGCCCAGGCTCCCCCCAGGAAAAGCCCCCACCCTCTTCTCCCAGGAGCTGCTGTTCCAGCTTGCTTCCCCAGCAGCCCCTGAAGATGCGCTGCCCTTTCTGGCTGCGCCTGTGTCTTTGTTCAGCTGCAGCCACCTGCGCCACGGGGAATGTTCTCCCACTGTCCTGGCCCCATCCTGTGTGAAGTCAGCCCCACCTGCCAGACTAGGTGTGACCTTCTCTCTTCCGGGTTCCCTGCAGCGTCCTGCGTTGGCTAGCTCTCCAGAGGGCAGAGCTGTGTCTGTACCACATCCCTCCCCTCATTAAGCACATATTGCCAGGAGGCCGTGTGTCTCTGCGTGTGCTATGCCTAGGGCAGGCTACAGTGAGTGTGTGTACACAGAATGCAAGAATAAGAGGGGAGGGGACAGGGGATGAAGAGGTGGGGGCGGGGATGAAAAGGGAGGAGGTGGAGGGTATGTGTGGAGTGAGGGGTAGGGGTGGGAGGGTGAGGAATGACAAGTGGAGAAACGGGGAGTGGCGTGTAGGGAAGGAAGTGATGGTGTGTGTGGAACGAAGGTGAGAGGATGGTGGTGAGAGTTGAGGGTGATGGAGGGTCCGGCTAAGTCAGGAAAGGGTAAGAGGAGGAAAGTTAGGGGCCAGTGTAAGTGGAGGTGAGGGTGTAAGAGGGATCAAGGTGTGTGTGTGTGTGTGTGTGTGTAAGAGGGGTGAGGGATGGGGGTCAGGTTGTGTGTCTCTGAGTGTGTATGGGGGTGAGGGTATGTGTGAGGGTGAGGGTATATGTAAAATAAGAAGATATGTGTTTGTTGGTAAGGATTGTGTATATAGAACGGAGGGTGTGAAGGTGTGTGTGTGCAGAGGTGAGGGGGTGAGGAATGGGGTGAGGTAAAGCGGGAAGAAATGCATTAAGCTATCCCAGGCAGCCTTCAGAGAGCAGTTCCCATATGCAGACTGTGCCAAGCACTTTTAAATCCCACTTCATCTTCATGATAAGCCTGGGATACCGGTCCTGTTAGCAGCCCCATTTTACAGATGTGAACACTTGAAGCACAGAGGTGAAGTCACTTATCCACAGTCCCTGTGTGGAGCCTCGGGAAACATGGGGTTCTTGTGTTTCCTTCCTCCGACACTTGCTGGGGAGCACGGGGTATTTGTAGAAGTCCAAGGGGCTCTGAAGCACAGTTACACACAGTCAGGAAACAGGGCAGGGCCCATGTTCTTGAGAGATAGCTATGGTATCTAATATCCAAGGGTGTGCCAGCCTCAGTCAGATCGGCACAGCCTTAGGAATGCATTCTGACTCTGGCCTTGAGCTTGTCGCTCAGTTCCTCTAAGTTTTCAGCTTCCTCATCTGTAGCTCCATGCTGCTCACACCTCAGAGGATAGCCGTGAGGAGTGTGAGAGCGTGTGGGACAACACTCGGTAAACTGTGAATAGTTACACAATTGTAAGCTCGCATCATTAAAAGAAATCACAACAAGCCCGAGGCGTGACCTTTCACTCCCCCAGTGATCAAGTAGCTAGTTTCTAAACATGCTACTACTTCTCATTCCCAAACATCCCACTCTTGGTTGTTCTGCCTTTGTAGGCAGATTTCTTTATTTATTCCCCTGGTTAGGCAGATTTCTCAAGAGGAGGCGTGTTTATAAGTGGTCTCTACTTTCCCATGATGCATTTCCTTTTCTCATCCAACCTTGGTCCAAAAGGCTGCTCTTGTTACTGTCGGTGGTGGCTCAAATGTGGCCATTTAGAAGCTGGCCCTGCCTGTCCTTACCACCTTTGGCCTCTTGGGTGTGCGTGGCATGGTGGCCACCCCCAGCTGCCCTCCACGTTCCCACAGGTCAGCCTCCTCACTGGGCTTTACAATGCCCTGTCTTATTTTCCTTCTCTCTCCAGCGTCCTTCTCTTTCCTCCAATTGCTGGGTCCCCTTTTCTATTTCTACCCTCTGATCGCTGGAGTCTCCAGGCCTGGCCTTTGGTTCCGTTGTCTTCCCTTTCTCCTTTTTCTAGTTGATCATATCCATTCCCATGACTGACAACCCCTAAATTTATATCTCCTGCCCAGGCTCAGACTCATATATCCGACTGCCTACCTGACATCTCCCCTCATGCACCTGAGATGGAACATGTCCAAAATGGAACTATTGATTGCTCCATTTCTCCCTCCCCCAAATGGGCACCCAAGCACTAAAGCCAGAAGCTTGGCATCAGCCTCGGTGCTCCCCCCCTTCGCCTTCCCATCTAATCCATCAGCCCGTCTTGTCATTTCTCCCGCTAAAAATATCTCAGCTTTATTCTTTTCTTTCCTTCCCGACTGACTGCCACTGTCTCTGGGGTGCCTCCCCTCTCTGTTTCCTCACTTGCCCCACTGATCTAACTTCCTTCTACTATAGTCAAAAGCATCTTTTAAAATATGTAAGCTGGGTGGTGGATGTGATCTACCTGAAACTCTTGGGTGCTTGCTGTGGTTCAAGTCGAACATGATCCTAACAGGCACGAGTGCTCAAACACTTTGTCCCCAGCAGGTGGCACTTTTTTGGGAGGCTGTGGAACCTTTTGGACAGGATGCATGCCTGATGGAATTGGGAGTGGGACTTTCAGGATCTCCTTCTGGCCTTATTTTCTGCTTCCCAATCCACCAAAATGAGCAAGCCTTGGCCATTCTCTTCTGTACCATGATGCGGCCTCTGCCATGATGGACTTTATCCTCTGAAACCATTGGCCAAAGTAAAATTTTCTTCCCTTAAGTTGCTTCTCCCAGGCATTTTGTCAGAGATAAGAGAAACAATTAGCGCAGTGGCTTTCACAGTGCCTGGGGTCTGGCCTGTCTGCTGCCCACTCTGCTGGCTGGCTCTCTTTGCTCAGCACACTCTCATTTGACTTCCTCCTGCTGTTCTCTTCTCTTAAGTCTCCTCCTAAGAGACAGTTCCTCAGAGAGATCACCCCTTCCCTGCCTCCCAATCCCTGCATCCTCTTCCCTATTACCCGATCTCTTATCTATTGCCTGTGTCTCCCAGTGGACCATGAGAGTCAAAGAGGGTAGGGACATACCTATTTGCTTCACTTCCATCAGCAAGTGCATACCAAGTGTTCAATAAGAATTTTCAGTGTGAACAGAAGAGAAGGGGCTAGGTGCCAGACTATCTCCTTGTGGGTGAACAAAAGGCAGAATGTGCACAGTCTCCTGGTTTGTCTTTCATCCTCCAATTTTTAGTAATTCCCCAAACATATGTACAAACAGAGCAATGACAGACAGGATGTGGACAGCTGATATCCTGGGTAGAGGTAAGAAAGAATTATTGATGGAGACAGAAGATCTACTTTTGTTGTTGGTGGTGGTGGTAATTGCGAACCATGCGAGAGGAAAAATCACTTGGACAGTCACATAAAGGGATAAAAGGATGTAATCACTAAGTATTTACCTTGTGCCAGGTACTAGGTTAAATAATTTGCATGTGATATCTCTGTTTATAAAATAGAAGGCTTTTTAGACTTGAAAGAACAGGAAACTTCTTTTTAAAAAGTAAACTATAAGGAAAATCTACCTGACATAATAGTCACAAGAGGAAGAAGCAAGGGTGCACACCTTTAATCCTAGCACTCCGGAGGCAGAGGTAGGACAGCCTGGTCTACAGAGTAAGCTTCAAGACAGCCAGGACTACAGAGAGAGACCCCGCCTCAAAGAAAAAAAAAACACAGAGTGGGGAGGGCGTGAGAGGGGAGAAGGGCTGGTGTGTACAAAGACAGTGAACATTAGAAACAGACTACGCAAAGATGCCCATGGGAGTCAGTGAGCCCGCAAACAGTCACCCACAGAAACACAGATGAAGGTGGGACTCAGACAAACATGGATGCACGAAAGAGGTGAATTAGTCAACCTGTGGACTAGAGAGATGCAAACTGTGATGATGATTAGGCTCGACTGTCAACCTGACTGGATTTAGAAAAGAAACCTCTGGCACCGCTGTGAACACTGAGTTACTTTAGTTGATTGGGCTTGAGAAGACCCACCCTTACTGTGGGCAGCACCATTCCTCGGTGAGGTCCTGAGCCAAATGTAATGGTGCAAACGAGCTGAGCACCAGCTTTCATTTCTCTTTCCTTCCTGACTTTGAAGCAGCTGCCTGAAGCTCCTCCTCCATGGCTTCTCCACTACGATGAGCTGTGCTCAAACTGTGGGCCAAACAACCTCATCTTCACAGTGCTTCTTTTTTCCAAAGCAATGATGGTGTTTAACACATTTATTCTATTTTATGTTTCTGATTCTTTTGTTTGCTTGTATGTATGTGTACTATGTGCATGCCTGGTACTCAAGAAGGCCAGAAGAGGTTGTCAGATCCTGTGGAACAGGGTATAGATAGTTGTGAGCCACTTTGTGGGTGCTGGGAACTGAACCTGGGTCCTCTGAAAGAGCATTAAGGTCACCTAAGCACTGAGCCATCTCTCCAGTCCCTCAAAGCAATTATAGAACTAACACAGCATGTCAGCCAGTGGCTGAGACATTGCCACAGGGCAACTGTCCCACGTGGTGGCTGCTTTAGCCACTTCCTGGAAAGGTGTTTGAAAGATAGGTTGCATTTTCATGACTGGGCATAAAAATATTTTATTCTTGGTCACATTAATTCCCTCAGTTAAAAGTGAGTTTCGGGTAAAGTGGTGAGGTAACCATTAGATAAAATAAGTTGAAAATCTTATCTTTTGGTCTAAAGCAGTAATCAACAAACTATGGCCTAAGAACAATGTCTGGCCTCCTGCCTGCTTTTGTAAGTAAAGGTTTATTGGAACACAAGCATGCAAACCACGTATAGCTGCTTTAGGCAAAAGACAGGGTTGAGTAGTTGCAACAGGGACTGTGTGGCCTAAAAGCTAAAAATACCATTTGCCTCTTGGCAGACAAAAACTATCAACCCTATGCGAAAGGTTGTTAGCCATATTATTATCACATATATGTCAAATATATGGTATATGATAACATATGTATGGTATGTAACACATATAACATACATATAACATAGATATATGATATATGATAATATAACTTGGGTTTGGGATGGCTTTCTGATTTGCCTGCATAGTCAAAAGATGGTAAAAGCAATGACGGGCCACCTCTGGTTTTACCCTTTTGGAGGCCTGGTGGCTTCTCTCCGTCTCTGGGGAAAGCTAGCTACCATGTAAAAAAAATCTGATGTTCACTATGTATATGATAATATATGATAGCCTTATATATTACCATTATCATAACAAAATAAAAAATTTAAGTAAGGTTTAATAAAAACTAAGTTGGGGTTCAGCATTGGCATTTATACTGACAGCAGGAACGTGTGGTCAATGTCAAGATGTTGGGTCTCAGGATGGACATTGCAGTAGGAGAACTTTGGCAGAATGAGACTGCAAAGAATTACTCAAAAGGAGACCTGCTCTTTATAGATGACCTCTCTGGGACCAGATGGCCATTTCAACAATGAGCAAGTACATGAGCCCTTTAAGAGAGAACATAAAAGGAATGTGGCAGGTGGTCTCTGCAGGCAACCATGACTATTTCCTGTTTCCTTCATATGCGCACAGCACTCCATTCATCAAGAGTTGAAGTCCATTGAGTCTGGAATGGCTTTGCCATGCATGGGCAAAATGTGGTAAAAGTGATGTTTGGACTTCCAGAGGCCGGGCAGCTTCCATCTGCCTACGGGGAAATCTGGTTGCCATGTAGGAGAATTCTGATGTTCATGAGAACAATCAGGAGCTGCAGGAGTCAAGTCAGTCCCACAGAAGAGCAGTGACGCACCAGGCCAGGAAGCAAAGAGCTCTGTGGCCTTCAGCCCAGCCTGTGCAGGAAGCAGCAGAGTGAGGGCACTCAGGTGTTCTGTAGAACATAAGAACCACCCAGCAAGTTCTAGACCAAATTCCCGAAGCACAGGATGGCGGAAGGAATAAATAATCTTTAAGCCACTAAGTTTTTGGAGAGAAATCAGATAATGATGAGCTATCATCTCCAACCCAAGGGAAAGAAAAATGTATCACTGGAAAGTAGGAAAAAGGATTATCCATAAATCAGTGGAGTTCCCTAGGCAAGCCATTTGAATTCACAACCAGCATGTCTAGCCAATGAAAGTCCGGAAATAGTTGGCTGGTAGCTGGATCTCAGAATATCTGATTGTCCAGAGCCCGCAGAGGAAAGGTAATAATGAACACAGGAGCCAGGCATGGCAATGCCTGCCTATAATCCCAGTATTTGGGAAGCCGAGGCAGGATGACAACAAGCTGGAGGCCAACTTGGCTACTCTGTCTCAAAAACAAATAAATAAAAAGCAAGAAACCCAGAACAGCCCTGCCTGCCACAGGAATTCCAGAAACTACCATTTTTGAGTTCGTCTTCTTGTTAGCTTGTTACAGCTTCAGCGTGAAATATCTCTCATAAGCTCACATGTTTGAAGACTTGATCCCGGGTTGATGGTGCTATATTTGGAGGTTGAAATGTGTGACTAAGCTTGAGGTGAGTTGCTGGGGGACAGGCCTTGAAGGCTGTGTCTATTTCTCATTCTGGTCCAAGCTTTCTGTTCATGTTCTGCCACTCTGTGAACAAGCTGTGTTGCCAGCTCCCACTGCCATGGCTCAAGCTGGCTTAGCTGCCGTGCCTTCCCCTCTGTGCTGGACTGCGTGGACTGTGTCCTCTGAAACTGTGAGCAAAAAGGACCCTCTCTGCCCTAAAGCTTTGTCCATCAGGTATTTGGCCACAGTGATGCGGGAAGTAACTAATACACAGCGGTAGCTAAATGTTTCCCATTTTTAAATGCGTACCTTTGAACACAGATTATCTCTTTGGAAATGTACGTAACGCTCTTTTTCCCTTTTCTCATATTTAATTCGTAGAAAGACACTGAAGCTAAATAGGACCTGAAAACATATGGGAAGACATTCAGACAAGAGATTCCCAGGCTGCGTTCTGGAATAGGATGTGTCTGGAGATGGAGTATTCATTGCGAAAGAGTGGGGCTTCGGGAACAGGAGGTTTCTGAGTAAATTGCCTATGCTTGAAAAGGGCATCCAGAAAGAAATGGCAAGGAGATTTGATCTTGATTTAAGAGTGGGCCAGAGTGAAGAAGACCTCACAAAGACAATGCTCTACTGAAAACAGTAATGAAGATGAAGGGAAAAAACCCTTCTCTCCTGAAGGGTGGAGGGTTTTCAACAAAGGGATGTTTGGTACTTAAAGGTCAGGATAATCTGCAGCCACAAGTGTCTGTGTTTTGTAAAAACTCCACATGGAGTGATCGATGTATGCCTCATTCCAAAAAGGCTCCGAGCTCAGCGTGTGCTCGATGTCCTTGGAATTTCCTGTATTTTGATGTGCACAGAAGTACCCGGAAGGCAGAGACCCTCCCTGGCAATTCTGTCTCCCACTGTTCCCAGGACAACACCGGGACTGAGTAAGTACTCTCTCTTGTCTGCTGGTGTTGACCAGGATGGTGAGGATGAACATGACCACAACTCTAGCCCTCAAAGTAATTCCAGAAAAAGGAGGGAGACGGGGAAGCAGACATTGCAGAAACTGTCAGAGGAGGGATTCAGGGGCCAGATGGAGGCCATTAGCTAAGGTTCTTTGATTGTGTGTGACAAACACTGAAGCTGAACTAGCTGAGGACATTCTTGGCACAGATTCTAAACTATAGGAATAGCAAGGATGTAGCTAGACCTGAGAGTGACAGGAGCGAAGGTTAGCAGCCAGGGACTGCAGGGCTTTGTCTTCCTCTCCTGTTCCTTAGCTCACTGTTGGCCTCATTCTCTCATACCATCCTTCTGCTCAAAGGGCTTGAACAACGATGGGATCCCAGCCTCCTATCTGAGTTCTAGCCTCACCTTGAATAAAAGACACTTCCTTTTTTGGACAGACTTTTTTTCTTATTATTTTATTTATTATCAGTGTATGTAAGCGATGTGTGAGCAGAGTGCGCACGTGCCATGATGTGCATGTAGAGATCAAAGGTCACGTTTTTGGAAGTCTGCTCTTTCCTCCCACCTGGTTGAGGTGGGGTCTTTCTTGTTTCTGCCATGCTGAGTACTCCACCTAACTGGCCCACAGGCTTCCACGTGATTCTCCTGTCTCTGTCTCTCATCTTGCTATAGGCATATTGAGATTAACAGATGCAAGCCACTGTGTCCATTTCTTTAAAAATATTTATTTGCAGCCAGGTGTGGTGGCGCACACCTGTAATCTCAGCATTCAGGGAGGCAGAGGCAGGCAGATCTCTGTGAGTTTGAGGCCAGCCTGGTTTACAAAGCAAGTCCAGGATAGCCAAGGCTACACAGAGAAACCCTGTCTTAAAAAACCAAAACCAAAACAACCAAACAAAAATAAATACAGTATTTATTTGTTTTTATTTTATGGGTGCGAGTGTTTTGCATGCCTGTATGTATGTTTATCTCACGTGTGCTTGGAGCCTGTGGAGGCCAAAAGAGGATGTCAGAATCCCTGAAACTGGAGTGGCAGACAGCTGTGAGCAATCATGCGGAAGCTGGGAATCAAGCTCAGGTCTTCAGGAAAAGCAACTGTGCTCTTAACCACTGAGCCATAACTCTTGCTCATCCATTGTTTTTGTTTTTGTTGTTTTTTAAACATGGGTTTCTGTACTCAATCTCATGTCACGAGGCTTGTAGAGAAATCTTTCACTCATTGAGCCATATTGCTGGTCCAAGATACTTCCATTCTTAAGTTCCAGGAGAACAAACTTCAGAGAAGACCTATGATTGGCTCAGCTGGGTTTATATGGCAATGTCAGAGCCCAGAGATGGGAGCCTGTGACTGACAACTTTCAAATAAGAGCTGTGTGTCATTAAGAAGTGTCTGGAAGGATGAAGGATGTGTCTCTAGGTGACAGTGACTCATCTAGTCTGTTTTGGAAACATATTCCTCAAGGCCTACTGATGGGAGGCAAAGCTTCTCTGGCTCCACCAAGTCCCTGTGTCCTCAGAGACATCTTGACACACTCTGCTCTCCTGCAGACACCCAAGGAGGAGGTCAGCACCAAGTGTGGAGCACCTGTCTGTCTCACTAGGTTCTGGGAATGGGTCTTGTTTTAGATCTTGCGTGCTTTTCAGCCATGTGTCCAGAGGGCAGGTGTCAGTTGTAGACACGGAGTCAGTAGCCATGATACCAGCATGTAGATCCACTTGCTTAGGACTTAGAGAGACCATTAACTGCTTTGCCATAAAACATTTTAGATACCCACTCAAACTTTATAGCATGCTATAACTACTCAAGACCTGCCACTTCAGACTGCTGGTCTCTCTCTCTCAGTTGGGCAGGTATGTCAGTTTAGGTCACAGTGGTAGTCCATGGCCCGTAGGTGTTTGCTTCTTCTCTGAGAGCAGAAATGGTAAGTCAGCTATTGACTTCATGTCACCCCACACTGGGATCCTGCTTATAGGCTGGGCCTTCTGCCAGGTACCATAATGCATATACATGGCCTTTGATGTAAATCTACGGCCAAGGTCTCAGCCTAGTTAAATAAGTGACCTGGACCCCAAATGTTTGGGAGACAGAAAAGGAAGTAAAGAATACAAAATACAATTGATCTAGAACATGAAGCATGCATGTTTGTTTGTTTGTTTGTTTGTTTGAGACAAGAGTTTCTCTTGGCTGTCCTAGACCTACTTTGTAGACCAGGCTGGCCTTGGACTCACAGAGATCTGGGTGCCCCTGTCTCCCTGAGTTCTGGGATTACAGGCATGTACCACTGTGCTTGACTAAGCATAGACTTTTAATAAGTGATGTATAAACAGACATTTGTATAAAAAATGGTACAGGCTAAGGAACAGATCTGAGAGGAGGAAACTTGTTTAGGAAACTGGATAGGTTGGCTGGACAATACAGTGATATGTGTGAGATGGTAGCAGAAATAACAGACGGCAAGACACATACTGGACAGGCATAGAAGCTAGGCTGGTGGTCCCTGCAGCAGCATACCAACGCTTCAGATTTTCTTTGGTGGGAAATGAAGGGGAGCGCAAATAGAGTATGAACAGTATACCAAGGCTTGTATTTGAAAGCATTGCCTGTTGACTATATACATAAACAATTAGCCAAAGGAAAGAATTAAAAAGTGCAAGCCAAACATAGTAGATTAAAGCTGTAATTCCAGCACTTGGGAGGTTGAGGCAGAAGGATGTGTATACATCTGAGGCCAAGTTGGGGTCACATGGTGAGCTCCAGGCAAACCTGAATGTTGTAATTCCACATGATTCTGTCAAATCCTTCCACAAGACTCTTTTGCGCTAATCTAGGTAGATCTCTGTTTCTTGTAAGTAAACGATTCTTAAGACAGAATCGAGGGGAAAACAAAACAAAACAGGAAAGTAAGATCTAAAGCAAGAGGGGCAGCCACGAGTGCCAAATGCTTTAGGATCAGTGTGTCAAGGATTGGACCAGCAAATGAGTCTGGGAATTTGGAAGCCACTGGCGACCTTTAAGGTGGCTCTTTCCTTAGAGAGGACAGAAAGAGCTTGGAGCTACAGCGTAGAAACTCATTAAGGATAAAAGGGCTCAGAAAGGCCTAAGACATAGCCAGGGGACACGGGTTAAGAGTCTCCGTATGCTGCAAGCCTTGGGCATATGTGTAGCAGTGGGTTGCCAGGATGTCTGGGAAAGGTGAATAGGAGGCAGAAGAAATAGGTGTGACGTTCAGCCAGTTCACTAGGCCTGAAATCACAGGAAGGAAGCCAATACAGGTAAGGTGTGAGAGGGCAATCAAGAAGGGATGCTTGGAGACTGTGGTCTTCTCATTGGCCAATGGGTGAAATTTCTCTTTGAGTGAAGGGAATGGCAGCTAGCCTGGGGAAGGAAGATCTGGAAAAGTGACTAAGACATGGCCCCAGAGGGTGACATCAGGGCACTAGAGGAGTGGTGAGCATTGGGTACGGCCTTTAGTCCTACAAAGAAGACTGACTCTGTCCCAGAGAGGGGAAATCCATGTGGGGAGGCCAGAGCAAGGTAGGCTCTGTGGAGGTAGCACCAAGTGGCAGGAGAGCACTGGACTTGGGGACGGAACATACAGGCTGAGAGGACCGAGGTGCTCAGAATGGGAGGGAGACTGCTTGAGGAAGCTCCCAGAAAGGGAAGGCTTCTTTCCAGCCACCAACTGCCCAGCCTCAGTTCCTCACTTGTAAAATAAGAATGCTGACACCTGCTCGTGCACTGAGGATGTGATCTGCTCTCTATCTCCAAGATGGCTAAAGTAGTGTGTGGCTTAGAGCACATGTTCAGTAGACACTGGTTAGCAAGACTGTCTTCTGCCTGACACATAATGGTAACTCAATATGTACTTTTGAAAGGCTGAATTATTATTATTACCGGTGTAGCCTTGAGCAGAGGAGGCTGAGCTCCACAGTGTTCTGGGCCATATTTCATTCTTCTAACCCCAAATACAGGCTTGATAAAGAACTTGCTTATATCCACTAGGATTCAGTTTCTTCATCTATGAAGCGGGGTTAATAATATTTGCTCTACCTCAAGGCCAAATGATTAATACATGTAAACGGTGACACAGCCACTGGGTTTACAAACACACCCACCTTATACATACCTTATACATACATGTATATATATACATATATATGTGTATATATATATACACTATATATGTATTTATACAATACACACTATACATGTATCTATAAACCACACACCATATATGCACATACATACACTATAATATATATTTATATACACACACACTATACACACACACACACACACACACACACAACACACATACACATATGTTTTCTGCAGCAGAAGCAGCTTCATGGACCCTCCAGAGAGCTCTATCTCTTCTACCAAGTTCAACAGGAGCTGATAGACAGACTCTGTGAGCTGCAAGAAGGCCATGGTTAAGAGAAAAGATGGGCGTTGTTGAGGGCATGGTCAGTAGGCTGCTGGGGTTTTCTCCACCAGGATGGAATCTGGGGCCGGGCATGGACTGGAGATGGACAGAGGGCCGCTGTAAGGCAGCCTAGTCTGATGTCTTCACTGGGTGAGCAAAGAGTCACAGGGTGCTAGAAACACAGCACAGGCCCTCATAAGGGCCAGCGAGTGGACAGGTTTTGGAGATGAGTGGGGCTGTCATGCAAAGGCAGAGATTAGGTGTGTTGTGTGATCTTAGCTTGGCAGGGAGTGGCAATGGTCATCTTGAGATAAGAAAAGACCAGCCCTTCTGGCTTGGGGCTCTGTCTACCCAGGTCCTGGACCACATTGATGAAATTCCCCATGATGACCTGCTTGGCATTTGTAATACAAATTACTGTTCAAGTCCCCAATGCCTGTCAAGACACACGGGCCACACTGTGTTGGACCCCTGTTCCTTCACTTGCTGGGGCCTCTGCACGCTCTGTCCATACTTGTGCACATCTGTTTGCTTTCCCTGGCTACCCCATCTCAGTAGGGAAATCAAGTTCCTGCTCGTGTTCCCTCTCGCGCTGCAGCTAATGGGGTACGCCTGGCTGTGTCTTGAGAAATAATGGCTGGAGGAAGCAGCGAAAGCCTTCTAGTTGCTATGGAGTGTTAACTGATGAATTCAGCTCTTCATTTTGATTGGGAGGAAATAGTTCTAGAAGAGACTCTCGCTTTAAAAAAAATATAGAGCTGCCAACAACGAAATGTGTTCATTCCGAGGGGTCTTTGTTGCCAAGCTGGCTTCAATTCCCTTAGCCATGCATTAACACTAATCAGAATCTGGCTGTTGGAGCAAATGTGCATTAAAGTTTAGGGAGAGGAAATGTTGTGTGTTAAGTATTAGTGAGAAAGTACCAAATTGGACCCAGACATTTATTTCTTTAAAGTGCTTGCTATATAAAAATTACCTACCTGACTGGCAGTTAAGATAAACAGTTATGCTAATTACAAATAAAAGGTACAAGACTATAATCTAAGATATTAGGTCAACAGGCATTTTATGATTTGAATCCTCCATTCAGAATAAAAGCCTTGCTAGGGCTGGCTGATCTTCCCCTAACTACATGAAGCAGAGACGTACTACTTAAGGTATAAGTGTGGGGGCTGAGGACATCATTTGAGAGCATGTTAAAAATGTAATGGGAGGAATCCCAGATCTTTAAATAAGAGTCTATATTTTAGCAAGGTCATTCATATGCACATCAAAGTTGCAGAAGAAGCCCGAGGAGGTAGCTCAGTTGGAAAATAGAGTGCTTGTAGAACTCATGAGGACCTGAGTTCCATACCTAGGCTGTTGTATGCCCCACACTTGTAATCACAACATCAAGGAGGTGGAGACAGGCAACTTGCTGGGGCTAGCCGGACAGCCAGCCCAGCATAATGGGTGACTCTGAGACCCAGTGAAAAAGAGAGAGAGAGAGAGAGAGAGAGAGAGAGAGAGAGAGAGAGAGAGAGAGACCCTGTCTCAAAGAAACAAGGTGAGGAAGGACACTTGAGGTTGAGCTCTGGTTGTCCTGTGTACACACACACGGCACACATATTCACATGAATGTGCTCATATACATACATACTCTCACACGAAGACAACACCAAATAAAGAGCTGAAAAGGTTCAGGAGGGCTGATCTGGATCAGCGTGCCTCAAAGAGCAGGCTACAGATGCTTGCATTTGAAATTCCCTGGAAGGAGCGAGAAACACAACTCCCAGACTGAGTGCCACCGCAGCAGCTGAATCTGTTTGGAATCCATGTTCCAAATGTCCTCCAGGTGGTTTCCACATCCATCAAGATGTGAGACCCGCCTCCAGTCATTCCCACCTCCTTTAGGAACCAACCGACACACGGTGTTCCAAGGCCAGCACAGAAGGACCTGGATGAAGCGTGTCGCTGCCTTGTAGGCACTTGTAGCAACAACTCTGCAGTCAAACACGTTGAAAACAAGCTGTGTGGTGTGAATACCCAGAAGGATATTATTGATTAATTCACAACTCACAATGCATTTGAGTCTCCCTCCCACACTTGTGAATTTATGTCCTCCCCGAGGGTAGAGAACAACAATGCATTGTCTCCATCGTTCCCAGTCCTGGAGATGAGTGAGTTCCCACTTGGGCCCTTCATTTGTTCTTCTGAGTCACTGGATGGAACCCAGGCTGGGATCAGCCACCCTGGTGTCCTGCTCTTAGTAGACAGGAGCATGTGACACATTTCACGAGCCTTTTCCTCTTGTGCCCACCAACCCTCTCAAGGACCATGCGGACCTGTGCTTTGAAACTATACTCACAGCCAGTTGCCATGGTTCAGTAAGGGTCAAATCAAGCCTTGGCATCTGCGAGTGCTCTGTCCTTTGGGATGGCATGAGCATTCTTCTCCTTGTGATGTGTGCATTTAGTTCCTTTAGAAAGAAAAGGATTCGGACCATAGCACTCTTTCAGAGATAAGAGAAACCAGCCAACATCGTTTGAAATTCAGTATGTGACAAGCAGAGAGGGGAGAGCATAGAATGGAGTCTGCCTATATGTCTCTGATGACTTGTAGCTTCAATAAATGGCCAGAAGGCAGCAGGCTCCCAACAGTGGTCCTTTAGTGGGACAGTGTCTACCGTGAGATAACCTGGTTCTGACCCCGAGGTTCAAAACATAGAACCAGCGAGGCTCAGGGCATTGCCTTCAATCCTCACCACCCCAAGGCAGGCACTTGCATATCACTGAGTTTCCCCACACTGGTGGCTTAGTCCTCTCAGGAAGAAAGCAGAACCCTCATTTACCTCTCTACCTTAAATGTCAAACTAAGCCCGGGGTTAGCCCCATGCCTAGGTCACACAGTTAAAAAGTGGCAGGCTAAAGCCTGAATTTGGTTCCCCCCATCTCTCAATTCTAGCTTCTCCCCACACCCCAGGCACTACGTTTTCCTTCCTTCCTGCTCTTAAACTACCATTTTAACGAGACCAGGGATTCCTTTTGGCAGAGTTTTCTCCAAATTGCACCAGTGTGTGCAGAGGGCGCACAGACACCCTCTCAGCAGGTATGGTGTCTGGCCCCACCGAAAAATACCCACAAAGGCTGAGATCTGCCTTTTTTTTCCTTTATTTTCTTCTTATTATTATTTTTTTAATGTTGTGCCTCTGGCAAATTCTCTGGAGGTGTAGCTGAAAAATCAGAGCCAGATGGCGGTTGTGGAAATGTCCCCACGGCTCCGAGGCTGGGCAGACGCTTTGGGAGGGCCCTGTCTGCAGCTGGGGAGCACCATGCTGGACCTTAGTCCTCTAGAGCTCCTGGTTGTACTGCAACAGCACCCATCGAAGCTGCCACTGCTCCCTCTCCCCAAAAAATGCTGCTAGGGAAGTGGCTCTCGGGGAGAGGACCTGCAGCAGGCGCAGTGTCTAGGAGGCATTACTGCTCATCTGGAGAGTCGTCCCCCCCCCCCCCCCAAGGCCTGGATGGAGATGGTGATAAAGGGGACTGTGACAGCACAAATAAGACTCCTGTCCGCACGATCATTAGACTCAACAGATAAATGCGGCCCCGTTGTCAGAAATGACAATCTGGGTGTTACAAATAACTGACTTGCCATTGTCACTGCTGGAGCTGAGACTGGGAGACAAGAGGAAGACCTGAATGGTGGCTGCGCTTCTGCGCTGAGTGACTCCAGAGAGCAGAGCGGGTTCCTGCCTGGCCCTCCTCGCTGTGGGAAGGGGCAAGGTGGATACCGTTGATGTAGTATTTCCACAGCACTGGTGTATGCCCTATGCTTTCCTCTTCGTGTGGGGCGGGGGTCACACAGAGCGTAGCGCAGGGCCACAAGGGAGCAGGGAACGTGTAGTAATCTACTGGGCTGCTGTAACCAAGGATCACAGTAGTTCAACACAGAAATGTTTCCTCCCATAGCTCTGGTGACCAGGGCTGGCCACGTGGCATTCTCTGGCAAGGCTTTTCGTGACGTCAGTGTACCCACCCGCACTGGACCCCACTGTTTTGGTGGCTGCAGGGTTGCTTGGCTTACGGAAGCATCACTTCAAGATAAACTCTTCCCAAGGTCATGAACTCTGTCACATTTTTGCTATACAAGGTAAAGGGCCTGGGCTGAATGGACCAGGAAGTAGGCATAGATTTAGGGGGGTACCAGCCACTGTGCTCTGAACTAACACTTATTTTCCCAGAAAATGTATCAGCGCTGCAGCTGGGTAGGAGATACTGCTGCACGGCCATGTTGGATCTTCCTGGCACTTGGTGAACCACTTGTTTTCCCTTCCACAAAGAGAAACAAGCCCCAAGGTCTACACTCCTCCCAAGGGCCCTGCTCTGTGTGCTGGAACCCCCAAGGCTTCCAGGGGCTCCTCCAGACCTGGGGGCCTGAGGAAGAGGAGAAGGGCTCTAGATCCTGGAGCAGCTTCCATCACTGCTGTGCCGCACTCCTGAGCTGTCCGTACGATTCTCTTTTGGTTCTGAAGTGTTTCACTGAGAAAATGAAGTCTGCAGAGCCCAGCTCTCCACACCCCACTATGTGGGGTTGTTTGAGCAGGAACCCCATTTCTGTGGGCAGAACGCTGAGTGTGGATCTCCTCCCTGTCCTTTCCCCATTCCATGTCCCCAAGTAAGTTACCTGCTGCCTCTGCTTCTCAACAGTGTGATGGGGTATCAAGAATCACCATCTCAAAGGGCTCTAGTGAGACAGCGCACCCATGATGCTTAAGACACCCTCAGCAAAGAATGGATGTAATTCCCCACTTGTTCGCTGGCTGTGCGTGTCTTTGCTGCTCGGCTCCCCTCAGTCTGGGACTTCTGGGAAGTGAAAATGTTCATCCAGAACAGATGGGTCCAGCTGTTCCCCTCGCTGCAGCTACAGAAGAGACGGCTGGCAGCCTGGGCAACGATGTGCGACGTCATTCTCCCTGTCTCCCAGATGAGGCGCCGCCACCCACACAGTGCCCAGAGGGTCCCCGTTATATTCATGGAGGCGTGGTGATGCATCTAAGGTGCAGCCAAGGCCCTCAACTGGATCCCAGAAGGCTGTGATGACAGACTTATAAATCGTGACCCCATGAGGAGACTTTCTGGATGTCTTTGATAACTGCAAATGTTTATGTACTCATATCTGTGAGCTTCTTGTGACCTTGTAGTAGGCCACAGAAATCTCAGTGGCCAACCACAAATCACCAGAAGGGGCCACCCCAGCGGCAAAGGGCAGTGAGCACGCTTCTGTGAAGGGCCCCCAATTACCCTTGCTCCCAGATTAAATTCAACCCGTGAGCTCCAGGAGGCAGGCTGACTGACACCAAACCTCCACTCTACTCCCAAACAGCTGCTTGGAGCTCAGACTCTGATTGAGTTTTAGAATGCATCATAATGACAGCTTAGCATGTATTGACTGCTTCGTGCCTGCCAGGCACTGGGCTAAGAACTTCATATGCATGTTCTCACATTCCCCCAAATGAACCTATTATCCCTTTTTACAGATGAGGTATAGGAGCTCAAGTGACTTCCATAAGGTCATTTAGCTACAAAGTGACAGTGCATGGCTCAGGCTGAGATTTGCATTTCTCTGGAGGCTGCGCGCCTGGTTCTTGGGAAATGAGTGTGACTGCCCGAGCTTAGCTTTTTTTTTTTTTCTTTTCCGTTCTTTCTTTCTTTCTTTCTTTCTTTTTTTTTTTATTTTTTGGAGAGGGCTTTATCCTCATCATTAAACATAAATGCATAAATGTTGTAAATAACAAAAGTGGTAATTAACAAAACAAAACAACAAACCCACTATCACTACCACCAAAACACAAAGGAACCTCTGGGTCCGATTGCTTGTTCAGGCTCTTTAAAAAGTCAAAGCTAATAGTATCTCAGCTATTTCCCTCAAGGCTCAGTGGCATGCCAGTGTGGTAGAAATGGGCTCAGATGGAGATTTCCCACAGGAAGAATTCCCTGGAAAGAGCACTGAGAAGCAGGGTACACACTTTAAGAGGAGAGGTGTCTCTTTGGGAGACAAAAAAAACAAAGGAACAAAAACAAACAAAAAACCCAATGTTTGTTCATTTGTTTCTTCCTTTCTTTCTTTTAGAGACAGGATCTCTCTATGTAGCCCTGGCTGCCCTGGAACTTGCTATGTAGATTAGGTTGGCCTAAAATTCACAGAGATCCACCTGCCTGCCTCCCTCCCCATAGTATATCATGCTGGCCCCCCAAAGTCAATGTTCTAAAAGGTCTTGGGACAAGAATGTATGTAGTATCCGTGTGTGTGTGTGTGTGTGTGTGTGTGTGTGTGTGTGTGTGTGTAGAGAGAGAGGTAATGGAGCTGTAGGAAGGGGTGGCAGGGAAGGAAGGGAAGGAAAGCCACATTAAAAGGATTCTTCTACTGAGGCCCTGAGAAAGTGGGCTTCTTCCAGCACATCAGTGATGACACCAGCAACACCATCAGCTGTAGCAACAGCAGCAGCCCATATTTAGAGTGGACCTACTATGTGCCATCTGGCCTCTAGCTGAATGATCTCATTTAATGTTCACACTCTGTACGGTAGGAACCATTATTTGTCTCCCACGTGCTGATGAGGAGGCAAGGATCAGCAAGGTCAAGTAATTTGCTTAAGGTTGCACAGCAGACAGGCAGCAAAGCCAGCCCAGTTCAAACCCAGGCTTGTGGGCTTAACACAGTTTTCACTTTTCCTCTGGCATGGATGTTTGTCTGCCTTGGCCTTCTGGAGATGGTTCGCTGTTGATGTAGCAAGGTGTCTCTACAGTGCTAGAATGGAACAGGTCTCCACCTCTAGGAGGCTCTGTGAGTGGGGGGTGAGATACTAGAGACACAGTGAGTGTATGTGGGGATGATGGCGGCTGAGAGACAGGAAGTGGTAATGGTTAACACTTCCTGTTCCAACTGGAGGTTGACTTGAAGTCGAGGGTGCCAGGACAGGTCCCCCAAAGTTCCCCTACCCTGTGCCTATAGCAAACCCCCTCCCCCCCGTTACAAGGCCCTCTCCTTCCTCACCTTTCCCATCGACTGTCAGGCCTGAGAGTCACCTGGAAACAGGATGTCCATTGCAGGGTCGTTTTTACCAGAAACCTCTGGCTCTCTCAGCCTCAGGGCATTTTAGGTGAAGGATGCAGTTCAAAACAGAACTGGGTGTTCTGTACCTTCGCAGGCTGGGGAGAAGATGAGCCCATCACTTGCCAGTTGGCAAAGAAAGGGGACAATTTCTTCTCCCACAAAGATATTTCAGTGCATTTAACAGAAAGAGAGAGGAGACAGTCGGTAATGTTAGAAATTAGCCGGCCTTTCAGAACGTCCATTTCTTGATGCCTCAGTGTGGCCCCCAACTCGCACTTATGAGGGCTACAGCATGCCTTTATTTAAAAATATATACGTTTCATTTTTTAACAGTTGAGGTTTACAGCAAAACTGAGCAGGAAGGCCAGAAATCCTCATGCGTCCCCCTCCCTCCACCTCTGTCTTCCTACCCGCAGCACATTTGTTACAATGATGAGACAGCACTGACATGCCATTACTAGTCAGAGCACAGGGTTTAGTGCAGACCATGCTGTTGGTGTTGCGTGTCCCTTTTCTTTTGACAGGACAAGGAAGTGGTGACTGGCTGCTAGCCACCCAGGGAGGCAAAGCCTCGGCGGCTGGTACTTATTCCCAGTCCCTAGTCAGCTGGCACACCCACATCTTCTTTGCTAGAAGTACAATTGGTCTCGCAGGGGGCAGATGGAAACAGAGAGGCAGGAGAGCTGCCAGGAAACTAACAGGAGTATGTTGCATTGTCTCTGAAACACTGGGACCACCCCAACCCTGCTGCTTTGGTGGCCATCCAGCAGCTTATGGTCACCCCTAAAGACACCAAGATGATCTGGGGGACTCCAGAAATCTGAGGACAGCAGGACTCTCCACTTAGGTGGACAAGTGGAGAGCGTCAAAGAGCAGCAAGCCTCTTGAGGTGACATGGAGTTAAGCCTTGGGTCTGGGAGTCACAAATCCTATGTGGAAAATGGCCGTAAGAAGAATGTGGCTGTCATACTGGTCAACTCAACCAGCTGAAGTCACCTGCATAAGACCTACACAAGATCAAGCCAGCCAAAATTACTGCACAAGGGGGGGGGAGGTGCTTTTCTAAGCCCCACCCATTCAGAGGGCCACTGGTACTTGATAGGCATTGGGGAAGGGATATCATTCTTTGAGGGTGTGGTCAGTGGTAGGATTCCGTGCTTTCGTGGATGGCTCTGTATCCATGTACATATGGGCAGTGCAAATAGAGCTTAGTGGTAATGGAGAAGGAAGAGGAGGAAGAGGAGGAAGAGGAGGAGGAGGAGGAGGAGGAGGAGGAGGAGGAGGAGAAGAAGAAGAAGAAGAAGAAGAAGAAGAAGAAGAAGAAGAAGAAGAAGAAGAAGAAGAAGAAAACAAGAAGTTGAGAGAGGTGTGGATGAATCTGGAGGGAGTTAAATGGGAAAAAGGAGGGTGTATATGCTTATATTTCATTGTACATGTGTAAAATTCTCTAAGAATAATAAAAGAAGTGTGTGATATTATGAGCCAAATGCCTGTGGACCAGGAGCCCCCAAGACCACTCCAGGTTCAGCGATTTGCTTAGAGGCCACTCAAGATTCAGCCTAGAATCCCACTGATTGCTAAGATGTATTGAAAAGATGCAAAGCAAAATGAGCAAAGAGAAAAGGCACATGGGTGAGTCTGAGGTTACCAGGCACCCGCTTCCCAGCATCCTCTCCCTGCAGAGCACACAGACAGCGCTTAATTTCCCCAGCAACGAGTTGTGACAAGTGTGAAATGTTGTCCACCAGGAAAGCTCATTAGAGACTCAGGGCCTGGGGTTCTTATGGGGGCTGGTCCCACAGGCACCCTGTGCCTAGCACATACCAAGAAGCCTGTCTCCCAGAAGGGAAGCGGATGTTCAACATAACCCTCATTGTTTATATTAGCTGCTTAGGCACAGTGAACCAACCATATCTGTTCTGGGGTGGTGGGAGACATCCCCAGAGGCGAATTCCCAGACGCCAGCCAGGGGCTATCCTTGCCAGCGGGTCCTTCTAAGGACAGCAGTCTCAGGCCCGCTGTGACTCTCTTCTGCACAGCCTGCTTGGCTGCTTGGCACATAGCAGATGCTCAATAATCTTCGGCTTTTATTGTCATAGCATTTTACACTCAGGTCTATCTCTGCAGCAAGGAGAAGCCGTCATATTGCCCCGGCTACCCTCCAAGTCAAAGGAGGTACCCACTCCGAAAATGGAGAACAGGTGCCTTTGTACCTTCTCACATGTGCTGTCTATACCTACAGCATGTTTCCATTAGGGTTTCTGTACACACAAGTGTGAATCTGAGGTAACAGAGATGCACACATAACAAACCTTTCCCCTCCTAATGTTGAACTGTAATTCTTCCTTCTCAGGTTTTAGTTTGCTCCTTTCAATTTGGATGGCCATGCATTCCAAGTCCAGCTGAGTCACCAATGGAAATGGGCTCCTTCTGGTTCCTGAATCAACCTTTGGGACAGGATTCTAGCTAAGAGAATAATCATTCCCATTTATAGGCCAACATATTCAGCGTGACAAAATATGGGGAGACCGTTAACCGCTTCACTAAAATGAAAGTAAACAAAAGCATTCTGCCAGCACACTAGCCAGATGCTTCCACATAAGGGAACAAATGTAGTTGAGTGTAGATTAGGCTTAGTGGCCAGTGCTTGCTTCCAATGATACTACACAGGGCCTTAAACCCTTTATAAGCCATTAGTTTGAAGCCTCTGACTGTTCTTTAATCTTTATGTCTGTTTTTCCCCGTGTTTGGAATACTTTGCCTGTTGTCTATTTGACCGCCTCATTTTTCTGGGGTCACCACAGGTTATTAAGAACACAGCCGCACCTTGTCTTTGAGTTTTATTTCAGATGACCAGATGTGTGTCCCCTCTGCCTTAGGCTGTGCTTCCTGGTAGGCCCAATGGAGAAGATGGATTCAAGTTAGCTCTGCTTTATTTCACTCTCTCACTTGTACTGTGTCCCCCCGCCCCCAACCACCTCCTCCATTTCCCACTCATACTCCAAACAAGTGAAATACCAATACTGAGATCCAAGACTTGAATAGTTAGGGAAAATACCATGAAAGGTCCAAAATTATGAGGCTATATCTAGGCCATTGGACCACTGTACACCAAATTATATGTTTCAACTTTTGATATATATATTGAATCAGATAATAATGTCTACAGTATCGGGAGATGTGAATAAGCAGTCTGGGTCTGAGATTACTGGGAACACAGAGGAGGGACTTTTCATATAAAGCAATGCATAGGATTGTGCAGAAATTATTAACATCTGTGAGGCCTTATAAGCCCAAAGCCCAACATCTGATTGTGCTAGGAGAGCTCGCTTTCCTCCTCTGAGGGCGGTGATGGAAATTCTCATGGCTGGGGATATAGCTCAGCCGGCGGAATATTTGCTTAGCATGCTCGAAGCCTTGGGTTCAGCCCCTAGTGCCATATAAAGCCGGGCGTGCTGTTGCATGACTGTAATTCCAATATTTGCCCAAATACATACAAAGTGAGTTCTAGAACAGTCTAGGTTATATGAGACCCTATTTCAAAAACAAAAACAAAATAATCACACAAAAAAGAAAAGGGAGAGAGAATCCTCACTGTTTCAGTAGAGATGCTGATGTTTTTGAATCTGAATTGCCTTCCCTTGGAATGGGTCTGCTCTAGGTTGCAATATAATATTAAAGATGGCTGGTTAATTTCCTTGCTTAGTGCTCAGGTATTCCTTATGTCTGTCATCTTTATTGTCTTATGGCTGCCATCTTTGGTAATGCCATTCGAAGGACAGAAGACACTTTCCTGAAAGCCATGGAACATCACTGAGCATGGAAGACTCCTCAGACGTGGAATCTTTGTATTTGCTCTTTTCCGTGCCCAACAGCACACTGGCTTCACATCACAAGGGCTGGGGCCGGGTCTCTCTGTCCATCTAAGTGAACTTTCTAGGCCAGAGCAAGGAAAGGGAAGGTGAGTGGCTCCAAAGCGGCCTCCCCAAGCAGTGGAACTGGTGGATCACAGCCAACCTTCCCAAGAGAACTCTCTGATGCATGGAAAAGAGGACACTGCACCAGTAAGAAACACCCAGAACCATTTTTCAAGGCTCGCAGCTGTAAAGGAATTAACGTAGATGACCATTTAGTGCACACACAGCCTCATTCCTCCCTCGGAGAGCCTCACAGTCATTATTAAAGGACACATTTCAGAGCATAATATTATTAGACTATTGATTGTTGTTTGTTTCAACGTTTAATTCAGCAACAACTTGGGTTGTGGCAAGCTCTAAATGAAACGGATGCTCTGAAGACCTGCGTAAATGTTCTAATTTTCCACTGGGCTTCACAAGAGATTTGGCCATGCCACGGGGATCGGAACTTCATATAGAGGGCCTGGCTGAGAGCAGGGTTCTGTGGTCTTGCAGTACAGAAAAACAAAAGACAGAGAGTCACACATGAATCTAAACAACATACACACTCTCTGTCACCACGCAGTAAATGATCCGGGACCAAAATTCAATACACACCTCAGGCACTCTTGTGGAACGATCCCCGCACGCGTCAACGTTATCAGCACCCCAGGAGGAAAGGAATAGAAAGAGGAAGGGAAGAGAAATAAAAAGGAAGCTTTCTCTGGACAAGCACAGAGATGGAAGAAACTGCCCCAGGAAGCCAGTCCCTTCTGGACCACAGGACCAAATTCTAAATGTATGGCCAGGACCAGGCACCTCCTACTTTCTCCAGGTGGTAGGTCCACAGAGCCTAAAGGCACTGTGGGATATTCAAGGACAGGCACGCTTGGAACTCAGACTTAGAGGCAGCTGTGCTCTGGAGTTCCTGTCATTATTCCTTGTCTAATTCTACCCTGATGCCTTGCTTAGAATAGACATCTCCCCTTTCCCTGGCTGGCATTTGTTCCTCTTATTCCTATGCCTGGACCATGCTTCTGTGGTCAAAGTATGGTCCCGTGATGGGGGTAAGCTTGTTACAAATTCATAATTTTAGGGTCCAATCTCGGACTTCCAGAATCAGAAAGCTTGAAAAAGAAGCTGTCCAATTGAGAAGCTAGGGTGGAACCTGAGAAGTATGTGTTTAAACAAGCCTTCTGAGCACGTCAGGTACACATTCAGCTTTGAGAAGCACTGGTTTGAATGATCATAACAACTAGTAATCGTCTCTAGCCCCTAGTTCAGCCCTTCCCCTGTCACCAAAGCTGATCTTTTAGAATGCAAACCTTACCAGTTTTGATGCTGGCACAGCCTGTCACATAGTAGGTGCACAATAAACTCTGCAGACTGAGTAAATGAAAGGTGACCTTTATTTTTAGAACCATCAGCTACTGATGACCCATGAAAATAAAGTAGAGTTGGGCTGTGTGACATAGGCTTGTAATTGCAGCGCCTCAGGGGGCTGAGGCAGGGGGATGGGAAGTTCAAGGCCAGGGTGAACAAGTTAGTGAGTGAGATACTACCTCAAGATAAAAAATAGAAAGAAGAGTGGGGATACAGGTCAGCGGTGGAGCAAGGACCTAGTATAAGTGAGGCCCCAGGCCCTGGGGACAAATCGACTGATCTTAATAAAGTAGGGTAATATTTGTTGGATTATTACTTGTTTAGTTTTGGCACTATTTTTACTAGTACCTAGAGCAATAGTTCTCAACCTTCCTAAAGGTGTGACCCTTTAATACAGTTCCTCGTGTTGTGATGACCCCCAGCCACAAAATCGTTTTTGTTGCTATTTCATAACTTCATAACCTGCTACTGTTATGAACCATAACATAAATGTGTGATATGTAGCTATTACGTGACCCCTGTGTAAAGGTTATTCAACTCCCAAAGGAGTGTGACCCATAAGTTGAGAACCGCTGATCTGGAGTCAATGGGGGCGTTTTTTCATCACTTCAAGAGGTTTGGTAAACGTTGTGCATTTTTTTTCTTCTAAGTCTCTCAGCTTTGAGAGACGTGAGTGGGGCGTTTCTCTCTGCAGAGGAAGACACTGAAGCTCAGAGAGGTTGTGCGAAGCTGCCTCAGGACACACAGATGGCATGTGAGTAATGAGCTGAAATCCAAATCCAGGTGTGTGTCTCCAAGTCTCACGCATGCCCTTTCATGTTTATTTTCTTTATCGTGTGTGTGGGGGGATCTGTGTGCTTATGTACGGACTGTGGGAATGCACCTCTGTCATGGGGTGCTTGCGTGTGTGGAGGTCAGAGGACAACTTTGGAGAGTCAACTGCCACTTTCTACTATGGGGTCCAGGGCTCAACCTCAGGTTGTCAAGCTGGGCCATCTCACTGGCTCTGTCCCTTCAAACCCCGACCTCGATGTCTGTCCCCAGGCTGCACCCCTCCCACTCACAGAGTCTCTTTAGGGTTCCACTGTCTGGCCTGAGCTGGGCCCTCTTGCTAGCATGCCCTTCCTGTTCTCCAGCCTGGAGAACTGACAGCTACTCAAAACAGTGTTCCTCACTCGTGGCAGAAAACAAACAAAACAAAGCAAACAAACTCTTGCCGGTCACACTAGCAATTGGGTGCAGTACAGGCTTAGTGAGTCTCTGAGCCCTTAGGTTACTCTCTCTCTCTCTCTCTCTCTCTTGCGTCAGATGCCCCAAGGGTATGTGAGAAATGTCAACCTCAGGTTGTGCACTCCTGGCCCCAGTTCTGACACAGTAGGCTGGGAGTATGGCTGGTGATGCCTCTTCCCCAAGCACCCGACTCCCCCCTGATGACTGCATAGAACTGTCTGAGGACCGCTGCTCGGGGCCTGTATTAGTCTTAGTTGCACTGGTTGCCTGCAGTAGACGGATGCACGGGCCTGCTGCCTGACAGGCCATTGGAGGATGAATGAATCCTCTTGAAAGGATTGAGGTGGGGTGGGGTGTCCCATAAAATACTCATAGGAGAAAAGAAACCACAGCAGAAACAGCCTTTCCAGATGTGGCGCCAGCTGTTGGCGCGTAAGCAACAAGCCTCAGTGTGAATAGAAGACACATGTTCCCAGCCACAAAAACTTGACGTATCGACTTTGGCAAAAGCCTTGCGGACCATGCAGTGCTGATAATGTTATTAACGCTGAATGTATTTGCCTGACCTTATCAGGCTGTATAAAGAGCACAGGTGTCTAATTAAGTTCGGATGCCAGCACCTCTAACTTCTTTCTCGGTAACTACTGAGCCCATCATTTACCCTGATGCTCCTAAAATGATCATCTTTAAAACCAAAGACAGTTGGTCATTAGCATTTGTAAGGAGCTTGTCATGATTTGTGGTGGGAGGAATCTGGTGTTCAGAGATGGAGGCTTTTTCATTTCACCTGGCCTGACACCAGCCCAGCTGTTAGGAGTCGTAGCTTTATCAGCACATCGCACCGAGCCATTGAGCTCCGCCCTTTACCTTTGTCCGCTGAGCAGTCACACAGATGACTTGGAAGGAGACCCTGATGGGCTCACCGATCAAATGTGCAGACGGCATAAAGTTGAGAGAGGGAGCCAATGATGGGTGTCAGAGCTGAGACCCAAGGGAGACCCATGAGTCAGGAGTGAGTCGTGACGAGCTGGTAGAAAGTCTTTTACTGGGATTCAGGACGAATACTAGAACAACTGGGAATAATAGCAAATGCTTCTGTAGAGCCGACTTCTATGTGACACTGATGTGTGCCAGGTCCTCTGCACATATCAGTTCCTCCAATTCCCTACACCTATGAAGGTCCACATGAGGAAACTGAGGCAAGAATGGGTAAGCGCCCTCCTAGGACAATAAACAATGCATTGAACTGATTTTTAAATTCTACTCAAGTCAATTCTATTTAGTTTCAGTTCAAGTCTTCCCTTTCACTGTGGCTGCCAACTGTACTCAAATACTCCCAATGTTGGGATGCTCACTGTTTCCAGAAAATTCCTCTTTCCTCTCCTTTTTGTCCTCTCATTTCTTTTTTTTCTCTCTCCTTTATAGTCCTCCTCTTCCTCCCCCCACTTTAATTTCTGCTACCCCAATTCAGAGTAATCCTGGACCCTCAGTGAATCTAGGTAGGTTGTTGTCAAACAGGTCAGCTGCTCAGGGAGAAATATTAAAAACAGGTCTCAGTGGATTTGATGAAGTCGATGGAAAGCCCCAACTTGGAAACTGGATGACAGATGAGGCAAAGAGAAAGTGAATCTGAAGGCTGCCGCTGGGAAGGATCCAGGAAGTATACAGGGATGACCTGTCGTTATAGTTTGAATCTCAAGTGGCCTGAAGTCTTATTTTGTTTGTTTGTTTTGTTGGTTTATTTTTTCCTGGTTGATGAGGTGAATGGCTTGGCTTTGCTATCTGACCTTGCCATGCACAAAGACCAAAGTGATGGGGCCAATGAGTTACAGATAGAACCAAAACGTGAGACACATAAACCTTACCTCATTGTAAGTTGATTATCTTGGTTATGTATTATAGAAATGGAAGCAGAGGAACCCAGCTGACCTGGGGCATTTCTCCATTGTTTAAAACTCAAGACCTGTATGTAGGTAAGGAAGGCCAATTTTATTTTTCCAATAATGTTTTTTAGATTAAGATAGCCTTAAACTTATAGAAAAATTGTATCCATATTACAAAAGGTTCCCATATATGCCATGTTCAGTTTCCCTCACTGTTAATATCCTATACCACTATGCTATGTCTGTCATAATTACTGAACCAATACTGAGCTATTATTATTGGCTAATAGTCAGACTTTATTCATATCTCCCTAGAATGTACCCAGTGCCTATCCAGGGCATCGTATCATATCACATTTAGATGCCATGCTTTTATATCGTCACTTCACTGTCACAGGCGGTCACCATCCCTGGTTTGAATGCTCTAGACAGTTTTGACTGGTACTGGTCAGGTGTTTTTTTGGAATGCCCTGTAATGTTTATCTCATTGTTAGACTGGTAGTAATGTGTTGGAAGACGATGAACACAGAGATAGTCATTTTCATCACTTTGTGTCCAGGAGTTGACTGTTGATGTTAACAGTGACCGCTTGGTGGAGATGATGTCTGTTGAGTTTTTCCATGGTGTAGGCAAACTGTCCCCACAATGTCACGCTCTGAGGGAAGTCACTGTACAAAGCCCACATGTAGCAGGTCATGCTTCACGGTGTCGAAGACGGAGTATCTACATGAGTTACTCTGAACTCTTCTATGTGGGAGATTTATCTCTCCTTTCCAATTTATTTATCTATGCAATCATTTATTTATATCAGTAGAGAATCATTGATATTTATTTTACACTTCAGGTTATAATCCAGTACTTCATTTAGGTTGCTAAGCAGAGTGCTCCAGCGTTAGCTCTTGGCAGTTCTTTGGGTATCTTTGGTTCCCCTTGTGATGTTGTGTCTCCTTGACACACTCCTTCTGTGTAGATTTTATGCACTTCCTCACTTCCATATGCTGCAGACTCATCTTGTATGTTTCCTGTCCCAGTCCTAGACTCAGTCATCTCTCCAAGGATCCCTAGTTCTTTTATTGAAGGTTAGTATTATGAGCCAAGATATGGTGTTCACCTAACTACCCGCGTAGGTGGCCATGTATAGCTATATTAGGCTAAATGTGAGCTCACACTGATGTCTCCAACTCCATTACCCCATGACCAGTCTATCCTCGGGCAGGCCAATTTCTAAACAACATCAAAAGGAATTCTGCTTAGTTGGAGCTGGTTGCCTCTAGAGGTAGTGAGTCCTCTGTAACTGAGACTATTCAAGCAGGCCTGGCATCTATAAGGAGAGACAAGAACTGGGAAAGTAAGATCAATTTAACTATGTTCTGAGTCCCTTCCGGCCCTCTACTGGTTGAGACAGAAGTACCATATAAAGAAAGGTACATATATACTCTCCATGTCTTGCCAGAAGGATTCATGGTTTTCTAATTTCAAATATCTAAGATCTGTGCAAGGAGAAAGAGCTGGCACTTGGGGAAAATGAAGGAAGCGCTGCCAACAGGTAGAAAATTTACAGCATTTGTAATCCAAAGAAGAGAAAACAGGCTTAAAATATAAATGACGCTCAAAAAGGTTTAAATTCACAGATGACAGCCAGAATGGATTAAAAAAGGAGAGTGCTGCTGGCTGGTGGGAGGGTGCTTGCCAGGGCCTGGGTATCTGAGGAGTTAACCCTGCTGTCTCTCTAAGAATCGTGGGTATGAACAGGCTGGGGGACAATTCTTTACGTGCATTGCTGTGGCTTGGAATCTAGTCAGGAAAAGGTGAGCACCCAAGAAACCAAGGGAAGGAAACAAGGGACTTACAGTCCTGAGCATGTGAGAGGCCAGGCCCCCCAGAAAGGCAACACGACTCCATTATAAGATGTGTTAGAAATGTGGTCACTCCGCCCAAAACACGGACCCCTCACCCAGTGGTTCTTCTCCCTGAGAAAGCCTTGCCCATGAATCTCTGCCAGAGCAAAACTCAAAGATGGAGGGCAGGAGAATTCACCAGGGTGCACACTGAAGGCCCAGGCTGTGGATGCTGAGAAGACAGCTCGGTCATTAAAGGGCTTGCCTGGCAGGCATGAACACCTGAGCTTGATCCTCAGAACCCACAGAAAGATTCTGGGTGTTGTGGTGTGTGTACCCAGTTCTGCCGAGGTGGAGACAGAAGGATCCCTGGAGCTCACTGGCCAGCCAGCCTTGCATAAGTGGTGAGCTCTATGCTAACAAGAGCTGTCTCATAGAAGGTGGACGGTGTTCGTGAAGATGATGCCCAGCCACAGCCACATCCACACACGTACACACACACACACACACACACACACACACACACACACACACCGTGCAGCAGTGGCATCCAGTTTTTGTTTTTAACATCACCTCCCTAGGTGATGCTGATACCAGAATTTCCCCAACCATGTGTGGCATTGTCAGTGGTGGTTTTAATGCTAGAATTTGCCCACGGCAGTCTCAGCTGATGCTTGTTGCCCTGGAAATTTTCAGAAAATCCCCTTCATGCCCACCAATGTCAAAAGCATTCTGGATTGGGTAACAAATTATATGGCTGTTCTTAGCATGGGCATGCATCTGCGCTACAGGGGAGGCATCAAGTGCTGGCGGGCCCTGCACAACTATTTAATACAAGATCCCGTCTTAAAGATAGTCATTATTGGAGGTGAATGTTCTCACTGATATAGAGAGAGTTTCAGAGTCTCCTGGGCTCAGGTGTCTTGGGGACCAGGGAAAATAAACTGACAAGGCTTCCCAAATGTTTGATGCTCTTTCTTTTTGTAGTCCCTTAACAATTACTCTTAAGAGTAGGAGCTGGCAGCTAGGGACAAGGCTGCCATTGCAGCCCCCACCTCCCATTGGGTCTCTTTCCCTCCCTTTCTCTTTCTTTCTCCCAAGTCTTCATTTTCCCCTGCCAGTATCAAAGGGCTGCCAATGTGCTCCGCCCTGTTGGTGATGAGTCTTGAGATTAAAGAGTTGGCTGATCTTTGGTCAAATGTAACCATGGAAATCTGAGACTTTAACCATTGCCTGCTGGGGAAGGCCTGATAGGAAGCACTCAGAATTTCTCTGCTCAGAAGAAATATGATAAACTGGTGCGTCGAGCAAGCCGTTGATGTGAAACACAAGGTCTGATCATATCTTTTCTCCCCACCCATGATACTCCCGGCCAGGTGCCCTTTACTGTTCTCAAACCCACTCTTCTATCCAGCCCCACTGCTTGGCGACCTCACACAGTAGCGGGGATTTAAACACCAGCGATACACTGACAACTCCTAAATTTATATCTCCACCCCAGACCTCTTCCCTGAACTCCAGCCTCATATATCCAGCTGCCTCCTCGACATCGCTCCTGAATGTTTAATAGACATTTCAAACTTAACTTGTCAAAAATTGAGCTCCCAGCCGCCCATCTGGATCCACTCCTGCTGTCTTTCCTTCTTCGACTTCTGACTTCCAGGTGCTCTGGCCTGAACTTGAAGCCTTTCTCCATCGCCTCTCCTCCCTTCCCCAACCATCACCATATACTGTAGCCCCCACTTTACAGTGCGGGCCTATTTCCCACACACGGCTGACCTGGGTCTCAGCCACCGCTTTCATCTGGATTGCTGTGAGAACTCCCTAGCGGTTCCCTCAGCTGGCTGGCTTTGCCTTCCTTCAGTCTATTCTTTCTTTTCAGTTAAAAAAGATTTCTTTTATTTTATGTGTATTCATTTATTTTATTCTATTCGAGTATTTTGCTCGCATCCTCAGGTGTCAGAAGAGGGTGTTGGGTCCCTTGGAACTGGAGTTATGGACAGTTGTTAGCCCCCATGTGAGTGCCAGGAATTGAACTCAGGCTGTCTGCAAGTACACGTGTTCTTAACCACTGGGCCATCTCTCCCCTGGGCCATCTCCCCACCGCCCCTTCAGTCTATTTCCAACCGGAAAACCAGAATGGTGCTTTTAAAGTGAGTTGTGTTACATCACTGGGACTCAAAGTTCCTCTCCTACCAGCCCTCTTCTCACCAATGGAAGGAAGACCAGATTTGAGCCACCGTCCCACTAGGGTTTGGCTATTGTTTGTTCCCTCTGAAACTCATATTGAAATGCTTTGTCGTGGGGGCGGGGAGGTGGAGCTATGTGAGGCAACGAAATAATTAAGTGGCTTAATTCCTTTCTCAAAGACTTGGGTTAGGAAAGCAGGCTGTCTGTGTCCTGCCTCATGTTGGCCTCTTCCTCTTGCACTGTGCCCCCTTGCCTTTCTGCTGTCATGAATGAGCAAAGCAGTATGAGCCCCTCACCAGACGAAGCTGTCCAATACTGGACTCCCAGTCTCCATGTGGGGAACCAAATGGAACCTCTTTTCTTTATCAATTAGCTCGGCTCAAGGATTTTTGTGAGAGCGGTGGAAACTGACTAAAAAGCTGCCCCCAAGACCAGCACGATCTGAGACTCTGCCCTTTCTCCCTCATCTCCTCTATCTCACCGTGCTCTTTCGAGACAGCTCCTGTGTTCCTGCCTCCAGGCTCTATTCTGGATGCAACCTTTTCCTCAGACACTCTCTGAAGATAAGCCTAAGATTTTCTTTCTCCCTTTCTTCTTCTTCTTGGGGGGCTCGCTCAGATTCCTCTGGGGACACCTCCCCAGGCACCAGTCACTTTCCTATTTAACTCCATCTAACACATTGTATGGGTTGTTTAACATCTTTCTTCCTTAGTAGGATGCAGACTCCATGAGGGCAGGGGTTTTTGTCTGGTGGCTCAAAACAGTGACTCCCTTGCCTAGATAGTGCCTGGGACAGACAGGAGGTACTGCGAAAATATCGGTGATCATTGCTGTAATCATTCATCTATGAAGAGTGCTTCTCGAGCAAAAGGGAAAACACTACATCTTCAATAGGAAAGTGATCAGAGGACATAAAAAGACAATTTACAAAGAGGACACTCACTCACTGCTGCTAATGGATATATATATATATATATATATATATATACATATATATATAGTATATGTATATATGTATATATATATTCACTTTCATTGGGAATGCTCAAAGAAATGTGTATTAAAATAATACTATGCTATATTTCTAGCACCGAAATAACAAAAGTAAATATTGAATGCTGACATGCATACCCATACAATGAAGGTGGCACAGTCATGTAAAAAACTTTGTCAAACATTTCTACAAAACAAGTTGGTGATGGGTATCAAGACTCTAAAGTTCTTTATACCTTTTGATTGATGACTAGCAACATATGCTAGAGAGACAGTCAAAAGTCAGACAAAAAACTGATGCAGCGATAGATAAGTAGATACACAAAATGTGCCCTACTGGAGTCTTAGCCTTAAAAATGAAGGAAGAAACTTTGAGGACATTAAGTAAAGGAGAAAAGCCAGTCGCAAAAGGGTAAAAACTATATAAATGCACAAATAACAGGTACCTGGAATAGTCCAATTCATACAGACAAAGCGGAATGGCGGCTGTCAGGAGCTGAGGCAAGGCGGTGATGGGTCGTCAGTAAACCACAGTGGTTTCAGTTTGCAAAGGTGAAGAGGGCTCAGCAGATGGGGGTGGTGATGGAAGTACAGGAGAATGTACTTGATGTCCCTGAACTGAATGCTTATGAGTGGTTATGATGATAAACTTTATGATGTGTATTTTGCCACAGTTTATTTTAAAAAGCCACTGGATGGACACAGAGCCACCCTTAAGCCCATCAACAGCTTATGACATAGCTTGGAGAAAGTATAATATACGTTTTTTCAAAGATAGATCTTATTATTCCACAGCCAATGATTAGTTTGTAGGATACATTTACCTCTGGGTAAAATATGAAAAACAACAACAACAAATTTATGCACATCATTTTTCACCAGGGAGCTATATGCAACAATGAAAAAAATATTCAGTATCTGTTGATAGGAAATGGTTGTGTAAACTGGAATATCCTGTGAAAAAGGATATTATGTAGCTATTGAAAATCACCTTGGGGTGTCGGGAAAATGGCTCAGTGGGAAAATTCTTGTGGTGCAGGCATTAGGACAGGACTTCAGAACTCTAGGACCCAAGGAAATGACAAAGGGCATCACAACCCTGCCTGTAATTCCAGCATTTAGGAGGTGGAGACAGATGGTCTCCAGGGTCAGCTGACTGCAGGTCCTAAAGCAGCCAAACTGGCAAGCTCTGGGTTCCAGTGAGACACCCTGCCTCTGTAAAGACAGTAGAAGAGTGACTGAGGAAGACACTGGATGTCAATCCTTGGTCTCTATAGGCGCAGGAGCATGTACATGGTATACACACAAACACATGTGAACACACATATACACATATACATGCAAAACTCCCCCTATTTTGATAAATACTTTTATAACGTGGGGAATTCTTGTGACATAATTCCAAGCAAAGCAAGACAGAAACTTTGAAATATGATCAGAATTCAAGTTTAGAAAACCTACACAGCCTAATTTGATCTAATTCTAAGACATAGATGCCTTCCCCCATCGCCACATTTCCACCCACCCCAAAGGGGAGTGTCTCATCCTCTCTGGTGGGAAGGCTTGTATCAAGTGCAATTTCACATTCTTAGTGGCACAAAAACTCAGCTCCCAAATGAGGGTGTCTTTTGATTTAATGAAAGCACATAGGGAAAAAGACTAGGAAAAGTACTGTGACAAATTATGAACAGTAATTATGTGTTTGTGTTTCCCTATGGTTATCTATATTTTAAAGAAAATCCTATAATGAGCTTGAATGACTTTTAGAAACAGAAAAATATAACATGTTAAAATTTTCTTCAGTGGCTGTTCGTCGCCTGACAGGGTGAAGTGATTCCTCAACCCCTGTTCTCTCCAGCTCCTGCCTAGATTTTGGTACTCTCTTCTTTTCTCCCACCCCGACCCATACTCCACCAGATTATCCTTGGCTTCAAACATCACCTGGTCTCCTAGGCCACCATCTCCATGAAAACGTGATTCTCTGTGCCCACTGTTCCTCCCTTCCTGCCTGGTGAGTGAGTTCTTCCTTAGCCTTCAACAGCCCTTCTCAAAAGCACCTTCTCACTTCCCTTTCTCTTCCCACCCACAGAGGAGATGATCCCTGGCTAAAGTTTTGCAGGCATGCTCTGTACTTCCGCCACCATTTTGCCTCTCAGCATGGCCTTGAAAATACACCTTTCTTCCCTTCTGGCCCTGAACCTTTCTCCCACCAACAGCTTACTGATGTCTGGGTTAATAAATAACTCTCAGTTTTTGTTCTCTGAACCTTCTGAGGCATCAAATCCATGCCATTGCCCCCATCCTGGGCTCCTTTAGGTCCTGCAGCATCAGCGACTTTTCTAGAAGGTTCTGTTTCTTCTGAGGTCAGATAAGACTGGGGGTATTCAGAGTGGCATGGCCATGGACCTAAGATCCTTCTAAGCATCAACACCAGCTTTTTCTTTGGGAAGTTACCAGGATACTGTCATCCACAGTCTCTTTCCCTTGGTCCCAGGGTTCTCGTTCAGAGGCCAGCAGACCTGTGGATAGGGCTTAAGAGCTCATGAACCTTCTCCCAATCTAAGTTCCAGGAGGACAAGGTACCAATGTGATATGGTGAGACAATGACATCACTGTCCCATAAAGCCATTCCCAGGCTGACAAGATGGCTCAGCTGGTAAAGCGTGTCTGAAGACCTGAGGTCAATCCTCAGGAACCACACAAAGAAGGATAGAGTTAAGACTCTGCCCAGCAGTGTATCAAAGCAGATGCTGAGGCTCATAACCAAACTTTAGGCAGAGTGCAGGGAATCTTATGAAAGAAGGGGGAGATAGAAAGACCTGGAAGGTGCAGGAGCCCCACAAGGGGAGCAACAGAACCAAAATATCTGGACAAAGGGGTCTTTTCTGAGACCAATACTCCAACCACAAACCATGCATGGAGATAACCTAGAACCCCTGCACAGATGTAGCCCATGGCAGCTCAGTATCCAAGTGGGTTCCCTAGTAATGGGAACAGGGACTGCCTCTGACATGAACTTAGTGGCTGGCTCTTTGATCACCTTCCCCTGAGGGGGGAACAGCCTTACCAGGTCACAGAGGAAGACAATGCTGCCAGTCCTGATGAGACCTGATAGGCTAGGGTCAGATGAAAAGGGAGGAGGACCTCTCCTATCAGTGGACTTGAAGAGGGGCAGGAGAGGAGATAAAGGAGGGAGGGTGGGATTGGGAGGGAATAAGGGAGGGGGCTACAGCTGGGATACAGAATGAATAAACTGTAATTAATATAAAATTAAAAGTAAAAGTAAAAAAAGAAGGAAAGAATTCATCAATATTACAAAGTTGTTCCCTGAGTCTACTCTCCCAGCAATAAATAACATTAAAAAAAAATTGCTACCTCCCCCCACCCCCACCCCAAAGGTTACAGATGTCTGTCCTGGACCTTCTCTAGTGACCTCATCTCTTTTGACTTTAAGATGTAGCTGGGTAGTGGCGGCGCACAACTTTAGTCCCAACCCTTGAGAGGCAGAGGGGTAGGATCCCTGAGTTTGAGGCTAGGCAGCTCTACACAGAGAAATCCTCTCTGGGGGGAGGGGGAAATGTAATACAAATTATTGCCTCTGTCTTAAATCTCCCTTTGAGGAACTTCTAAACCGCGGCACCGTGTGCTACAAGCAGGAGATATTTTTGCACGGAGGAGGTGTTTTTCTGAGTCTCACTCAGCCAGCTCTGCCTACACACGAGGAAGGCAAGGAGTCCCGGGAAGCCTGTGTCAGTGTGTGGCAGGGAGGACCGAGGCGGAGCCGCCATAAAGCGGGACCTGCCAGCAGTCCCCGCCAGCACCCCTGCTGTGTGACAGACTAACTTTGTTGTACATTTCTGATCACAACGCCGGAGCCTGGCTCTTCCCGTGCTCAGCACCTCTGGTTAATGCCCCTGGCTGCAAGGTCACTTGCCTACAACTCGGAAAAACACCAGACAACATTGCTTCGAGCGCCCGAATAGAATTCTGACTCCAGGGCTGGCACCTCGACCTCTTTCAACACTTTCCAATTTCCTCAAAATAAAGGGAAAAAAAATATTCATCTAGAGGAGGAGAAATCACTCTGGAAGAAATTGTTTAAACTGTATTCTTCCTGGGGTCGCCAGAGCAGCTTAACTCCTTGAAGATAAAAAGTGCATTTCATTTCTAATTCTTTGGAGTCCGGTGGCACCTCTTACCCCGCCCTGGATGCAGCCCTTCCCTTGGTCTGGGGTCCCTCCTGCCGAGGAGCTGCCTGCGGGGGCCTCAGGAGCCCAGCTGCTCTGTGCTGCCTCCCAAACGGGATCAGGGAGCAGGAGCTGCGATCCTAAGGCCGGCATTTACACTCCCTGCTCAGAGATAGGAAAAAAGACCCTTTTCTTCTGCTTGATATATTTAGTAACGACCTTAAAGAGTCTGCGAGGCTGAATGAATTGGTGCATCTCCCTGCATTGGAAGCAGCTGCCACGGCTCAGACAGGAGGAGGGAGAGGCTGGAGGGGAAGAGGGAAAGGCGGCGGGGCGGGAGCCTTTGGGGAGAAAGGGAGCGGGAGGCCGAGAGAGAAGCGAGGGAGAGAAGAAGGTGGAGAGGGTGGGGAGGAAGCCAAGATGAGGCGCTTGAAGCGCCCGGCCTGGCCGGGCTGCTGTGCGCTGAGCTCCCGGCTGTCTGGGCGGCGGGCAGCCTGGGATCGATTCCCGGTGACTGTGGAGGGTCAGCCCGGGGTGGGGTGGGGGGTTGGCGGTGGGGGCGGCGGTGGTCAGAGTCTACCGTTAAATCTGGCTAAATGGCAGCACTTAAGAGCCCTGTGAAGGAATCCAATTTGCTCACAAGGGTCGTCTACAAATTTATATGTCGGCATTTAACACAAAACGCGCCTGGACCAATCCCAGCGCAGAGAGGAACCTGGCCGGGCTGATGGATCCACCTCGCCATCCCGCGCCAGTCACCGAGTGGGGGATGGGGAGGTCGGCGCCTGACCCCATAGACCTGCTGACTGCAGGGTTTGGAAGGCTTGGGACCTCTAGGTAGGGCGTGCCCAGATGTTGAGATGTCCTGTAGGGGATGGAGGAGACTGGGAGATCCCTCTTTCTTCCTTTTTCAAGGGGGTGGGAGGTGGGGCAAGGAGAAGCTGAAAGATTCCTGTTTGACACCCAAAGGAAGAAGATTAAAACCTAGCACGTTGGCCCAGGTGGGGATGAAACCCCAGCCTCACAGCACCATTGCCGTCAACCATTGCCCCTATGTCTTTAGCAGAGGTCTAGAGAGTCCTTCCTCCAGGCCCACACAGCCCCATGGAGCGGGGTCGTGGCTGGATTTGCAGCCCCTACTCACAAAGGCCCTGTCCAACGTCACACTCTCCCACCTAGACAGAGAAACACCTGGCAGAGCTTGCTCCAAGGCTGGCAGGCAACGGACAAGTTTGCTGCCTCTTGAGACTGTGGTATCAAGCCATGAAGCCAGGAGAGAAAAAGGAGCCTTTTCTCTGATGTGTGGGTCCTCTTCAGCACTATTTACACCAAAGACCTCTGAAAGGGAGTTGAGGCAGGAGCCCCAAGATACAGAGGGAGAGGCAGGCTCAGTGGCCTCTGAGAACCCTGAAGACTGTCGGGAGTGGGGAGCTGCAGCTTGAAGAGCCTGGCTGGGCTCTCCCAAGCTCCAAGAGGCAGGCTGCTGCAGCTTGCTCTCAACCAGGGCTCTGCTGATTAGGTGGCTCAAAAGCCCTCAGAGAGGAATAAACAAACATCTTCAGTAGGTCCTCCATGCTTACTCTGCTTCTAACAAAGCTCTACGGAGCTGATTAGTGACTTATACATGAGGGTGAGAAGAAAGAAAACCAAATGTCTGTACAGAGAGGCATAAGAGCGTCACAGCTAGCAGCTGGGGCACCGGCTCCAGGATGCCTGAGTTCAGAACCCAGTTCCCGACATGGTATCCCAAACATAGAGCTCAGCGCTTGTCATAAGCTGCTTGCCAAAGGACTCAGAGAACCTGTCACAGAAGATTCATGAGCAGAGGCCCGTTATCAACTACCTCCGGCCCTAAGAGCTGTCAGGGGCCCGCCTGGTCCCTGGGACAGCTTACCTGGCCTGACCAGGCCTCCCTGGTCTCACCTGTACCACGAAGATAATGTGGGCACACACACTGTGGGGGGAACAGATGATCAGATGAGCTAACCCCTGTAGAGTACTTAAGGTAGTGCCTGAGGTGCAGAGGGCTTAATTTGAAATGGTGATTGTTAGTTTCAGTAAACATGCTCACTGCTGGGTTCAAATTCTATCTGTTGTGTGGGCAAACCAGGAGATCATGGCAGACTTCTCCGTTGGAACTAATTTCCCCTCTTACCCAGCTCCTAGCCACACTTCCGTGCCATGCCTGTAATGGGGGCGTTTATCATGTCCTATTCTTTGTACTAGATATCTGTGGATATGGCTGCAGGCTCAACTATAACAGATTTCCATCCTCTTGAATTCAGGACTACACCTTATACATCTTTGTTTCTTGTTGAGTGGCTGGCAAAGTTCCTTCCTACAGTTCAATAAGTGTTTGTTGAGTTGAATACAATGCAGACACACATAGCCTGCTGCAGCCATTTTTGTTAATTTAGGCCTAGGGATCATTGTAACAGAAACTGGATTCTCTCTCTCTCTCTCTCTCTCTCTCTCTCTCTCTCTCTCTGAATCCTTGCTGGACCTTCAGGATGTCATAGGGAAAATGGGAGTGTTTGCCAAGCATTTATAAACACTTGGTATTCACCTGCTGTCTACTGGCAAATTAGTATTGGGCTCGCTTGGAATATGTGGGTATGGTTTGAACAGCTGGACCAGGTGGGCCCCTGACAGCTAGGAGGGCCCAAGGTAATTGATAAAGGGCCTCTGCTCACGCATCTTCCGTGACAGGTTCTCTAAGTCCTTTGGCAAGCTGCTTAACATGACAGGTGCTGAACTATGTATTGGGGATATTATGGCTGAGGAGGGGAGCCATGGCTCTAGGTTTACTGTCTGGCTATCAGCAAGACAGGAGGAGAGAGGGGAGCAGTGACTGTATCTCATGGGGTGGAGCACCATGAGACGCCCCACGAATCAAGTGGTGTTAGTCTTTTTCCATCTCTGGGCAGCAGTGACTAGTGTGATGACTTATCTGCTGTTGAGAAAAAAAAAAATCCTCTGCTGTTCCCCGCCCTTCTGGAATAATCATAATGGCAGTTCTCCTGGGTCCCAGTCGGACCCTGAGCTTTTAGGACCAGACTGGAGAGGGATGGCAGCTCTGGTAGCCCGAGATCTGGCTGGCTAGGAACTGGAAGGCAGCTATGTCATCCGTGGAAACATATCCAAGAAGAGAAACGCTGGTTTCATGGAGTTGGTTTTCGCTATCAAAACTGAAACCTAAAATAACTCAACAAGTTCCCTATTGGAATTGATGAGCACCTCCTGAGCGTAAATCAGAGTGGCAGGGAACCAATACGCTGCCGTCATCAGTATGTATGGCCTGACCCAGGCTGCGCCTAAGACAAAGGGAGATTTTACACCAGCCTAGACTCCAGCCTTTGTAGTGTGCCCGAGGGGGGAGGGGCAGTCCCTGCTGCCTCCCCCAAAGGCATTTTATCAGTGTCTGAAAAGACTCTAACCTCTGATATTGCATCCCTGGCTAGGGTTGGGAGATGCTAATTCCAAGGACATAGTCTAAGCTGGCCACAATACGAATAATCCACATCCTTGTCCCCATTCTGACCAAATATCAAAGATCAGCATCTGTGGGGACCTGAGATCTTCTGCTCAAAATGTGATCTATGGACAAGCTGAAGGTTACCAAAAATTCAGACTCTCAGGCTCTGCCACAGACCCTAGAGTGAGGATATGCCTTTAAACCAAGTGCCTAGTGATCTGTGTGCCCAGGAAGGCTGGGTAAACCATGATGTAAGTTCTATGGTTGTCTTTACCAGCCCTGGGCTTCCCAGCCCCCTCTGCAGAAAAGCATCGTCTTCTATCGGGGACCACCAAACAGCAACAGTATCACTGTAAGGGTTCTGCAACTGGATAGGAACTTTGACGGGATAAAGGGGACTCGTCGTCAGTTATTAATTCAATGAGGATGGGTACCCTCTTTTCTTTTACATCATAGATGCCGATGGGATAATGGATGTGAAGAGCTTTGTAGAGCTTCTAGACATGTGACTATTGTGCACACATCAAGCTCTGCCTTCTTTCTGTTCCTGTCATGTGCCAGGCTCATTCTTGCCCCCAGGAATTATTGCACAAGCTGTTCTCTCTGCCCCGTGGCTCTTGTTCATCCTTGGTGCCCTCATTATTTTTAAGGACCCAGTTGCAACAGTCTTGCCTGTGGAGGTGGGGCACTCTTCTTTAGGTCCTTCAGGGCCTAGCTCATTTTATCATTCAGATCTCAGCTCCAACATCCTCCATTTAGAAAGGCCTTTCTGCCCCTCGAAGCCTAAAGCTTCCATCTCTGTTACTCACCCTAGCTCGCTGTCTTCATGTCACCATGGTCACACTCTAAAATCACTTTCTAAGTGTTGGTAGCTTCTCCTGAGAGCTCCTTGGGAGTGAGGATATGGTCTGGTTGTCTACCATCTTTCACAAACCAGTAAAACACTGCTAGGTCCTGGCAGATAAGCTCTGCTGAACAATTTCATGAATCGTCTGGAAGTGTGACTGGAAAGAAGCTCATGGGTGTGGGGCCTTAGTGGGGTTTCCTGCAGTCAGTGTGGCCAGAGAGTCTGACATAAAGCTCCCTCCTCTAGCTGCACAGTAATAAACACCACCATATTATAAGGTGGGCACTTCCCTGTAGCATCAGTCCCCAACCCTGGTCCTAAGGTGTCAGTGCAGGCAGGAGTGGAGTCCTGCCATTGGTTTTAATGAGCTGTCTGCGTGGTGTGAGAACACTATGGTCAGAGCATCCCTTCTCCCTCCAGCTCTACCCTACCAACACCTTAATGGACCTCAAGCTTCCTCCAGTGTTCAGTCAGGATCAGGGAATCTAGGGAAAGCAAGGATTGCTGTCACACCCTGCTGGCTGTTTGGCTTTTCTTCCTTCAGCGTCTCCACGCCCCCTTTCAATTGCTGGGCTGGAAGTGAGAGACAGCTGGCCAGCGAGGAGTGATCCTTCTTTTCCCGGTGTTTTTGTAGAGTAAGTCAGGCTGATTTAATTTTAATCAGCCAGAGCAACAGAGCGGTGGTTCTCTACCGTGGCTGCACTTAGGAATCACCTGGAGAGTTTGACGCTACTGAAACCTGGGTCCCACTCCAATGCGATTCAATCAGAATGTCTTGGGGGTGGAGCTAGGCACCAGTTTCTTTTAAATGCTCCCCTGAGAATTCTCACTTGCAGCTGGGGCTGAGAACTACTCATCGGTAACTCTCTCCCACAAGCTTGCCTGATGATAAGAACCACCAGGGACTCTGGCAAACTGACCAAATCCAGCCTCCCTACCCCCAGCCCCAGCTGCCTTAGCAGAAAGGCTTCAAGGCTTGGGGGGTGAGGGCAGTGTTTAGTAAGGACCTGCTCCTTCTTTTAACCAAACTCCGGACACACTGACCGAATCGTCTGGGTTCTGACTTTGCAACTTCAAGCGGCACCACAAACTTCTAAAATCTGTTTTCCTACTTGTGAAGTGGAGGGGCTATCTTGGGAGGTTGTTGAGGATTACATGAGTAAGTTGGTGGTAAGTGCTTGACCCAAGGATGGGGACACAGCCCAGAGGCTCAGTGGCCGCTGGCTGCCACCCACCCTCACATTACGCAGGTTCTGGGGAGCTGTTTCCAGTAATGCACTGGCTTCTGTGTCAGTTTGGGATAGAGGTTTGGATCTTGCATCTCCTTTATGTCAGAGACTGTGTGTACCTGAAGCCCCTAGTGCCGTATGCTACACCCTAAGAGCTTCACACCTGCGAACTGAAGAGGAAATTGAATCCCCTATTAGGGGTACTGTGAGGAAGTCTTGGGATTTTCCCCATAAAGTACGGATCTGGGGAATAATGGTGGGATAAAGAGAGAAAACAACGGCTATTGTCACGAAGGAAACCAGACTGGATGAGGTCATAGCTCAGGTCACATCGCACCTTCCTTGAGGCACATCTGGGAGGTAGAAGGCTTTAAACTCCCACCACAGAAGAGCCACTTAGAGGGAGAGAAACTGAGGCAACTATACACCCGGACAAAGATAAGACACAAAGAAGAGACACCTCCCATCCCTGCAACAGAAGACTCCAAGGTGTCTTGTAGTCCCTCAACATTTCAAGACACACAGATTTAAGTACCATCTGTAGATGGCAGAGCCAGCAGCTCCCTGCTACTCTTGGACAGACAGCTGTTAAGTAAGAATGAGTGTATAGCTGAGCTCTGCAAAGAGCATTTCAGATACTCCAGTTAGGACCATTACCGGAACACATTTATAAAGCCGGCTTATGATATCAGAAAGCAGCACAGCCTAACTCCTGACAAGATGTAGAAAACCACCAAGCAGTCGAGAAAACACAGTGCTCACACACAATGGAGCTTCTGTTAAAACTCCCCAAATCAGACAAAGAGAAACACGGTTGTTCTTCCTTCTCCCGTCCCGAGGATCTAAACTCTAAGACATAACATCTTTGGGGAACCTTTGGATATTTTGTGACTATGATCATTGAAAGTTCCTTAAAATTAAGGAAGAAGAGATTGTGATGCTTAATCTTGATTGTCAGCTTCTGGGTGTGTCTTCAAATCTGTTTTTGGAGCTGGCTCAATCAAAGGGCGTTGGTGTCATCAATGGTTTAATCCATTGATAGACATAAAACTTGGAAGAGCATTTGGTAGTGCTGGGATTGTGGACAGCAAGCCTACTTAAGGTTACAGGGTTATGCCTTTGAAGGGCCCTGGCCCCTTCTTGTCACTCCGAGTCATTTCCTGGATGTTCTGGAGCTTGTATCTGTCCCTCTTTCTCTTCCATTATGTTCTGTCTTCCCTCTGCCCAAAGCAATGGAACCAGCCAACCGTGGGCTCAAACCTCTGAAGCCGTCAACTACAATAAACCCACCTTCCTCTTAAATGGCTTCTCTCAGGTGTTTGCCACAACAAGAAGAGTCTGACTCATGCACATGCCTTGCAAATTTAAAAAGAATAGAAAAATCTCAGAGAAGCATAAAAGTTACCTCTAAATCAAGCACCTGGAAAACTTCGTAATATTTTGATATATTTCCTTCTAGTCCTTTGCACATTTAAATATTTTACAATATTAAGAACCATACTAGTGAAATTTTGTGTTATACTTCTTTGTCTTAGTTACGATATCATGAATTTTTTCTCTTGTGCCCTTAAATATTCTTTGAAAAGAATTTTAGCAACTGCATAGTATTTCATCCCACTGGTGTTCTGTAATTTACATAAACATTTTGTTATTAATGGATATTAAATTTGCTCCTATTTTTTGCTGTTATAAAAAGGTAAAACAAATATTCCATCACATAAATTTTTGACCATGTATTTCTATTTTTATGAAACAGTTATAGTAGAATTATAGAGTCAAAGATCTGTATACATTTAAGCCTCTCACTTTTTTCTTTTAAATTTTTGTTTCCATATTTTTTTATGCCCCACTGGCAGATCACTGCATCTTTACCAATGCTGAGTAGTCCCGCCTGTTTTATGAGTGAAAATTAAAGTCTGCTTTCATGCCACATTTTAAAGATTCTTAGTTGAAGTTGTATATTTCCCCCAGCTATTGGCCATCTGCATATCTTAACTTGTGAATTATTGGTTGCAATTATTTTAGGAATTCACATGTAAGAGTCAGTTGCACATACCATGTTCCAGGAAAGCTCTGCACATGAGCAGCCTTCTTCTGAATCTCACTGTGACATTAAGGTGTCCAGACTCAGGCTCATAAATGGCCACTTTCACCTTTTGCCAGGAGCAAGAAAAACTCAGCAGCTATACTCCTGTTTTTTGTTTTTTGTTTTTCTTTTTTCCCTTATCTAATTTTATGAAAGCTCTGAGTCACTCAGATGCTAGTCACTGTTGGAAGATTCTCATCAATACAAATGTGCACCCCAAAGTGTCAACAGTTATTTTCTCTACTATGCTTCGTGGGCAGAAATCTTCAATAATGTATACATTTTCAGACCTTTCAAGGTAAACACAAAAGTTAAACAAGGTTGGATCTCATTCCAATGCTCCTTGGCATTTCTTTTGCTGATGGTAAGTTATGTCACTAACCATCTTCCAGCAAGAAGTTAAATCAGTCGATGGACACTAAATCTCGGCCGACGCTGGGGGAGAAGTAAAACCCACTCTGATCTAATCAAATCTAATCATCAAGCTCAAAAAATGCTGCTGTGGCGGCTTTAATTTCAGTAACAGATCTTCACACAACTGTCAACATCATTACCAAAACACATCAGAAAATTGGATGAAAGTGTAACATGTAGACAATCATAATCCCTCATCATCAATCTCTAAAAGTCTCCAGTTGACAATTCAGATTAGGAGGTGAGCCTCCAGGGATACGCTTTGTAAACCGACTTCCCAGAGAGTGATATTAACCCCAGAAACACCTCAATTTTGTGAACTTGGTCGCTGGACAATCGGGATCAGGAATAAAAGGAAAATCACAACACTTCAACAAAGTTTATGATCTACCCCATGTGTTATGAGATGACATAGCACACGCCACTGTGAGCTGAAGGAAGTGGGAAACCATTGCCCATGGGAAGCTTTTCAAACACACAGAGCAGATGAAGAAATGACAGAATTCAAAAGCATCGAGCAGTGGGCAGGCGATGGCCCTTCTGTTGGGTACACCAGGTAGGTGCTCCATTCTAGACTCCAGGGAGGACCCACCTATACCTCAATAACAAAAGAGCATGCTCAGAAAAAAAAAATGACAAAACCCAGGTTTTTGAGACTAAGCACCAAACAAGTGTGAAATGTGCCAAAGGGCAAAGGTGATATTACTATGGGTGGGAGCCCACTGTTGGGTTGTCCCTTGGTCAAAATGGAGGCCACGGGGAGCTGGAGGTGGGAGTCTATCAGAAGCTGACCCATACAGACTTGTTAAGCACCCTTTTCAGGTCAGGCACTGGCCTGAAATTCAAGAACACAGGTTAAATAATTTGTCCAAGGTCAGGCAGATAGTTAAAATCAAGTCATCCGCTGAGAAACTAGCATTTCAATTTTTTATGACAAGAGATAGAAAAAGAATGTTTGACAGAAATGAGTTACAGAACAAATAAATAATCCAAGACTGTCTTGGAGCCTGCCAAATGCAGAGAGATCCTTCTTCCTCTTCTTGGCCCGCGAGCCTTTGATCACGAACAGATGGAAACCGCTAGACATCCAGAGACAGAAGTCAATTGTGAAAGCCTCACTCTTCTTTTGTTTCCTTATCAAAAGACACATCAAGAGTGACCACCTTTCTTCTGCCCGAAGCCAGAATTGGGATTCTTCAGTTTTCAGAATGGCACAGGACTTTGCACTTGACAATGGCATGGAAGTAGAAGACAGGATATATCAATTCCTCTGTCTGGTGGTGTGTGGGAGCAGCCAGAGACTATCTAGATGAGGGAGGAGTAGTGGGTTCCACTTACTGCAATGTTTTGGTTTGTGTCATTCAAATATATATACACACACAGCACATGCACACATAGCCTCTCTCTCTCTCTCTCTCTCTCTCTCTCATTTAGGGAAGCTTAATGTCAAGCCTTTCCTCAGTCTAAGAGACACTTAAAAGGCAAGAAAGCATGCTGCCAATAACACAAAGGGCTTTAAGGCAGGGTTTGCCGGCGGATGGTCCACGTTCTCTTAATTCAGATTTGCAGCTCATCCTTGGACAGGGGACATACATTCTGCTTAAGAACAACAGATAATGGCCGCTGCCTGTTAACCTTTATCTGCTTCCCATGTGAGGAGGAAAAATCCTTATGTGGGCAGGGGTGTGGGGATGGGATGTGGAAGGGCCTCAGGATGCACATGGGAGATTTTCCAGAGGGTCATTAAAAAAACATCTAATTCTTAGGCTTTGGAACACGAGTCCACCATAGTGTGGCTTTTCAATAATGAGACGGGCTATTCAGTAAATATATCAGAATATGTCCATCCAAATGAATACCTCTCCTTCTAGGCTGTCATCAGAGACACCAGATATTTATCCCAAGGCTGTGACCATTGTTTCAGACACTTTGGGGGCTCCCTGGAGAATCTTCTTCAAATCGATGCCACATTATTTGGAATAAGCACAATAGTGGCAGATTTTCATCCTGTGAGGCTGGATTTTATTTTTGGAAACAGTCAAGAGGCTTTTTGGCATTTGTAGCCGAGCCCAGTGAATAACCAGCTGATTGAGCTGGTAACGTTGTTCTGGATCCAAATTGAAGCGTGGTTATAAGGTGCCATGTTCTGGTGTGGTAAGGAAACAGGCTCCGAAGGTCATTTGGGGAAAGAGAACCTTGTGCTGCTGGGCCAGGGACATGGCCTTGCCAGAGCCCCTGTGAAGAGGACAGTACAAATTTGGGTAGGCGATGCTTGGTGGGCTCTTTGGTTTTTGAGTGACAGGAGAAGACCCTGCCTGACTCAGGCGACCTCACCTCTCAGGCTTTGGAGTGGAAGCCAAAGGACCAGGTTCAGAACAGACAACAGCAGAAGAAGCCAGAATCCCATGACAACACAGCCCAGAAGCTGCAGCTCAAACAACTAAATTCCAAACTATTCTTCCATGCAGGAATTGTTCTGCCCAAAAATGAGACTCAGGGGAGCTTCCAATCGGAGGAGCTTAGGACTTGTGCCCACCTCTTGGCTCTACCCCGCAGCATCTGATGGTACAGCCTCCACGGATCCTCTTGGTGGCTGATGAGTGAGGGCAATAGCCCTTGATTGCCATTTATCCCAGACTGCCCACATAAAGGGAGAAGAGTCGAGAGAGGGGTAAACATTCAGCAGGAGGGAGTAATGCTAGGGGGAAAAAAGTAAAGAAAGGAAGAAAAAGAAAAATATGAACCACAGATAAGCCTCCTCTTCCTCCTCCTCCTGTTCTCCTCCCTTTTCTTCTTACTGCTGTATAATGTTATGTAAATTACCACATTCTGCTCTCCTGTCAACATTTTTTTCCTTATGTTGTGAATTACATTGGCCTCATTAGTTATCTCCAGTTGCATGGGCTGATGGAGTCGTTCCCCTTTATCTTACAGCTCCTAAAAATACACTGGTCTGCAGCTTGCTCTTCAGGGGGAGCAGGACCTGGCTCCTCTTCTTCGGAGCACTCGTGGAAGCAGGGAACTGGCTCTCCTCTCATCTTGCTGGTGAAGAGCGCCGGGCTCCTCCTGTTTCTGTGTACCTCTGCCACAGGCACTTTTGGCAGCTGTGCGGTGAGTCTGTCATTGAGGATGAGCTGGGGCGTGAGTGACAACAGCACCTCCTGAGCCAGATGTGTTCTTGCTTCAGCAAAGTGCCAAAAGTACCAAATGTGTGAGTGCGTGCTCCCAAGAAACCCAGCCGCCAGCCTGTCCAGAAAGCCATCCTCCAGCCCCCATACACAGAAGGAAATACCATGTGCATGACCAAATCATTATTGACACAGAAGGCAGTAGCTAGCCCACCTTGAATGCCTGACACTCAAAGGAGAAATCTTTTTTATTTTTTATTTTTTGTTAACTAAGAGATTTGGGGAATTCATTTGGCCTCAGTGTCCCTGGGGAGGAAGGAACAGAAGCTATAGTTCTGTTCCTAGTTTGCCAACTTCCTTGCTGGGAAGCTGGAAAACTGAAAAGGAGCCACAGGAGCAATCCCAAACCCGCTCGTATGCTGTTTATAGTGCCTCTGTGAGCCACTGCGGGGCTGGACTCTGGAGAGGAGGCAGCGGCCTGGGAGCAGTGATGCCCAGTGGCATGCTCTGGGTGTAAGCAACAGAAACTGACTCTGCCTTTCAGAGCCTTGACTGGCATACAGGCGAGCTCAGCTTTAAAGGGAAGGTCCCGGCCAGGGCCTTTGGGGATGGCTGCTTGGAATGGACTGTACAGTGGACATGAAGACTTTGGCTTAGTAGTGGTCGGCCAGCGCCTTAGCCTTAAGGCTCCTTTTCCTAATCTGTAAAGCTATGGTAAAACCTCCTATCAATGGTGTGACCTCGGGTAATACAAAGATGCCATCCGGACTGACCGCCATGGCGGCTACCCAGTGAATGCCACCTGTTAAAGCACTAATGCTATAGAGAGCATTGCTTCCCAGATTTTGGGATCTTATACGAACTTCTGGACACTCACACATGGTTGCCAATTGTTAACTAAGGACAATTAAAAAAAAAAAAAAAAGAACTCCATGCCCTACCAACTACAATAGGACTGTTAAAATACTCTTTAACACTCCCCCGAAGCAGGATGGATTCAAGTGTAGAACTCAGAAACAAGGTTTGAGTAGAGCATTTCTTTTAGCTTCATGAAAACAAAAATCACATTATCTTTATTTAGGTGATTTTGCTACAAAATGGAAACAACTTTATTGTAGGCCAGCCCAAGTCAGGAAAAGCACTTGGGAACCAGGGTCCCAAACAAGTCATAGTCCCCTCACAGCCCGGGCTTTGATTCATCACATGACCTTCTTTCTGCGTGAGACTAGTCCTTTGATTTCGCTTTCCTCCTTCATGGACCAGGAGCAGCAGAATGCCCCTCATCAGCAAGAGCATGTGTACAGGGTACACAGCAGGCGCTCACTAAGTGCTAATTTCCAGGACCTCCCAAAGACTGGGTTGCCTCTAAGGTCTGGGACTGCTATTCAGATGTTTTGGCTTAAAACAGGCTTTCATTGTCATGAACCTATCATAATGTCACTGAAAAAAAGAAAGAGAAAGAAAGAAAGAAAGAAAGAAAGAAAGAAAGAAAGAAAGAAAGAAAGAAAGAAAG
>NW_026596125.1:2418442-2420380 GCF_907164565.1 Psammomys obesus
AAGGAAGGAAGGAAGGAAGGAAGGAAGGAAGGAAGGAAGGAAGGAAGGAAGGAAGGAAGAAAACACAGGAATGTCAAGCCAACATTGCCAAAACCATTCCCATAATTTCACAATATTTGTACTGGGAAAAAAATACTCGAAACTTCTCACACAAACACAATGACTGTATGTACACCCTGCTAACCTCCACGTTGGTGAGTAGCACCTTGCCCCCAGGGAGAGGCCCCGGTTGACTCTGTTCTAAGCCAGGGACCTCAGAGATGACACACTCAAAGCTACCCGATTTGCTTGTTTTCCTTCTCCCTTGTTTTCTCCAGCCTGGGTTCCTAGGGAGCCTTGCCCCCAGCCTCGGTGCATATTTCTGAGCATGCGGATTTTGGAGAGCTAGCTGGTGTCTTCTTTGCATCACTGGCTCTCAATAGGCTTCTAAAGGACTAAAATGGAGGGTTAGGAGGGAAGATAAATGGCTGCTGAAGTGGATGATTTAACTGGAGGATTCCAAGGCAACCGAGGAAGAGCAGGGGGCCGTGCTGAAGGCCCCCGCAGGTGGCAATGCAGGCATGCCAGCGCAAGGATCTTGGAGGGTTTCCTGGAAGGTGTGTGCGCAGCTGGGACACCTGTGCATGCTCTGTGCGAAACCTGCTCCTCTACGGAAACTCAGACCTCCCACCCACCCATCTCCAGTGCCGAAGTCAGGGCTAGGCAAACAGCAGGTGCTCGGTGAGTGAGTAAGCGACTGTATATACCACGACCGGGTGTCTCCTCATCACACCCTTTCGGATTTAGGGATAGAATCCCTCACGTGTGGGGAGCCACCCTTCCTTCCTTTTTCATACCCATATAGTTCCTTTAATCCCCCAGGCTAGGCACATGGCCAGTCAGAGTCTTTTTTTCTTGTAATTGGAGCTTTCTCACTGGTTTTCAGCCTGGGAGATTTATGCCCAGAATTACTGGCCGTTTTGGTGCCAGACTCACACAGAAAGATACTCTGAAATAATTAAGCTGACAGGCAAGGCATGGATACAGGGACAAGAGGCAGAAACACCAAAAGCCATCCTGGCTGTGGTTGGAACCTGGCTCCCGTCAGTCCTGATGTCCCCCTCATGCCCGTAACTGCTTTCTCAGGCTCGGCTGATAAGTCTGCATTACATAAGTTGCCTCTGTACCTCTCCAGAAGATATGCTCTGCCTTTCTGCAAGGAAGGACAAGATAACAGAAGGCTAGTTCCCACCACGACTAAAAGTTCCAGCCAATTCCACTCACAGAAGATGGGAACAACCAGAGAGCGGCAACGACCAGAATCACAGTCAAGACTGAAGGAGCTCATGAGTAGAGCATTGTGGGACAGTAGGCAACAATGATCATGCTGCTGACCTCTGGAGACTTTCCAGATGTTGGGCACAGAATCTAGTTGTGTGTGTGTGTATATGTGTGTGTGTGCATATAAAAGCCAGGGGACAATTCTGAGTGTCATTCCTCAGAAACTGCCCTTCTTGGGTTTTGAGACAACATCTCTCACTAGCTTGGACCTTGCCAAATAGATTAGGTTGGCCACCTAGCAAGCCCCAGGGATCTCCCTGTCTCTGCCTGCTCAGTGCTGGGATTACAAGTGAGTACCACCATACCTGGCTTTTAAAGGTAGGTTCTAGGGGTCAAATTCCTACTCCTATGGCAAGCACTTTTAGCAACTGAGCTATCCCCCAGGCCTTGCATGCATTCTGCTTAACTGCCATGATGGATAATTTTATATGCCACCCTCAGTAGGTCATGGGGCATCTGGTTTAAACATTGCCTCTGGTTGTGTCTGGGAAGTACTTTCAAATAAAATTAGCATTTGAAACGTGTTCTTTTTTGCTGTTGTAAGAACTGAACCCAGAGCTTGTGCATGTTGAGATAGATAGATAGATAGATAGATAGATAGATAGATAGATAGATAGA
>NW_026596125.1:2420390-2470354 GCF_907164565.1 Psammomys obesus
AGATAGATAGATAGATAGATAGATAGATAGATAGATAGATAGATAGATAGATATCAACAAGCTATTTCTGCAGCTTTCATTTTATTTTGCATTTAGAGAGGGAGTCTTGTTATACTGGCCAGGCTGGCCTTTAACTTGCGACCCTCCCTCAGCCTCCCAAGTAGCTGGAACTACAGGTATTAGCCACTATACCGGTTGGCTGAAATTAGCAAATTGACTCTAAAGCCCCAGTCATCCAATCCACTGAGGGCCTGAACAGAAGCAAACAGGGAAGGAAAAGTTTTCTCCTGCCCTGCCTCACAAGCTGGGACGTGTTATCACAGCCCCTCCCAGCCCGGAACTGGGATTTACATCCCTGTTTCTCCTGGGTCTCAGCCCCAGGCCCCTGCTAGCTTCCCTAGGTCTCCATCTTTCAGGTGGCAGATGGCCGGATTAAGTCCATAATCTCCCTACTTCCTGTCCCCTCCCTGCCTCCCATTCCCTTTCTCCCATTTGTGACCTCAATGGAGCCGCTACCAAATGCTGTAATGTAGGTTACAAGTTTTTATTGCTTCTGTAGATGAGGAAACAAAATCTCAGAGGAGTTAGAGACCATGTTCTATGTTTGGGGGAGAAGCAGCTAGTTTAGGCGGTTCTTTCCGTCTCTAATTTCCTTCCTGTCTTTGTCTGTTTCCTTCTTTTCTTGCTCTCCCATTCCTAAATTCTCTCATCCTTTATGCCTTAAGTCTCCCATGGCCTCATCTGTCAGTGACCTTTCCCTGGCTGCTCTTGATCCCATTTTCATGACAGCCCATAAGCATGTATTCCAAGACTGGCTTTTCAACTCTTTTCAAGTATGAAGATACCTTTTAATAAAAAAAAAAAAAAAAAAACCTTCATATACTGGTGGCTGTACGCATAGGTATTGATAAAGTGCCCACACATAGATGGATCCTCAGACTCCTTATAATAACTCTGTGACCTCTAGGTTGGCATTCACTACTTTAAAATATATGAGAGAATCCATATAGCCATCCCTCTTCCTGCTATCTGCTTGGCTTGTTACAATATAGAAATGCTTTTTCGGAGCTCTTTTTTTGCGCACTGTCTGCCTTAGGGCTACTAATTTCTTCTGAAATGTGGTCTTTTTGTCCCTTCTTTAGTATGCTTAATTATTTAAGAAGCCATGAACTATGATACTTACATTTTATATATCACCTCTTGATTATTCAGGGGCTGATTAATTCATGGGTTGCCCAAATCATGTCCTCCTCCTTCGTCTTCCCATTTTGTTTTATCATTCCACTTCTTATTAGCGTTTTTAAGTCAGAATGGACAGTGGGAGTGAGAAATGATTCTGGATACAAATTATGAATTCTGATGAAGGATTTGGTTGGAGAAAGGTGAAATTATTTCCCAAAGTAAGAATTTCTTTAATTCATCAGGCATATTGATTCTCTCTGAGCTCTGTGAAGGCTTGTGCCTGTTCACTACCGACCCCCAGGGCTCAGCAAGGTGCCTGGCACACGGTAGCTTAATAAAAAAAATTGTAAAATGAATGAATAAGACCTGACTAATATAATAGGTCCAAATAAACTTTCTCCCCTGTGAGACATTGATTTATAGGACACCAGGTAAAATGCACGATATCTTACTTTAGGGTTGTATGTCTGCAGACAACATGGAATAACAATGTCCGAATGACTGTGTTAAAAATTAACAACGGGAATATACAGTTCTAATTAAAAAACAACATATGCTGCCGTGATAGCCTTCTGCTAATGGAAGAAGGGACAGAGAGGTGCTGAAGCTGCTGAGCTGAGTCAGTCCAGCCAAATTCTTCCTGTCATATTAGGCATTAAATACACATATTCACTCTAAATGCACACCAAGCACGGGACACTTTGCAGGTTTCGGGTGCTGTGCTAGGCACTCTGCCTGCCTCGTCTCATCTGTCTCTACCAGGATGTAGGAAGCAACAGTAGCTGATGGCCATCAGAAAGTTCCCAGCATGCCTGGAAATTTTCTTAAGCTCTACAGCTTTTTGAAACAGGAATGAACTTGTCTTCTTCTTCTTTTTTCTTCTTCCAAGTTTTAAAATTAAATATTTATTTTCTCATGAAATGTTAGATATGTTTGAAAGATTAATTCAGATTTTAGATACGGCTTTGGAAGCTTAGACGTACTTGCTCTCTCAGCTAGCTCTTGCCTTTTAGTATTAGTGAACCTTCTCCAAGGAAACTTTTATAATGACATTTTCCAAACTTTCCAGCCTCCTTAACTCCTGGGGACAGAGGATGCGGGGGGGGGGGGGGGGGGGGGTCTATAGGCCACATCCCTGACTCTGGTGCTGTCCAGGACCCTGGTGCTGAAGGAGTTTAACAAAAGCCTTCCCAGTCCAGCCACACGGGGCAATGGCTGATGGGAGTTGGAGGCGTGCCACTTGGACATGGCAACACCTTCCCAAAATATGGAAGCAACTGTGAAAGCTCCTGGAGGAACTTGAAACAGTCCATCTTCTTTGGAGGAGTGGAAGAAAATGCTTAAGATCTACCCCCTGTTCCTTCTCTCACACCTTTAGCTTTAGCTTGGGAAGAAAGGACAATAATAGGCCATTGATGGAGAAATACCTATTTTCCTAAAAAGAAAAAATAATACTGAGACTAATGGCAGAAAGTGATACAGAATTTACTCAGGAAGTTAAAACTATGACCCAGTAACCCCGCAGCTGGATTTGTATTCAAAGGAACGACAGGTGTGTGTGAAGAGAGGTCCTCTCTCCCATACTCACTGCAGTACAACAGCCAAGATCTGGAGCACACCATCTCGAAGTGTCCATCCATAGATACAGAAAATGTAAAATATATAAGCAATGAAAGATTATTGGGCTTCAAGAAAGGGAGACTATCTTATAATTTGCGATGACGTGAATAAGCCTGGAAGACATTATGCTAAGTGACACAGGGATGAATGCCAAATGAGCCCGCTCATGTTGGATTTAAGGCTACTGATTTCTTGGCCCACAAAAGCAGGAAGTAGAATGGTGGCTACCAAGACCCAGGACAAAGGCAGGTGGAACCAGGGACATGATGGTGAGAAGACACACTCTTTTAGTTAGGAGGGGTTAGTTTAAGTGACCTATTACGTGGCGTGATGCTTACAGCTCAAAACAATGTACTACCTTCTTGAAAAACTGCCAGGAGAACGCTGACTGTAAGTGACCTCACCACAAAAAGCGAGCGCATGTGAGGCTCAAGCCCAGGTAAGCCATCCCACAATGAGGCGGAGTTGCTCTCCTCACTCACCTCCAGGGCTCAGCGAGCATGGCAAAGCTCTGTGCTGTGCCATACACCGCTGGTAAGTTTTCAATTCTGCACATGTAAAACCAGGAGGCGGTTCATTCAGGAGAATTTCACTGTGGAGAAAGGAACTGCAAACAACCAGGACCAAGGCTCTGTGGTGCCGTGGGACTACTCAGTCAACAAGCAATTATTGTTGTTTAATGAAAAGGAAGTGAATACAGAGACCCTGGCTGCAGTTGTAGAAGATCAAACCCAAACATCATAGAGAAAATTCCATGGAGAAGGCAAAAGAGCCATATTACAACTTCAAGTGAAACTCTGTATTTCTAAAAAACTGGAATATATATTGGGAACACGAACCCCCAAGTGCAGCGAACATGGATGTGTATTTTTTTCTCAAGCACACAACTTCCACTGTTACTTTTTTATGTCTCCAATGACCATGGCGGTTTATGGGACAGAACCCCATTCTTGTTTTTGCAAAAGAACTAGGCACACAGTTATGCACACGATAGGTAGGCAGAGAATTTGTTTGCTGAATTGATTGATGTTGCTCTCAAGGCGAAGGCCCGTGAATCAATCACTTCTGAGTGTAGCTAATGTTTATTATTTTCATTAGTTCCCTTACTCAAGAGCCTCCATCCATCCACAAGACCCCTGCCTATTTCATTTCTCTGAACACTGACTATGTGCTAGGCACTGTAGGTGCAAAGATGAAAAACACAAATGTCCCACCTTTAGAAGCCTGCAGTTTTAGAGAGCATTGTATCATAATATATACAGAATGTTTACTGCTTAAATAACATTTAAAACTACGTTTTGTTTTAGTGCCTTTTAAAATCTGATACCACTAGCAAAACCCCCTGTTTCAGCTGCAAGTTAACATTAACCTATTGTATAGAATGGTATTTACAGTTAAAAACAACATATTGTGTTCATGACGTATAGATACACATGCATACGTACACACGTGCACAAATACACACACACATATGCATACATACACATGAAGACAGACACATGCGGACCTACACACATATGTACACATATACACATACATACATACATACCTATGAAGACAGACAGATTCCTAGGCCCCTTCCCTCTGACTAAGCTTCTCCTTTGGGGTCAGGGAGAATTGTGCCCTGGTCTGCAGCAGCACCTGATAATGGCTTGCCCTGGCATGAAAGAAGGCTTGCCCTGGTCTGACTTGTATTGCGGATTTGGTATTAGGTGATAAAAGTAGCGTTAAAATAAAAGGAAGGTGAGGAGGATTTGCTGAGCGTGTGCAAAGCTGTTTCATGAAGAAGAGTCATGGGAGACACACAGGTTTGTCCACCTCAGGGACAGGAACCATGGCCTCAATGGCCACCAGATTCATTCTTTCCAGTTCTTCCGTGAGCCAAGGAGCAGAGCAGGAGACAGTTGTGGCATGCACTTGTAACTCATGACCTGTGAGCAAAGGGGAGGAAATCGGTGGAGACACTGACTGGGCAGCTGTAGGTCATAGGAGCCCTGGAATACTCCCAGCGGACAGCAGGCTGCTTTAATTGCCAGCCCTGTGGGATGCTGGGATTGGAACCATTTTCTAAATGATGAGGACTTTTCCTCACAGAAGTTATGAAGGTTCTGTGGAGGACATGCATCAGATCCTGCCACCTTACCTTGAGCAAGGAGCACCCTGACCAAAGCAACGCGGCTCCCCGTTAGTGCTTCCCGCAAGCGGGGTCTTCATTATCCTGCTCTGCTTTCCACTCATGGACAGAATGACTACAGCATCAGCACGTGTCGGAGAGCAGAGCCTGTGACTTCATAAGCTATCCACAGCCTACAAACAGCACAGGAAGATGGTGGCTGGGGGTGGTCCTGGATCTGCACAGTCACACACTTCATTCTCTGCTCGAAAAGGCAACAGCAATGACACAGGCTGGCATCATCTGTCCTAGCAACAGACTCTGGTTGTGACTGTTCTGTTTTCTTCCAGGGAAGTCCAGCCTAAGGATCTGGTCTGGTTACATGAGAGCACAAGGCTCATTGAACATGCCAATACACAGAGAGAGAGAGACAGACAGACAGAGAGACAGAGAGAGACAGAGACAGACACACAGAGAGAAACAGACAGACACATACACACAGAGAAAGAGAGAGACAGCGAGGCAGGGAGATAAAAAAAGACAGATACATGCACACAGACAGACAAACAGATACACACACACACAGAGGAAGAGACACACACACACACACAACTTCCTTTTTTCTTCTTCTGTGTGAGATATTTTTCAAGTATCTCTGAAAAGCTAAAAAAAGAAGACATCTTAAATATTACTTGCTTAGCTGCACATGCCCCTCCCGTAACTTCTGGATGTTATGAGAAGCTTTGAGGATCCCAAGCCTGGTGGGAGCCCCAGACTCCTGTTTATCTTTGTATTTAGACCACTAAAGAATCCTCCACAAAAGAACAAGAAATTCCAGATAAAAAACATATTTTAATGGACCCAAATATGTAAGGGGAGTCTCTAAAAGTAACCCCATTCACAGAATGGTGACTGGCAAACAGTTTGGAAGAGGACCCAAAAGCACCATGAAGAATATTACTAATCCTTAATCTGGCAGCAAAGTTTCCAGGAAGATCTTCAGAATCCTACATTAAGCCAGGGCCTTTGGAAAGAACCAGTGCTCTCAGCTCAGTAGGACCTGTTGCCCTTAGTAGAGGTAGACAGAAAGCCTTTCTGGGAAAAGCTGAATTTAGTTTAGGCCTGTATAGCCCCCATATTCCAAGATCAAGAAAATATAATTAGAAGGCAAGCTACCATGAATAGGCAGAAATAATCCCCCCTTTAATCCCTAAACACTATAGATAACAGAATTGTCAAATATAGGATACAACCACTTGAGAAATATTCCAAGGGAAAAGAGCAGAAACTCATAAAGGCAGGTGAACAGTAAAACACCATTAAGAATGATTAGGGAGACCTGGAAAGGGTAACGTGAAACACTTAGAAACAAAAAGGAAAAGTGTATCTGAAACTAAAACTCAGTAGTACTTCAGATGTAGCTGAAGGAAGAATCATTAAATTGGAAGATATACTTGGGAAATCATCCAAATGAGCTGCACAAAGAGGCAGCAGAGGATATGCTATGAGAAAGGTTAGGGATTTGGAAGGCAGATGGGAAGTGGCATTCCAGAAGAAGAGGATATAGAGAAGAGCATGGGAACTTTTTCTAAGTTGAAGACTGAAAACTACTTGGAACTGGCTTGAATCTTCTGATTCAAGAAGCACAAACTGGTTCTTTTTTTTTTTCCTTAAACTTTTCAATAGAAGCTTTGGCTGTAGAGATGACTCGGTGGATAAAAGTGCTTTCCATGGAAACATGAGAACCTGAGTTTGGATCTTTAGCACCTAAGTAAAAGTTGGGCACGGTAGCATATGTCTGTAACCCCCCAAAGAGGCTGCTGACATGCAGATCTCAAGCTTAGTAGCTAGCTAGTCTAGCCAAATCTGTGAGCTTCAGGTTCAATGAGAGATGCCATCTTAAAATGATGATGATGATAACGATGATGATGATGACAACAACAACGGTGCTGCTGATGGTGATGATGATGATTATGATGACTATGATGATGTGGAGATTGATGATGTGGAGAGTGATGATGAAAGGCATTTTATATCAGCTTCTATCCTCCATATACATGTATGAGCACACACACATATGAACATGTACACACCACATACCCACAAAAAAGAGATTCCTATTTCTACATGTGGTTCTGAAACTATCAAAGGCAAGCGGGGGTAGGGGAGAGAAGAAAAGAAAGGACAAGAGGCAGATCACCAATGAAGAAATGCCATTACTAGAAATAGGCAGCCAAAGCAAAAAAAACAGCAGCTAGAAGACAGAAAATAATCCTCGGTCTGAAAAACATCTTTCCAGAACACAGACACAATAAAGATATTTTTAGAGTAAGCAAAACCTGGGAGTTTACCAGCATCTGGCATTCAGTAAAGAACATCCAGAAGGGGTAATACCAGGAAAAAGGGAAAAAATAATCTCCGAGGGCCTTCCTGGGACGCAAGGGGAAAGATGAACAAATAAAAAGTAAAAACTGCTGTAACTATAAAACATGGCTTTTATATAATAGTAACAGCACTGATAATCACTTTAATGGGCAGGGTTAATAAGGAGCAAGACTAAGACACTCGCCCATGCTCAGAGGGCACATGCACCGTTAGAGTGCATTGGGAGCCCTGCATTGTTCCCGAAGGAAGTTTGGATAATTTTAGAGTGTGCACAGTTAAGATGTATCGTAAAAATTCAAACTAAACCACAAATAAAACAGAAGTAGAGGGTATTAACCCCAAATCAATAGGCAAAAATAAAAAGATTTTTTAAAAACCCAACCAAGAACCTCTCCTAGCTTTAATTTTTAAAAGCCCTTTAATAAATAAAACATTAAAAAAAAAAACAAAACAAAGTCTTACGGTGTAGCTCAGGGTGGCCTCAAACTCAGGCCAATCCTCCTGCCTCAGCTTCCTGAGCGCTGAGTTTACAGGCATGCAAGCACTGTCTCACTTCGCTATAGCGGTTCAAAAACAAACAAACAAACAAACAACCAAAACAAACAAACAAAAAAAAACCAGCTTTAAAAACAGGGAAATGAACAAATGATGGAAACAAGCCTAGGAACCTAAACAGCTTGATGTTCCCATGATACAGAAGCGGACTGAATTCATCAGAGACCGTCAGGTGTGACCAAACAGTTTAAAAACCCAAGCCAGAAGGACCTGCTGCAAATAAGCATGCAAAACAACCACAGCAAGAGTATAAAAGTGCAAATAAGAGTGTGAAGAAGAGTGTACCCTGTGTGGTAGTTTTCTCTCGCTACAAAAAACAGAGCTTAGCAACTGCTACCAGGGTCTTTTGGGCTCACTGCTTCAGAGGTTTCACTGCTTGGCCTGTTGCTCTCGGGCCTGCAGGAACAGAGCACACTGTGGTGGAAGCACAGAGTAGACCCAAACCACTCATGACGAAGACTTGAAAAAAAAAAGAGGAAGGGAAGGAGGCCGGGGCCCTACCATAGCCCTTGGGGACTTGCCTCCAGTGAGTGGATGGTATCCCCAAATTCCTATTACCTCCTAACAGCACCAAGCCATAACAAAGCCCTCAACACGGGGGCTTTAGTGGGCACTTGACACCCACACGAGGTAACCTGGTATACACTAACCAAAAGAAAATTCACTGCTATCCCATCAGGCCAAATGTTTAATTAGGGATGGATGAAGTCACTTCATAACAATGATGGATCCACTCACCAAGAAAACACAAGAATTATAAAGTTGTACCTAATAAATTTGCCCCGGCATATATAATATAAAAATTGACAGACTCGGAGAAGAAAATGGACCACCACAGTAGGACATTGAAAAATAAGCTTCTTGGTTATTAATAAGAGAAGCAGGAAAAGGTTTAATAAAGATTATGATTTGAGCAACACACTCACAGGCTTGATTTGACAGGCTTATAGAGAAGAGTGTTTGCATCTTTTGGCACCCCTAGGACTCTGAGCAGATCTCTGGCCCTCAGTTTCCTCATCTGCAAAGCGGGGACAGCACTGCATAGTGGTTTTTTTTTTAATCCAGTCTGAAGCCTCACCGGCTATAAAGCTCACTGTTATTTTGTGTATCTTTAGAAAAAGAAGAGCTGCCAATTCAAAGCAAGCTGCCAATTGGAAATCATATGTCAGTTTTGGAGATATTAAAATGTAACAGAAATTGTGACTTGGAGTCGATGACATGCTGTTTCTTGTGTGGGCCGCTGTGATAGTTAAAATGAGAAGAAATCCCCTGTTGCTTCTGCCTTTGCCTTCAAAACTGGTTTACAAGCAGGTGAAGGGAGATCATGCTGAAATTCAGAAAGCGGCATGCTTGCCTTTGGCAGCTTCAAATCCTCTTGTATTTTAAAAAGCAGTAAAGCTACCTGCTTCCCGGGTCAACAGGTCTTTAGAGGAGAAAGGACAGCGTGAAGAAAACTCAAGAGAGGAAGGCTGAGTCAGAGGTCTCCAGAGCCCACGCTGCGGGGCTGCCGATGGTCACCTAGGCTTTCCTTGGCCTGGCAGTGGAGCTGGGTTGCTAAGATGGTGCTCTGCCAGCCTGTCAGTTACAGAATGGGGAGGAGAGAAGCTTCAAGGCAAGTGATGGGAGAAAAGAGCGTACGCTGACTTTCTGAATGGATGAAAAATTCAGGTTACTAAAAGTAGCCTTGCCGTTTGCGGCAGAGGCAATTTTAGTGTCTTAATTACATTACTATTTTTGAATAGCTTTTTATAAAAGCTCTTCGTTTCTTTTCAAAAATCAGGCTTTTTTGTTGTTGTTGTTGTTAATATGCCCTTTAAAAATAAATTTAAAAACAAATAAATGACGACAAGTAGGTGTGACTGGCTTTGACCGGAGAGGTCTGTGATATCCTCTCACTAAACAGACCATCTGACTACCTCCCCTCTGCTGCCTCCCTTCGTCCTGTCCAAGTGCCTCTGTGAGTCTCTAGATGACCTCTGACCTCCAGCGGTGCCTGTAGCTCTTGGATGGTGACCTCCAAGGGTTCCCTGTCTCACGAGTGACACCGGCTACTTGGGACCTTCACAGTTTGGGTGTTTGACCCACTAAGGGCAACGGGTCCTTTCTGCCTCCAGCCAGTCATAGCACCAGGGACCCAACAGTGAGCTATAGGGTGGGTTTATCTGAGGTCACCAAGGAGCAAAGTAGTGTTCCTTGAGAAGACAGCACCACAAGTAGGCCCAGCAACCTTAGTTTAACCTCCAGACTCCATGTGGAGTCCAGACTCCAGGTGGAAGGAAAGAAACAACTCCTGAAAACTGTCCTCTGACCTTTGTGGTGGTGGGTGGGGGTGGGTGGGGGGTCTGCAGGGATCTGCTCATCCCTACACATAATAATAAATAGTTTTTAAGTAAAAATTACTTTTAAAATTCTGCATGTTCCCATGACAGGAAACAGACACTGATTTTGAGAGATGCATTTGTTGGAGAGATACATTTTATGGTTGTGTGAAATTATAAAAATAACATTGTTAAAATTCTCTGAGGTAGTGGCCGTCACCTCTCTGAAAAATGATGCCAAACACTTGACCTTTTACCCACTGTATTTGGTTCCTGTGGCTGCTGAGACAAATCACCCCAAACCTAATAGCTTAAAGCAGAACAAATTGATTATCTTACCATCATGTGTATTAGACAGCTGATGTTGGTCTCACTGGGCCAAAATGAAGTGTTGGCGAGGTTATCGCCTTCCAGGGATGCTAGGCAATGCTCCTTCACTTCCTGTTCTTCAGTAGCACCTACAGCGTTGTCCCTGGCTCTTGGCCCTTCTTGGCACCTCCAGTGTGAAGAAGGGAGGGCAAGCCTTTCCTCCATGGAATTACTCTCTCCTCCTTGTCTATCTTCCATTTCCCAGTTGTAAAAGCACTGTAATTATGTGGGAGTGACCTCCCCATCAGAAGGTCATTAAACAAGATCACATCTGCAAAGTGCCTTCTGCCACGTCAGAAAACATTCATGGCTCCTGGGGACTGGGATACAGGCCTCTTTGGGTGGCTGTTTTTCTACCGTCTGTAATCCTGCATCCAGAGTTCTGTGTGTGTGCCTGGGGACAAGAGCTGGCTAGCAGAGTTTGTAGCCTGCCCTTGTTTGTGGCTGGCCAGGGCTGCAGAGCGTGAGGCTTGCATGCAGCAGTGAGATATTTCTGGAGAGCCTGCTACATACTGCTGCGAGCTCTTCTGAGGGAAGTTTTAAGAATGGGGTAGAAAGGCCTGGTTCCAGCTCCAACAGGATCTTACAGTATTCAGCATCAGGGCCCTCGCATCCTGTACCACGGCTGAAGATTCCGCACCCGCAGTCATTCTTCCGTGATACTGATGACAATGAGTCTCGGGGTTAAAGGTGACCCATTTAAGAAAAACTTTTTTTTTTTTTTTTCAGAGAAGGCTTTAGAGGAAGTCCTTTTTTGCTATTTGAATTAGAAAGTATTGAAGTTCCTCCACCTGGGTTTTAACAGCAGCAGCAGCAGCAGGCTCTGCTGAGGGAGAATAGCCCCCTTTCTTTCTGGGAACTGTTAAATCTAAATTGATAAAGTTCAGATCCTGGGACGTGGGTGGCTGTACATGTAATAGGGGCTCAGGTAGCTGTTGAACTAAATAATCCCCAAGCTTACTTTGTGCGTACAGCCTATGAATAAATAGAAAAGGATCGAAACTAGAAGCAATTTAGCGGTATCCATTAAAACTTGAAACGTACGTTTCCTTAAGCCAGCATTTCTACTTCTCCTTGGTGTCCTCCCGACAGAAAAGTTCATGTGTGTTTGTGAGGACCATGTCTGCAATGGTTGGGGATGTGAAACAACACACAAAACCCGCTCAAGAAATGAGGGACTGCATGTAATATGTCTGTGCTAAACAACTTCCTTTAAAAAGATACGTGTACACGTTCGAACACGTTACACAGCAGAAGAAAAAAGCGTGACCATATGTAATCACAGTGACTCCCATCACAACTGTGTATTTTGATATATGTGGAATTTATATAATAAAAATATCTATCATCTAGCTAGCTAGCTATCATCTATCTCTCTATCTCTCTACACCCATTGATTGCTATCTAGAAACAAAGACCAAACTGGAAATAGTTGTTATTCTGAGTGTGATTAAGGGGAGCTTGCAGTAGGGGCAGAGGCTGTGAAAGGTGGGTTTTTATCTTCATCTATATTGTCTGATTTTTTTTTCTTTTTGCAATGAAACATATTTAAGTGCATATTTAAGGCCTGGGGAGGTAGCTCAGCTGATAAAGTTCCAGGTTCAGTGGGAGACCCTGCCTCAAAACTAAATAAGTAAGGTGGAGAACAATCAAAGAAGACCCCTCTGCCGTCTGCTTGCTCAGTCAGACACTCTCGAGTGCGCCTGAACACAAATGTACGCGTACGAGCTGGTACTTCACACACACACAGAAGTCAAGTGAGACCATGTAACCATTCAAGACAATATCAAAACTGTTGGCCAAATCTATGAGAGTATTAGTATCATTCGTGTGTGCATACTAATGTTCATGTGTGTGCAGGGCCACAGGGGTGTGCAAGGACATAGGTATACACGTGAGCATGTGTGTTGCCATCTAAACAATCTCCAGCATTGCTCCTTGGGCACTAGGTACCTTGTTTTGGAGATGGGGGTCTCTCAATGGCCTGGAACGCAAAAAGTAGGCTAGGTGGGTCGGTCAGTGAGCCCCGAGGGCCTGCCTGTCTCTGCCTCCCCAGGTTTGGGTGTGCAAGCATTTCCACCATGCCAACGCTTTTTGCCTGAGTCCTGGGGATCACGCTTATGAACTGGGCAATCTCCCCAGCCCTAAAATAAAAATTTTTTTAAAGCAATGGCACTGAAGGTTGAAACATATTTATTCCTGTTTTGTTAGAAGCATGGGTATGTGTGTGTACATCTGTATACATTTAGGCATGAGTTTTAATACAGCAGATAAATCTAAACGAATTTATGTGCACACGGAACCTATGATTGATGACACCTGTCCACTCATAAGCATGTATGCGCATGCACAGCAACCACACATACCTGCCTACAGTTATAATACCATGGTAAGTGCTGATTTAGTTAAACCATAGATAAATATCCTGTTCTTTTTCATTGCTCTTATTATTTTTAATGCTATCTCCTATATGATCATGATTAATCAGGTAATTGAATACAGTTTGCCTTTTAAATAATTCAATTAGTTTTAGTAAATTAAAAAAGTTTCCTGACACAGTTGCAAAATTGAGAGGAAACCAAACCAAACCAAAACAAAACATTGCTTTTGAATCTGCAGCATCCTTTAAATGAAACCCTCCCGTGTGTGAAGAGCATGCTAAGGTTTTATCAAATGAATGCTCTTTGTGTAGAAAAACTGATCTAAATCGTGGTTTAAACTTTACAAACACTACAGTGTCTCCACTGGAGCCAGCTCCTGCTGGAAACAGAGGGGGCAGAGGGGTTATCTCAGACCTACGGGGATAGCCCTTAGACGCTGCTGCTGTAAAGGATTGTACCAGATTGACACCAACAGGAATCCCTCTCCAGACTATGTGAGACTGGAGATTGGGTGTTTAGTTCCACTGAGAAAAGGGGAAGCCACTGGGCTTTCCATTTGCCCAGGGAACAGTCCAGAAGACCCTCAATGATCTGTGCGTGCACAGCCTTCTCCGGGGGCGATCAAGTCCTCCCCTCGCCCCCGCGGGGAGGCAGCTATCCGCAGACCTCAATCACGCACCTGCCGGTTAGCAGATAAGCCCTCCATATGCGCAGGCACTCGCCCAGCTGTGGCGGAGGAGCGCTGAGCCGCCCCTTCCCTCCCCCATCCCCGCAGAACAAAGGGCGGTCATTTTCTGCTCCTCCCAGAGTCAGAAGCACGCACACGCCTTCCATCACAATTAACTCAAGAATCCGAAACACAACACGAACCCACCCGCAACATGTGCAAAATCAATGCCGTCAATAGCCAGAACGCGGATACTGGAAAAGCAAAGCAAAACAAACCTATTCAAAGAGTAAATACTCAAAGTAACAGGGCTTCGGTCAGACGCACTACAAGGTCAACAAATCCGAGGCAACTTCAAGTACCAGATGCCTTGTAAGCCAAAGAGCTGGCCATTATCCCAGGGCTTGCAAAAGTAAGTGCATTCAGGGATGGGCTAATAGAAAGACGTGTAAGATGATGGGTGGCCTTCCCCTACCAGGCACCGCTGCTCCAGGTAAAGGCCTTCCAATTCAATTCTTAAAACTATCAACTCCCGAAACATGCCTCTTAGAGAGCCTACAATCAGAGAAGGAAGCAGAATTTAATACGGGTGCGGGGGGGGGGGGGAGGATGAAAGAGCAAGAGCCTAAATCAGAGATGCTGCCAAGGAGTCAGTAGGATGCGATGCGAGGCAGGGCAGGAATCCTGGCTGTCTTTATGTGAGACAATGGTGGCTTTATATCTTCAAGGCAGCAAGGAAACAAAAGCTAAAGGAAATGGCCTATTAAGCTACCATCTGAGGGGTTCAGGTTAGTCAAATCGGTTTTGACCTGAGTAACAGAGCTGGATTGCAGAAGGATCACCACATTTTCTTGGATGGCGCTCAGTACATGGCTCATCCCTACAGGACTGGCTTTGTCGGGGGAGGCAAGAGGTGGACCGAATGACCTCTCAAGGTCCTGATTTAAATACGTCTGAATAGTCAATGCTTGGTTATCCGGCCCAAAGGAGAAGACAGTGACAAATCATCCTAAGCTGAAGATAATAAGAGTTGTATTTGCCTTTGGAATGTATGTTGGTACTTAAATTAGACCATGTCTTTCTGATGCTCCTCGAATCCACAATGCTTTGCGACAGCCACAAAGAAACCCTGACCTGGAGTTGGGAGGCTGCCCGACTTCTCCATTTTCGCTTATCCCATTCCTTCTCTAACTCTTTTGCCTTTGGGTGAGCAACGAATGCATCGTTCAGAATGTCACACAGCAGCTCCAGCTGCTTCAGTAGCTGCCTGGGAGGGAACCAAGGGCCAGGGCCCTGTGTGACCGAGGCCTTATTTCCAAAGGGTAATTCCATCACCCTACAGGACCCAGGCCTGTGGCAGGCAGGTCACGGTGTAGTCACATGGTGTAGTCTACACGGACGATGAATGATAGTTTCTCAACCTTAGAGGACACGAAAGCGAAGTTCTCCAGCTCATCGGAAGAGATGAGGTCTTGTGGGGAGGTTGTAAAATGTACACCATCGCTCAGAAAGGAAGAAGCCGAATGCTGAAGAAATGCAGGGGCAAGCCAGGCGATGGTGGTGCACGCCTGTAGTCCTGGCACTAGGGGAGGCAGAGGCAGGTGGATCTCTGTGAGCTCAAGGCCAGCCTGGGCTACAAATTGAGTCCGGGACAGCCAAGGCTACACAGAGAAACTCTATCTCAGAAAACCAAAAATAAATGCAGGGGCAATTTCCTGCCTGCCAAAGAACATGTGGGATGGAGATGCTTGGAAGCCATGTTTAGGCTGGGGCTTCCATAGCCAGCGTCAACAAAGGGAGGGTCTGCTGGGCTCAAGCACTGCCTTTGACCTGCTGAAGACAAGGAGACACTGAAAACTTTGACACCAAACTTTTTTTTTTTTCCCAAACAGACTGGATCCGGATGAGTCCGGGCCGTGAGTTTCTCTGTGACCTGCTGTTTCTGCAGCTGGAAGATGAATCACGAGCAGGGTGGTGCAGCCTAGTACTGTGTCAGCAAGCCTTGGAGAGAAAGGCCATTAAAGAGGCAGAAGGAGAGGAAGCCTGGAGAGGACTTTGTGCCTTCCTCCATGGGAGCATTCTTTTTCTCTTTTCAAGGCTCTTTTCACCCCCTGTGGGGACCACAGCAGGAGGACAGGGCACCAGACAGGTATGGGCACCATAAGATACTGAGGCCAGAGACAATCTCCCTGTGGAGACAGTGAGAGATTTTTTCATGGTGTGTGTGGGGGTGAGGGGTGAAGGGATGAGAGGTGAGGGGATAAAGGGGGGGTCCGTGGCAGCAGCCACCAGGTGTCCCATGAGAGAAAAGGAGGGTGAGGGGATTTTCTGTTCATAGGCCTTAGGTTCTCCATAGTAACTTGTGAGAAAATGAGCTCACAGAGGGATCTTAGTTGAACAGAGAACTCATCCATGATGCTTAGGGTGGGGGTGGGAAGAAGGGGGCAGGGGTTGTTCTCCCATGTTCTCTGTCCTCTGGCCCTAGAGCCGACCTGGGAGAGGCTGGTTTCACCAGGAGACTGGGTCAAACAGCATCTCAGAAGTGGGAGGGCAGCATGAGGCTCTGGGAATGAGAGTGGGCATGGCTCAGCTTCTCTCTGCTTCAGGGGACAACTGGGCATTATAGGATGAACACAGGTGAGGACCTCGGCTCACCACAGGAGAAACGGATGCCTGCCACCATCTGTATTTGCACTGTTTTATCATTTTCTGCTCTTTAAGCAGAACTGAACTGCCAGCTTGAAATGTGACTATTTGATCAGAATTAGAAATTCAGTTCCTTGAGCTGGGCATGGTGAGGCATGTCTGTCAGCCTAGTATGAAGGGACTGCAGGCTTCAGGCCAGCCAGAGTACGTATCAAAAAAACTGTGTCCAAAATTGTAGGGAAGAAGGAATTCAGTTCCTTGACCACGTTAGCCATACTTCAAGTCTTATTCATCACATGTGCCTTCCCTAAGGAACACCACACCAGGAAACACCACCTGGCTTTTAGAAGGTCTAGCACAGAACGGCTCTCATCCTTTCAGGGTAGAAAATATACATAAACGGAGAGAACCATCTTTTCTATGTATCATCACCACTGACACTGTGAAAGGAGGGCAGGGAAAATCTAGTTAGTTCAATGCACCCATTTTACAGATGAGGAAAATAGAGCTAGAGCACAAAGTATGGCAACTATTGGGTTAAATGTGGTTAAACTTAAAACCAGTTCTTCACTGTGAGTTGTGACACATGCCTGTAATCCTTGCACTTGGGAGGTGGAGGTAAGAGGAGTTAAAGGCTAGTCTCAGCTACACAGCAGTTTCAAGACTAGCCTGGGATAGATGAACCCCTTTCACAAAATGCTTAACACTGATTCTTCCATTTCTGAGGCCGGCACTTTTTGCTGTTGCCCATGATTGTTTTCGGGTAATGTTACCTGTTAGGTTCTCGCTTTTATGTTACCAAAGTATCTCAGGCCTCCTAGAGTGAGGCAGATGGCCCCTGCTATGCTGATTGTTGAAGTGATGACTAAACTTTGTATCGTTCGGCCACTCTAGGATGCCTCGAGGTTCCAATCCTGACCCATCCATCTACTGTGTACTTACGTTACACACAAAAAGCTGATCATTGTCTTTTGTTCGGTTTTCTGGAGCAGAGTCTCATCGCTCCTCCTTCCCCTCCATCTCCCACATGCTGGAACCACAGACGCGTACCACCACACACATGCTGGTGGGGACCGAACCCAGGGCATGTTGGGAGAGCAGCTTGCCAGCTAACCTGTGTTCCCTACTCCCCTTTGCCTTCCGACTCTTGAGCTCCAAGTGGGATGACAGTGTGGTCAGAGGGATGAAGGTGCTGATGTGAAATACGGTGTACAGAGCCTGGCTCCCACTCACGCCCAATAAGTAACAATTACCTGCGGCGATTGGCAGAACTTACAATGCACTATCATGCCCAATAGCTGAGCGAGGCTTCAGGACAAGGTACTACAGCGATCCCTTCCTTCCAGATGATATGTCTCAAGGTCGTACAACCGGAAAGCTATACAGCCAGGGCACCAGCCAAGCCATCTGAACTCCGGGGCTCTGCTTTTCTAGCTGCACAATATTACTCCCCCCTTCGGAGGAGGAGCAGCAGTCAGCAAGCCTAGCCAGGGCAGGCTTAACTATCCCTCTTGATTTCCATCTTCACTCTTCTTTGAAATGGGTAATTAACGTTTTCTTAGCCTTCTGTAAAGTGGCATGGGAGTCAGTGAGCAAGCAGCAACCCCTCCTGCCGACTAACGCTTTTATGTCCTGCCGGTGTAGGACCTCACTGGGAAGGAGGCAATACCTGCGTGACCAAGGAGGCTGATGTGCGACAAGAGGCGGCCTTGAGCAGCCTGCAGATTCGGTAGCTTTCTTCTAAGCTGCCACCTGCCTCAAGACCCCGCTGTGGCAAAGGACAAAGCCACATCATCCGAGAACCGCAGCTCAGCCACCCAGGCTGGTGCTGACCACAAGGGACTGCAAGGCCCTAGTGAGAACAAGCATTGGCCACGGTGCTGTGTTTTGGAGTCACTGTCACACGACGGCATCGCTGCAAAAGCTGATTAATATATCTGTCAGAGTCAGGGTGGGAGGCACTTACCCGGCCACAACGATCTCGAAGTCCCCGTCACGGTCCACATCCGTCACTGCCACTCCGTAGTTGAGCTGGGTGGGGTTGCTGTCATAGTCAGGGGGCAGAACTGAGTTGGTCACTGCACTGAACATGGGCTCAGCCCTCTGGGATCCCCCAGTGAGGGGCAGAAGCCACAGCGGCAGCAGGAGCAAAGACATCCTGGCCATCTGAAAGCAAAAGTTAAAAACCTTACTGCAAGGTTCCAGAGCCGAGTAGCTGGGCAAATCTAGTCCCAGGGAGGCTGTGGGGACATTCCCCCCTGTCTCAGCAACTGTAGGACTAGTCACTGCATTTTATGCGCTCCGTCTCTGCTATCCTGTATAAAACCACGGCCCACCTCCATCACAGCCTGCTCTTTCCGCTCTTCTGTGGCACCCATCACTCTACCACACGCAACGGGATTCACTATGCATCATGCTCGGTTACTGCCTGCCACCCTCTGCTGGAGTACAAGGTCCACTTTGGCATGGATATTTGTCTGTTTTATTTGCTTGATTCACACCAAGCTAAGGACAAGATAGGCGAGGAGCAGTCGGTACCTATTTGAGGGAGGGAGGAAGGAATGAGGGAATGAAAGAAGGAAGGCAGAAGGATCTCCTATACTCTGAGAGAAGAAGGAAATAACAAATCTCAATGCAGAGGCCAGGGTGGAGCTCCCCACAGGTTGTGGAGTCCAAAGCAACAAACAGTAGAGGTAGCGAAGGATTGCTCTCCTGTGGGACATACCCCAGAGGAAGCCTGGCAAGTTCCCTAAGCCAAGATCCTTGGGCTGTTGGCCATTGCCTCCAGACCGAGAGGCAGTCAAGGGATGCATTCCAGCAAGGTCTGGCGGGAAGCACATCAGTCACTTGGAGAAATTAAACCATTGTGTGCGTGTTTTATTATAAATTAATTATGTATAATGCATTTTATAATTCATTATTATATCTCTAACATAACTCAGGGTGTTGCCAAGCAGCCTGGGGCCATGGGAGCCAGTGGCACTCACCCAGGAGACAGCTGAGAATGGCCAGGGAGGTGGAACACCACCTGCTCTGAGCTAGAGCAAAAGGCATTTAGAATGCTGAAGCTAGCAGCACTCTAAGACTCCACCTTAGGCAGAGAATGGGACCTCACAGAATGTCCCTGAGACTCTTGCAATTCCAGAAAGCCTGTGCAGGTCCAAGCCACCAGCAAAGCGCTCCCCTCCTGCCTTCAGAAGGCAGCAAGCCTCCTCCTGATAGAACTTGGCTGCTTGCTTGTCAGCGCATCTGGCAGCAGAGAACAAGGCTGAGCCAGACTGACATCTTAATGAGGGAAGAGCAAAGGAGATCTGAAGACTGTCTCCCCATATGGAGACAGATGCTCCTGCCAGCAAATGAGCTTGTGCTCCAGGTCAATGACCCAGAGGCCAAAACAGGGGGTCCAGGCACTGCCTTTAGATCTTAACAGAATCTGAAGCCTTCCTGGCGTCTCGCTGTAGAGAAATGCAGGGTAGGGCAGGGCTCCAACGCAGGGCAGAAACTATGTAGGATCCATCGTTAAAGAAGGTTCTTGTAGTAGCATGCTCAAACTGCACACACTGTGAGTCATGATACCAAATGAGGTCATTCCAAATTAAGAGTCCTCTGGCTAAGACAGCATCTTCTACCGGGCTGTCAAATCACTGAAAACATACACATTGCTCTCAGAGTTCTATACCAAAGTAGGAAGTTTGGCTGGGTGCAGGAACCCAGAACCATCTTTACAAGCAGCTGCAGGGTGCATAAAGAGTATTTAATAGGCAGGGTAGACAGAATGAAGTGTAACATGGATCTGAAGGTCACTAGACGTCTTGTTTTATTTTACTTTATTGATAGCATGACTTCTATTGAAGGGACAGTCGTGAACTTCTTGAGAGCCAAATTCAGATGATATGTGATCAGCTTACAGCACCTGCGACGGGAGTAGCCTTCCAGCAGCCACTCAGTTCCCTCCAGGCTTTGCGGGCTTTGGGTCAGGGGTCAGGTCCTAGCAGGGTAATGGACACTTAACCGGTAAAAATTTCTGAAAAGGAGAAAGTCCTATGACTCAGCCTCTTGATTTTTGCATTTTCTTGGGGAGCGGGGAGGAAGAGTACCTATGGGTTGACCTCAGCTTTGTTTGGCGATCTTGACAAACTCCAATATCACTGGGTTCCTGCTCTTTCCTTTGAATTGAAAGTTTGGGGAGAGACCTCTGAGGGGTCTTTCCAGCTCCAAGACTCTGTGATGGATGAAAGGAAGTTTTTTAAAGGAGATACTCAGAAGTCTCCATTCCGTGTCCACCAACTGCTTCTGCAAGTCTTATACCAATCTGTATGGTTTTCCTTTCTGAGGACAGTAAACCCATTTGAAAGAAAACATCTTTCCTGTAGGGTCATACAATATTTTCCTCTACAGGGCCAGACCTAGAGAGGAATAGACTATTAATAATGTCCCTATTAATAATCCAGATCCCAAATTCTCAGAGCAGAGTTGATCAGTGGGTGGCTTCACTTAGGTGGGTAGGCTGAGGTTTGTAGTGTTTGTGCTCATCATGTTTAATTCCTCTGTTGTGCCAAAGGTAACCTGTACACCCAGTCTTGGGATGCTCAGGACCAGCTTTGGGGGGTGAGATGGTTAAGTACTGGGCTAATGTGATGGTGGATTAGGAAACAGTGACAGAGAGGAAGCTTGTGAGAAACTATGGTAACTGTACCTGCTCCTCACAGGACTCAGATACAGGCTACCACAGACATGCTCCTCTGCATCCTGGCTACTCAGAGTGGTCCACAGAGCATCTGAAGCATTGTTTAGGAGCCTATTAGAAATGCAGAATGTTCATTCTAACATGATTTCCCATGACTTGTATGTATATTAAAATTTAAGAAACACTGCAGTCTTGGCTGTATGTTGAAATCACGTGAGAAGCTTAAAAAAAATTCCCGTGCCTAACAACCACACCAAGACCACAGATGACAAAAGAAAAAAATAGACAAGATGGGCTGTACCAAAATTAGAAACTTTTGTGCATCAAAGAACACTATCCAAAGTATAAAAAGCCAACCACAGAATGAGTATAAACATTGCCAACTATACATACGATACATTATTACTATCCATAGTATGCCAATAAAAACTCCTACCACACAACGGCAAAAAGAGAAAGGAAGGAAGGAAGGAAAGAAGGAAAGAAGGAAGGAAGGAACAACCTGATTCAAAGTGGACAAAGGACCTGAATAGACATTTCTCCACAGGTATGCAATGGCCTACAAGAGCAAGAAACCCCACAAATTACATAGCAAATGCAGATCAAAACCACAATAAACACCTGTAATCCCAGCACTCAGGGAGGCAGAGGCAGGCAAATCTCTGTGAGTTCAAGGCCAGCCTGGTCTACAAAGTGAATCTAGCACAGCCAAGGTTACTCACAGAAACCCTGTATCGAAAAACAAAACAAAACAAACGAACAAACACCCCATATTTCACTTCCATGGGGCTGACCACAACAATAGCAATACAACAACAATAATAAAAACCCAGGGAATAACAGATGCTGGTGAAGATGGGGTGGGCCTGGGGCCCTGCACATTGCTGGGGTGGGGGTGGGGGTAAATGGTACATCTGTGAGAAAACAGTATAGTGGCTCCTCAAAAACCTCACAATAAAATTACTACATGGTCTAGAAATTCTACTTCCGAGTGTGTACCCCAAAACTGAAAGAAGAAACAGACTCTTTAAAAGCTTGATTGCATTTCTTTTATGCTGGGTATCTTTTTCTCCTGTGCAAGCTCATTCTGGCTTAGGAACAATTTGTTCCTTTTCTGTGAGGGTGGTCTCAGGAGCAGGGGAGCTCATGTATGGGTTAATGAGCTCAGGGGACGTGATGTCCCACCTTGGGTGTTTTATCCACCCAGATATGTTGAGTGGCTACAGAATCTTCATCTAAACTCTTAAGTTTGGCATTTTAAAACATGTGCAGAAAACTCAACCCTCTCTTTTTGGGCCATCACCAAGGAAACTCTGGATGGCTCTCATTGTTAGTTTAAAGAGTTGTCTCTCAGACACTTGGTCGCTTTGGAATATGTACACCCCTCATGGTCTGGGTTGTTTGGCAGATGTTCCAAAATGGAACTCAAAGATGTGGACCTCTTGACAGGCATGATTTTGTAAAGTTTCTGCATCAGGAGAGTAATGAACTCCTTTCTCTGGTCACCCCAGGCTGCTTAAAGGAAGAGAGAGAACAAGGACTCCTGGGAGACTTCGGGAGAAACAGGTACCTGCACACCTATGTACCTAACAGCAGAGGTAATCATGATGGTCAAAAGCCACACAAGTGTCTGTGGATGTATAAACAAAAAATGGCATACAAAAGCAACGGGCTGTTATTCAGCCTTGACAAGACAGGAGATTCTGGTCCACGCTATCATGGGGACAAACCCTGAAGACGTTTTAGCAGGTAAACTAAGGTAGTCACAGGAAGACAAACGCTGTGTGATGACATTTGCATGAGGGGCTGGGAGTAGTCGGACCATGGGTTCCCAGAAGCTGTGGAGAAAGTGTGGGGAACTAGCGCTTGGTGACTGTGGCATCCCAGGATGGCAGGATGGATGGGTTCTGCAAATGCGGTGGTGTGATGGCGGCACAACACTGTGAATGGGCTTTGCACCACAGAATTGGATTTTTGGTGGTGATTAAATGGTAAACTTTATGTCCTGGATATTTGACCGCAATTTAAAAAGTGCAGAAGCGTGAGTCTTAAGTCAAGAACACCTGACTTAACCGGCCTAGGGCAGAACCTGGGCGCAAGAGTTTGAAAAGTCACCATCTGATTTCAATATGTTTTAAAATTTGGGAAACACTGCTCCACACTCGTGCTTCATGCCTCTCAGGCTCTAATGTGTCCATGAATCAACTGGTGCTCTTGTTAAAATGCAGATTCTGGCTCAATAACTCTGCCACAGCACCCAAGACTCTGTATTTCTAACAGGCTCCCCAGCGGCATCCATGAGGCCGGGTCTATAAACTACACGATTCTATGCAGCAGCTCCCAGAGTCATGAAACCAAGCTCTGTACTCCACTGAAGGTCTGGGCTTGATTCAAGAACCTTCGCTTTGCCTCTAGAGCTGAGGAGTGAAATCAACCAAGGGGGATGCAGTCCCCAGGACTGCTCCGGCTCAGTTCATCTTTATATACTCAAAGTGCCAGCTGTCTTCAGCTCACGGTGAAATTACCACAACAGGTAGGGACTGAGAAGAATCCCAACTCTGGTTTCCGCACAGAGGTAAGAAGAGGTGAAGGGGTCGGGTCAAGGAGGGGTGAGCCCAGTCAAGGAGATAAGAGTTAGATGCCATCAAAGGGCAGAACCCAGAGGAAATGAGGGTAGGGGCAGGTACAGACACATGCCAATGTGTTCCCAGAACCCATCATGGGAGGTGTGCTATTAGTATTATTAAGTGAAGGAGGGGAGGAAGGATTACTTCCAAGTGGCAATATGAATCAGCAGAAATGGCTTGCAGCTTGTCACAGGTGTCCAAAAGCCATTCTTTCTCTAGAGCAGTGCTTCTCAAACCACGATGTTCTTGACAGTCACCCGAGGCTGTGTGCCAGTGCAGGCTCTGATCCAGGTGGTCTGCATAGGCCCCTGCTCTACAGACCTCACCTCCAGCAACAGGGCTCCCAGCTAGCGATGCCCAAGCTCCTGCTGCCCTGGGAATCAGGTTGGAATCACCCCACCTCTGCCCCTGGGAGCACTGTGCTGAGATGTGTGCTGTTGGGTGTGATTTCGTTGGTCTGGGGTCATGTCTGGAGGCTGAGCCTTCTTAGGAGTTGTCGAGCTGATGCTGATGGGCAGCCCAGGACGAGAAGCACTGCCCCAGACTCGTCCCCTGATGAGAGTGTTCACTGCGATCTGATTTGAAGTGAAAAATGTTTCTCCTCCTGAAATTCATCATTGACTTGTTGAAGTTTATGAAGAAAATCCATTTAGCTGAAGAGTGTCAATGGAGGCAGAAGATATGAAGTTTGGGGAAGAAAGCAAAGCAGGCTGGGACTGCCTGAGGCAGAAGAAAGGGGGTGCCCGGAGTGACCTCTCATTTGATATGACTTGCTCAGGAGCCTCCTGTCACACTATTGTGAGCATCTGACTCCTCAGGGGAAAGGGTAAAAATCAAAAGTAGATTGGGGAGTGAGTTAGGAAAGGTGTTTTGTTTTCTTGGAAGCTTAGGTATCAGTCATCTGCCAGGCATTGTTCCAGTACTGTGACTGGTACTCACTAGTGGCAGTGTTCAAGTGGTGCTGAGAGCACTACAGAGCTCGCACGGCACCCAGTGCTAATACCGTAGTACGCAGTAAACAGTTCATCTGCTGAAGATGTATGAATTCCATGAACTAAAGATGAACAAAACCCAGTCCTGGCCCTCACAGAGCGTGGCAAACAAGCAGTGGACAAAGCGTGACACTCTGTGTCAAGGCCGTCTAAGACTGTCCAGGGGCAGAGCAGACCAGAAGAGGAGAAGCTGAGCTCAAAAGTAGAGCAGGGGCGCAGGGTCAGAGTGCATGGCGTCTCAGCAAGGCGTGAAGAGCTCTGCAGCGTGGCTGTGGAGGTAAGGACAAGAAGGGTCTCCAGAAGAACCATCCGGTGGCTGGACTTGTGTTTCAGGCTCTGGGAAGAACCGCATCACCATAATAACTTCTGAAAAATGCTCCATAAATGAACTTTTTGACAATCCTCAGTGAGAAGGAGAGGGAGAGCCCAAAACTTGGAGTCAGCGACCTGATCTAGACCTAAAGCCCAGCACAGACCAGCTAGTGACCTTGGCGCGTTCTTCCACCTTGCTGATCTTGGATGTCCTTGTCTATGAGGTCACCTGAGTCGTGGTGATGAAAGGTTAAGTGAGCCCCAGGGAAGGTCTGGCATGGGTCCAGGTGGGAAGCAGCTTGGTGGCCCATAGCAAAGGTGGAGAGTCTTCAGACACTGGCTCCTAGTCACATGCAGAACAATCATTTTTCTGTGGCCTCGGGACTTTCCTGAATTGGGACTGAAAACCGGTATCCAAGCAACCTGGCTTCTCTGCTGTGGGGTCAGGCAGCTGTGGGAGAGGCTTCCAAGGGCAATTTCCAGGGCGCACAGTTCTTCTGCAATTATCCAAAGTGCAAGGACACACCCCACACGCTCACAAAAGCAAAAGGCCCAAATGTTGGAAACAGGCAGAGAAAGCAGACCCTTTCAGATACTTGTCAGACAGCTGAGATGAGGGAGAGAGAGAGAGAGACACAGCAGCTGCAGGAACATCCTGCCCCTCATGGACTGGGCCATCAGATCCTCAGAGACCCACAAAAGAGCTTCTGGAATAAAAGCACGACTGGAGAAGAGCTGACGGAGCAGCCTGATTCAGTCACCCCAGCAACCTTTCCTGCAGACCCAAAAGGAACCTGGCCTTGAGCGAGGTGGCACAGGGGTCCTGAGGACCCGGTCATTCACCATTTGCTGTATGGGGTGAGGGGTGCTGTGGAAAGATAACCACAGAAAAACCCAAGTGACTCCCTCAGGGAGCTGAGATCACTTCCCAGAGGGAGGCTGCTGCGGCTGGGCTTCACAGAGTGGAAGAAGCCAGCTGAACAGGAAGAGGCTGAGGAGGAGGGAAGGACAAACAGTGCAGGGAACAGACATCGGCAAAGGTCAGGGGGACCCAGCTATCTTCCTGACCTGCCCTTGGCTGCCTGGATCGTAGTGTGGGAGGGAGTACTCACCCCCCCCCACACACTCCTGGATCTTATCTGGAGGAGCTGCCACCAGAGGAGCAGTCCTCAACTGGGATGTCAATGTCTAGAAATATTTTTTTGGGTGGTAAACCCAGGGAAGCAGTGACATCCTTCGGCTGGAGGTCGGAGATGCTGCTGAATGTCATTCAGAGCACAGGACAGACCCCAGAACAGAAGCATCTACCCTTAAGTGTTATTTTGGTGGTGATGGGAAGAAAGCCCACACTAGAATGCCCCATCCCCCATCAAACTGGACAGTGTGAAAGGCTCTGCTTGGGGAGTCTCTGGACCTGGCCCCTGTGGAGTGACTGGCCCTATACTGAGCTTGATCAAGCAAGCTAGCCTGCCCTGCCAAAGGGGCCTGTGGTAGGCATCGGCAGGGCCCCAGCAAGGCAGCATCTGCCCATCAGCTGTTTAGGTGACAACAGTGGCATTTCATCCTATCCACTGGAGTTCTTCCTCCAGCCTCCGCCGGCCCCAAAGTGGGTAGGGAAGTGAGGTGTTATTCATCGAAACCCTTCAAAACCAACACTGCCGTTCAGGTTGCAGTTCCGGTGTCCTGGTTGTTCTTGTTGCTTCATAACCCCTGGGTCATGGGTCAAATCTCCTTGCAGATCTCTTAGTGCTCCCAGCATCTCCATCCTGGCTGATTGGCATTTCTCCCTCCATCCTCCATTCCTGCTCATTCCTCTCCTCTTACTCACTCCCCTGCTTCCCTCTCTGTCTCAGAGCTGATAGCAGACTCTTCCTGCACCAAAGCAGAGGGGCCTAATGCTGCAATTTCAGGGAGCAAAAGCAGACAGTGATAATGATGGCATTATGTACCTACCTCTGGCCATACGGTGCTAGTGCCCTTCACATGGGTGACTTGTTTAATCCTCACTGGAAGCCTGGGAGATAGTATCCCCATTTTACAGGTGCAGAAGCTTGAGCACAGAGGAGTTAACTAACTTGACTAAAGGTTATACACTACTACATAGTGAACCTATGATCTGTGTTTAAGCAAAGTAGCTCCAGGATCAATACTCCTAGACACCTCGCTACATGGTTCCCTTCACTCCGCCATGCTTGTCTTAAATCAGGTGAGATGGGGACAGAAGGGAAGGAGAAAGACAGTGATGAGCTAGCCACTGACCCTAGCTAGCCACTAGGGTCAGGGTGGGGACTGTGCCTCAGGCTAGGGAGACAGCATGAGCATGGTGGAGGTGCAGGTTTTTGTGGCACAATGGGACTCTGCATGGTAGGAGCTGTGCATGTGGCAGGAAGGACTCTGGGAAGCAGGCCTACAGAGACTAGAGGCCTGGTCCCATAAGGGACCAGGTCCAAAGGATGAAAGGGTGACAAAGTGACAGTATGGTAGAAAGAGGACGGTAGGGCCAGAGGTGTGGCTCACTGGAGAGTGCTTGACTGGGTTCACCAGACCCTAGCTCTCATTCCTAACACTGAAAAAAAAAATAGAGCAAGAAAATAATTACATTAAAGTATGCAGGAGACAAGAAAGGGCTAGATGCAGAGAATAATTAAGAGGGGAATACTGGAGCTGCCATTTGCTAATTCATTAATTCAGGATTGTTTACGACCTGTTTTATGCCAGGCTCCATGCTGGTCACCAGGAAAACACTGAGAACAAGAGAAAATCCTTGTGCTATGGGGTGCACGTCCTAATACTTTAGTTCTGTTTCTGCTCTGCTCTCACTGCTGGTCCTCTGCAGGGCCAGCCTGGAAAGACTCTAGACCTCTGTATCCCCACGAATGCACCCAGAAGGCACATACACTATGCACCTCTCCTCCCATCCTGCTGCTGGGCCTTGTGCATGCTAGACAAACATTCTATCACTGAGCTGCATTCCCAGTGGCCCTGTCCTATGCATTGTCCCCAGCATTAGGAAAATACATTGTTTCCTCTCATTAAGAGAAAGCTCTAGACAGTGCCTAATACAGTACCAGAGAGAAAAGGCAAAATACAAAGCCTAAGAGACCTAGGCCATGAAATGTCACAGAGAGCACTCTGCTAATGAGACAATGTTTGTGAAAGAGAGAAATGCATGGAAACTGCTAGTCTTAGTAGGATCCTACTAAATGTTATCACCAACCCGGCCTTCCTGGCCTGTGAAATGGGCAAGACAGGCTCGTAGACTGTGGGAGGATGGACTGATATGAATGCATGTTAACTTCTCAGCACAGTGCTGGGCGTTGCAAATGCCCACACAGGGCAGGAAATGGTAACAGCAATCACACTATTACCGCTAGTAATAGATGCTTGTCGCCTGAACAAATGCATCTCAGGAGAAGGGGCCAGGCACGCAGGTGCCCCTTCCAGGAGCAGCTGTCAAATGCTGAGCGGAATGCTCTGGACTGTAAGACTTTGAGGAATAGACTTGCTTCTGTTACTAATTTGTCTTGGGACCCCAGAGGAGTTCTGTGGCTCCTTAAATACTGCTTTCCAAACGTAGAAGCCCTCAATACACTTAGATACACACACTCATTCTTCAAACACGTAGGAGAAGCCTACCTACCACGTTAGAAATGACAAGCCAGGCATGGTCCCTGGGCTCAAGGAGCGAGGTGTGCACACAACCTCATAGGCTAGGTTCAGAGCAGCAACAGGTACAGAGACTAGATGACGCCAGTGGGAGGGAGAGATTGACTGGTGGGGTGGGTGGGGAGGCCAGATAGGAGAGGGTCCCTGGAGCAGGTGAATTGGGATTCCAAGTGGCACAGACCCACAGATCAGAGGCACGCATGTGAGACAGATCGGTTCATGCTGCGAATGCAATTGCTGCTTTCCAGAATGCAGCGTCCGTGGAGGGAGATGAGAAGGGAGAGGAAGTGGAGGGTGTTGTGTTGTGTGCAGGCTGCAGCTGGGGTCTGCCAGAGCCTGCAACACTGAGGGAAGGGTCCTGGAGTCACAGTGTAAGGAGGTTCGGAAGTAAGGCGGAGACATGATTAGACTTGCATTTTTCAAAAGGACATTTAGCTTTGGGGCAGCCTCGTGCCGGACATTGATTGTGTTTCTGAGCAGTGTCCTGGAGGGGATGTGCACAGCCTGGGGTGAGGGTAGGGGTGGCCACTGGATGGTCCCCAAAGTTCTTTCCAGACCTAAGAGCCTATGGGTCAGGGTTGGGTTGTTTTGCTTTTTTTTTTTTTTTTTCCCCTGAAATAATTTTAAATGCATTACTGGACCTTGCTATTAAGAGCCTCCTCTTGGGAATGGTTGTGTGGAACAATGTTTCACTCCTGGTTTGTCTTCAGTGGAAATCCATTTTTTTTTTCTGTTCCATGGGCCTAAAGCAGAGTAAGGCTGCTTGAAGGGGGCATCAGCGAAGCTACTTGGGCGGGTGAAAGGAGAGTAGAGCGGTTGTGGATGGTGAAGAGGAAAGGAAACACGACCTTGCTCCTGGCTCACAGCTGACCATCGTCCTACTGAGTGGACCTTGCAAAGAAAGGGGTCACGAACCCTGCTGATTAGCAGGGTCCTGGGGATATACAAGGCTCTGGCGCCAAATGCCAGGTTTGAGAAGGAGCTGGAAGGGAAGCCTGCTTCCCTTCTCACTGACTGGGACCCGTATGGAGATCCACCTTAATGCCACAGGCCACCTCTGCCTCAGAATGGCCATCTCTATCCCTTTACATTTCTCTCACTCAGCACGTGCAGAGCGTGCAGAGCGCAGTAACAGGTGCAGCCCTGCGTGAGGTGCTGTCCCAGGTGCTGAATCTGTACCTGAGGGCCACTGATGCCCTGTCTCCCTGACGCCATTCGCAGTGCAGCACCTCCTTGGGGGCTGTGTTTCTACTCTTGCAAAGGCCTCTTTGGATGAGAGGGTACAGGGCTGTGAAGCATCCTAGAGGCCAGGGTGAAAGATGAGCTGACTTCAAAGGGAAGGGGCCTATCAGCAGTGGGAGGAGCTCTGGCTCAGCTTCAGTGACTGATTTCCTGAGACCTAGGGCTCAGGGCCCCCAGTGCATTCAGGCAAGGGTCTAAGTAGTAAAACCTCATTCTCCAATGCAGGCAGCCTTAGTCCTCCGAGGGAGCCTTAAGCTCATTCCTTCTCGGATCCCGACCACAAGGAGAGAACCAGTCTCCAGCCTTCTGCAGAGAACAGCAAGTGAGGCTATTGCCACCTCCTACAAGAGCATTGCAGCTGAGCTTCGAGGGAAAATCCAAGCACCCAGGCCTGAGCTCCAGTGAGATCTGGGGACAAGGTGGCTCATTCAAGGCCTGCGCGACAAAGGAAGCCAGGAGGCTGAGGCCAAAATCCCCACTGAAGTAGCTGCTCTAGCCAGAAGGAAACTAGCATAAGAAAGGAAAAAAGGTCCCTGCGATCCCTCCTCTGGTCACCAGGACAGTCCTTTAGCTCAGCAGTGATTCCATGACCTTGTCAGCGTGCTTGTATGGTGCAAACAGAGATAAGAGTAACTGGAAACATCGGCAAGGGTCATTTTACACTCTCTGCGCTTTCCATTCTTCTGTGGCTAATTAAAGCAATATGTCAAAACGTCCCTTGGAAGAGATCTTTAAGAATATGTCTGTTAAGTAAACAAGGTTTTGCTAATTAATGCCCCGCCTCCCCACCCCTCCCTGAACTTCCCTGTAGAACTTCCCAGTGCCCTGCCCCCAGCAGAAAGAGTGGCAGAGATGTCAGTCTCTTCTGCCCCAGGGAATGGGGACAAATCCAGTCGCCTGTCACTTGTGAGCTATCAGTTTCTCCTCCGGATGTTGATCAGATTTCTTGGGCTGGAACCAGCTCTCAGGGCCAGGGCACTGGAATTTTTCCAAGAAGTAAGCGTTTTTTGTTTCACACAATGTCCACATGATTTCTTTCAAAAAAAAATTTTCTTTTTAGCTTTTTTTTTTTTCCTTTAATAGGTATCTAGCATTTTTGAAGGGCAGATCTTTGGACTTTTTCCTAATGATAAGGATTCTGATACTTTTGTAAAGACCATCCTCTACCACAAGCGCACACAAAGTGGCACAGGGCTCAGGGAGCGATTGGTCCAACGTTACACAGTGAGTCAGCACCACGGCAACAGAACTTTTCAAACCCCGAAATCTGTAATAATAGCAGCATTATTAATAACAGTCTCCTTGTAATTTCCTAAGTGTTTTCACAGCTCATATTTATGCTTCACGACAACTTTGGGGGAGTTTGCGTAAACCCATCTCAACGGAGCAGATGTGAGTTCTAGACTAGCTCTGCTATCTGCTTGCTGTAGGCCTCTGCCTGGTCATCATTCCACCTTGGATCTCAGTGTCCTCAGCTAGAAAGCAGAGCTAGTTAAAATGTTTCCAGAACCTCTGCCACCTGTAATATGCTGCTGTGCTCTTGGTACCACTGACATTTGGGGTAATATAATAATCAGCAGTGCAGGGGCTTCGTTGGGAACTGAAGGATGTTTAGTAGTAACCTGGCCTCTCTCCCATTAGATGATGCTTGTAGCATCCTCTACTCCAATTGTGGCAATATAGATTATCTTTACACACTGCCAAAAGTCTGGGTGATGTGGGTTAAGTAACCTCTCTGGTCACTGCCTAGGGGTGCCAGCGAGGTCAAGAACATAAGTAACTTGGTGGAAAAAGGTCTTTCCATCCCGTCCTTGTCTCTAACCCCCTTCACACCTTTGTGAACATGTTTCAAACCCAATCTCACAGCCCTTTGCTACTTCTTATTTCTTAAATGCCCTAAGTGGTTCAGAGTGTGTTTGGTGTGATAATGAACCAATTGATTTCATACTTTCTCCTAGGGAAAGTTCACAGGTTTATGTCCCCTAAGCAACCAGCCAGACTCTTCAGAAATCCAGAGCAGAGTCCAAGCTGGCCTGGAAGCCTATCTTCAGCCTGCAGGAGGCTCAGTGAGCACGGATTTGTCAGCGCTCTTAAATCACTGGGCTCTGAGGAAGGCTTCTCCCAGCAGAAAGATCCTTCCTCAGGAATCAATAGCTCAGGGCCTTCCATCACATTCAAAATTATCCTGGGACCTGTAAAATTTCTTTTCTCCAAGAATGGCAGAACCCCAAAGTGAAAATCCAGAAGCGGTTCAGAGAAGAAGGCAAGGGGAGAGATACCTGCTATCATACTTGGTTCATCAGTCTCTGTGCCACCATGACCAGAAGCTGATGTGCAAACCTTGACACTTGGCCTTAGCTGCAGGGGGAAAAGATCCCATGCAGTTCCCAGTGATCCAGCACTAACAGGCCCTTCCAAATGACTGGTTCTCTGCATCACACCTCAGGAGACACATCCCAAAGACCATCTCCCCCATCTTTGCTCACCTTTCCTCCCAGGAAGATCTGCACTCTCCCTATAAGGAATGTAATTCACTCTGTCCTTAAGTAGAACCAGGTCAAGACTGGACGCAAGGAGGCATTTCTCCAGTTAAATCGAACTGGCTGACGAGGATCTCAAACACAGTTCTTGGACTCTTGAACGGAGCTGTAGTTTATCTGGTGGCCTACACAATCCTCACCTCCCTCCTCTCTTATGAATGAAGACCCATCTTGTCTGTGGGCCTGGAGAGATGAGCAATCTTAAGCATTTTCCTTGGCAACAAGCACCCATTGGGTGAACCTCAGGGCCAGGGGAGGATTGTGCTTCTCAGAATTGTGGACTGGCAGCAAAATCTGCCAAGGCTCAGAGAAGAGCCCCACAGGAGTTCATATGGTATGTAGAGAAACTAGGTGGTAGCAGAAAACAGAGGGTTAGCCTTGGACCTGTCAGGCTGGCAGAACAGAAGGGCTCCAAAAACGAGAGTGTCTTCTGGGTGCCCCAGATTACAGAAGAGGAGGAATTTTTGAGACCAGAGCCTCTATTACTCTGACCTTGAGCTGAGAGCAGCAAGGGTAGAGGGCATTGGGAAACACTCTTTGGGAATTCTTTAGTGCACACAGGATCTGGACTTAAGAGGTCCCACCAGCAGAGGTGGTACTTCAGGACAGAGACCCTGCTTCAACATGCCTTAAAGGATGTCTAAGCCTTGGGTTAGGTTCTAAGACTATCTGGTGATGGCCTGGACATTTCTGATTCCATCACATGGGGTTGCATAGCTTTTGTCCAAGGACCACTTAGGACAAGAAAACGAGACAGAGGAAAGAGAAAGGATGACTTGGAATTTCCACAGCCTGTGTATGTTCGTTATGAGAACTTTATCTTTCCTTGCCTTCTTTGCAAAGAAAATGTTTCTGAATTTACTAAAGCTATTAGTATATCCAAGTCTGGCCTGTCAGTAATTATCAGTGCCTACTGTGTAGAAACATATGTCCATTTTCACAGCACAGAAGAATCAGGCCACTGGAGTGGGGAACGCTCCAAACCAGGAACTGGGAATCCTGGGGCTTGGCCCCATCTCTTCCACCAAACAGCCATGTGACCTTTGGCAAGACGCTTATTTTACTTCAACTGCCTTATTGATAAACACAGTATACATGGGAATCCTGGAGGTGGGGTGAGCTAGACTAGGTGCCCCCTCCCAAAGCTCCTTCCCCCCCCCCAGTTTTGATATTCTTGAGTTCTCAGAATTCAGAGACTACAAGGATGCCAAGCAGAAAGCAAGGATTCAGAGAGTAGGTGGAGTTATGTACCAGCTAGCTCCCCATGCACCCCACTGCATCGGAGGTCCTAGGGTTACCCGAAGTGCACAGAACACGTGACGGAAGGACCCTAATCACAACCGTCCTCAATCACAATGGGTGATTGCTGGGGGCTGTGGCCTGAGCTCGCTTAAAGCATTAAGTTACAATGGCCAGTGAAGGGTAAGAAGAAAAGTCACTAGTCCTGAGCGAGGTGCTTTTGGCGCCCCCTACTGGTTACCAAGGAGCCTGTTCCATCTCCAAGCTCCCACTGATTTCTCAGGAGGCAAGGAAGCTTGAGGACCAACTCAGGTGGTCACAAGCTGTTTAACAGAACTACTTCCTGGTTGGTGGTCTATTCTCTCCGTAAGAGTCTATGTTTCCCTCTCCAGCATCACACAGGCCATTGATCTACTCATTCACAGAGCTCCTCTGTGCAACCACAGGGTACCTTAACCAAACACCCAAAGAATAAACATGCGGGTTCAGAACGCCAGGTTCAGCCCAGATGGAGGAGGGAAGAAAGAGCAACAAGCAGGATTTCCGCACACATCCCTCATGGAAAGAAGGTCTTGGGAAGTGCCGCAGAGAAATGTTGACTGCAGGCAAACAGAAGAGCACTGGGGGCTCGGGCACAGATTGGCAACCCCCATATAGGATCATTACGCTAAGGCAGGTATCCAAGGAGTTTGGCACACCCCCATGGATGGGGTTGGGGTACAGTGAATGATCCTGCTCCAACCCATCGGCTAAAGAGCTGAAAACACCAGCAGCCTTCAACCTTCTCCGAGTCCATCAGCACCAACTGGAGACCAAATCATTCTAATCCGGGTCCTCTAGGCCAGCATCAAGAACTAAATAAACTCCCTTCATTACCTACTAAATTGACTTGAGAACCTGCCTCCAGAAAGGGCTTAAAAAGGCAGAAGGAGAAAGAGAAAACAATTCCTTGAAGACCATATTGGGACAATCGTCCATATTCCTATTTTTCCACCCTCCACTTCCCTGTCTTGGTGCCCAAGAGTGAGGAACTGTTCTGAATTTGCTAACTCAATGGGATATTTCCCGTCCCAAGTAGTCACGGTTTCAAATCTCCCCTGATAGCTTTTCTTAGGTCTTCTTCCCAGGCTCAAGACAGCATCACATAGAGCTGTCCCCTACCCTGGGAACCTCTTTGCTTTCTCCTGGCTTCATTTGCAAAGTCCTACACCTATCCCAGAAGGTACCTCAAATGCAACTCATGAATGCTTCCGGAAGAACTGAAGCTCCTCTGGGATGCTTAGAAGCCACGGTAGCTGAGCCCACCCAATAGCCATAGTACACATTAGTCATTCAAGGAGGAAACCCCTACCCTCCACCCCCACCCCCACCCCCACCCCTAGGGTGGCTCCCATCCCAGCTGGGATGACTTTGGATTCTTTAGTTGCTTTCTGCAGAAGCCGGACTAACCAGGGCTCTTAACTACTGTACTGCAAAAGAAGCACGCTGCATTGCTGGGCATGCCCCCAAGCCTGCTGCCGCCCCACCAAAACCTCGATGTGCTTCCATGAGACCAAGGGGTACCCACGGTTTCCCCGAGAACGCCAGAAAAGAGCTTGCCTGAAACAGCCCCAGCCAGAAAGCGAGACCACACCTCGGTCCAGCAAAAGGCGGCTGCACCGCGCTGGCTCCGGGAGCACTCTGCCACTCAGCGCTGTGCAGGGAGACAGCTCGGCTTCCCCGGAGAGGCGCTATGCCCCCCGGTGGGGGGGATCTTCCCCAACCTGGAAGCCTCGGCAGTTGGCCGAGGCTAGTAGCTCTGTCGGCCCCAAGCTGAGCCTGCCAGGCTGGGTGACTCCCCCGGTACCCCCTGCACAGCCTTCACCTGCTCCGCCCCCTCCTAGCCCCACTGCCCTCTTCCCAAACCGCTGACCTCCACCCACTGTGCCCCTAACGCGTTCTCTGCCAACTGCGGGATGTCACCCCCACACCTCGGCTCCCATCTCTTCCACCACCTCCAGCCCAGCGCCCGCCTCGCCCCCAGCCCGCGGGGAGGATCTGTGCGCCAATCGAGTCCAGCGCCTCTTGGCAAGTTGGGAGCAGTGCCGCCGCCTCCGCGGTGCCTCTCTTCCCAGGTACCCAGTTGCATCCCCGCCACCCCTGGGGGCGTGCGGGGAGGGGTGCGCAGGGCTGGAGAAACTTTCTCCGCCGGAAGGGGTGGGGGCTCCAGGAGCCGATACTCACACCCGGGTCGGCGCTCGGAGCCAGCCTCTGGCTCTCTCAGCCCCACCGCCTGGGGGCGTCGGAGCGCGGGCGCTCGCTGCCGCCTCTGCCGCCGGCGCCGCCGCTTTGCAGCGCCCAGCCCTGGTCCCGGGCTGGCCTCGAGCCTCCCGCCCCGACGCCGCGCGCTCGCTTTATACAACTCCACTCGAGCGCGCCCGGGCTTATGTAAAGGCTGGCGGAAGCCCGCAGCCAATGGCGCGGCGGCTGGAGCCGGGGCCCAAGCTCGGGGGGCGCACGCGCGGCCAATCCCTGCCCGGGGAGCTCGAGGAGCCGGGTGGGGGAAGGGGCGCCTCCCCGCGCTGATTTAGGAGCCGGGATTGCGGTGGCAGCAGCCGGCAGCCAGGCTGGCCCGGAGCGGCGGGCACTGGGGTGGGCGGCGGCGCGGGCGGCGGCGAGGGCGGGTGCCCCCCGTGCTCTTCCGCGCCCCGCCGCCGCGCCGCGTAACCTTCAGGAGGCAGCGGGGCCTGGCGAGTGGGGAAAGGGCGCCGTGGAGGGGTGCTGGGGACCGGGCTGGCGGGAGGGAGGCAGATGTCCCTAGGGGGGGAGCGCGGGCAAGGCTGTGCGGAGGGGGTGGGGAGGCCGGCGAGCCCCGAGACCCCGCAGCCACCGTGCGCGCGGGGCGGGGGCGGCGGCGCTGTCTTCTCCCTGCCTCCCCGATAGCTATCTGGCGTCTCCGGGGCCGGTCGGAGCGGCCGCGCGAGCCACGCCGATGGCGAGATTGCTCGCCGTGGTGCGAGCTCTGAGTCGATCTTTATCCAGCCCGGGGACGTGTCCGAGCGCCTCCCGGGGACTGCTCAGTATGGGGAACGGAGCTTCACCACGGTCCCGGAGGGCGGGGAGCAGGCGAGCGCAGTTTGGCGGTCAGGCGCGGCGGCCCCGGCGGCTGCTCCCCTTCATCCGCGCCTCCCCCACCCCCACAGGCAGAGACACCCCCTGCCCCCCCTGCTAGCACTCTCTCCAGCAGCACCCACCTGGGCCGAGACTGGTCCACCTGCTCGGGCCGACCCTCCCTCGCTCCTCTGCCCACAGGGAAGGCTACGCTTGTCCCCTCTCTCTCTCCATTGACACCAGCTTGCTCAGCTGGGTGCTTTGGCTTTGGTCTCTCTGGCTCAAGGGTAGTGGTGGGAGAGGAACTAAGATGGGGAAGACGACTTGGGCCAGCAGCGCTCCAGGTACCTGTGTCTGGGGCAGGAAACTTGCTTAGGTCTACAACAATGCTAGGTCCTTTCTTTTACATCTGCAATAGAGCCAGACACATAGTAGGTGCTCAGCAAATAGGGAATTTTGACCTTTCATAAATAAGACCGGTGGGTTTCTGAAAGCCAGACAGGGAGCCTCGGAGGAAAAGGATCTAAGACTGTTTGCTTAGCTCCAAAGGCTTTTGTAGCACTACTTGCTAATGAGCCCGGCTTCTGTAGGCTTGACTCTCAAGATGCCTCTGATGAGGGCTCTGCTAGAGAGGGCCCTGCCAACCAGTTCCTGGCTGGACCTGGTTATCCCCAACACGGATTAGAACTGTCAGCCGTTTTACGGTATCTGTGCTCTTCCTCTTAGAAGCAGAAGCTAAGCATAGACAAAGCCGGTCCCTTGGGCTGCCAAGGAGCTCAGGTTAGGGAACCCTCAGCGGTGGGGAACCTTTGAGAATCTGGCAAAAGTTACTGGAGTCTTTCTGGGAGAAGTGGCAAGCGTTTATACACAAGTGACTGTCGAGTATAATTTCAGGATCATTAGAGAATCCTGAGTCTTTGGGGGCTTGGCCCAGTATCAACCTGTTCCCCCGGGGTTCCAGGCCAGTGGTTTGTAATCTCTCTCTCTCTCTCTCTCTCTCTCTCTCTCTCTCTCTCTCTCTCTCGGAATCAGTGTTCCGAACCCTGTGAGAATCTGAGGGATGTGAGGATGTGCTTCTCAGAAAGGATGCTCTCTCAGACATACGAGGGGAGGTGGCAGCTGCTAGAACTTACCCAAAGCTCTGCATTAACACGCTTCATCCAGCAGCAAGTAGACTCCGTTCCCAAGGGAACTCCGGGTCCCCAGCTTCCTCCCTAGGAACAGCAGTAGGTTCGATACCCTGATGGCTCACACCATCACCCTGTGCCGAGGTCATCCATATCATGTGGCCGTGGCCCTGGTACCCGAGAACCTGTCTCCACACCCGTCCTCTTAGTCCCTGCCACCCTCTTTACGCAGAGGTAAGTAGCAGATTGTCGGATTCTGTCTGCTCCACGAGTGTTTCTGCCCCAGACGCTCCAACTCAGGGAGACAGCAAGTGACTGGTAATTAACCAGTCTCACTCAATCCCGAGCATCTGAACACACCTTTCTTCGTTGTGTTCTCACCTCTCCTCTCTCTCTCTCTGCCTGGGAAGCTGTGAGCAGCAGCCCCAGCTGCAGAATCTCACCTCACCTAAACCTGACAGATTTAGTAACCAGTGTGGTAATTATCAGCATTAGCCATCCAGATGTGAATAGGTTGTCGGCACAAAACAACTCTGTAATGATCTCACTTTCCCACAGCTAGTCAGGTAAGGGAATGACAGGGCAGAGGTGCCGGGGAAGGACAGAGAAATGGGAAGTGACAGGTGCTCCACTCAGGAAGTCCTTCAAGGAACAGGCTGGGCAGGCCGGGTCCTAGAATGTCTAATTCTTCTAATGTTGCCTGTGTCTGGAAACCCTTGAAGCCCGGGGTGTTTTAGAATTCAGAGAGGTGCCAAACATGTCGCACCATCCTGTGAGGTCTGGAGTCGCATCTGAAAATCAGACACATTCATGGTTCCGCAGTGAAATGTTGGGATTTCTAGGGTGAGAGCAATGAGGGGAAACTGGTTTCATGTCTGTTTAGGTCAGGATCCGTCTCCAGATGAGTTGCAGCCCCAAACTAGCAAAACCCTAAACAAAGCCCAAACATTTTAACTCCTGGTGATTTGGGTGTTTGAAATTATAGGCAAGGACTGTGGTGCAGGCTGGCTGTCCCTGAAGAAGTGAATTCTTTGTGAGAGTTGCAGAAGCAGCAGCCTTGGATGGGAAACCACAAACTCTGATAGACATTTCAGGGATGTGAAAATATAACTCCCTTCTCAAACCAAGCCATATTTTGATGGGGTCCTCTTTTTTCAGGGAATACACGGGCATCAAGTGTCAACAGTGTGTTATGAGTGACAGGAGGGCAAGTGGGCTTTTGTCTAGGGTGAAGGTAGCCAGGAACTCTTTCTTGTAGAGGTGCTTCAGCACCTAGGGGACAGTTTGTTCTAGGGGTATAACTGTGACAGACACAGAGAGGAATCTTCCATGTGGCAGGGTTAGCTCAGAACAAGTGGAGATGGGAGAAGAGCCAGAGGCATGCTCTTCAGGCAGGGTGCAGACCAGAAAGGCAGATGATCAACAGGGAGGTGCTACTGAGTCCTGGAGACAGTGGGGTGTCAAGGTCAGAACTGTTCAGGACTGTGTGGAAGCGTGGGGAAGGCAATGCAAGGGGGCATCTGGTCATGGTGGTCACCTGTGCTCAAGTACTTGGTGATCCCCTGCCTATGTGTGGAATATGCTCTTGGGGTTCCTTGTTTCGGCTAAGGTGACTCTCAACCCGAAGGGCTGGATGATAGTCTGAGGCAGGGAACAAGATGGAAAAAGAAAAGCTCTGGGGAACCTCTCACTATACAGCTCTCTGACCTTGTTCTAGTTGTTAAGCCAGAAAGCACCCCCCCCCATGTCATGGGGCTCTTTGGAGTTCAAGGTCAGCAGTAAGTTTACACCGAGTTTCAAGGTTAGTCTGCTGGCCTTTGACCTAAGCCCTGGCACCTGACCAGTAAGTACCCTTTTCCTCTGATGGAGATCTGCCTGGTACCTGCAGGTTTAGTGATTGGGGCTCTGTGTCATTCTGTCTTCCGGTCGTCAGGTTAAAGATCCCAAGATCTGGATTCTCTGCTCTCCTTCCTATGGCTTTGTAATCTGCTGCCCCACAATTCTTGATATGAGTGTCCTTCTCCACTTCTGCACACTTCCTTATGCCAACTTTCTTTGACATCCTCCAGCCTGGCTTTGCCTCCTTTCCTCCTGTGGTACCTTGGTGGTCAGGTCTTGCTCCAGGCTCCAGCTGCTCCCAGTCTGGCATCGCCCAATTCCAACCCAACCAGGTTTCTTGACAGACATGAGCTCATGATTCTGATTTCAAGAAGAGAAGCACTCCTTTGTGGAAGACGATTCTCATCATCACCAAATGCCAGGGACAACTCCCAGGCTGGGGGATACCTTTGCCAGTTTCATCTGGTAGGAGGAGAAAAAAGGCATAAAGTGAACAAGAGGGGAAGGTGGGAAAGGTGGAGAGAGAGGAGAAGAATCAGAAGAAAGAAAGGGAAGAGGCACTCCAGCCGAGGGGAGGAGAATGTTTGAAGTCTTTTTTACAGTGTCTAAACTGAGCGAATCTTGTGAGCAGCAAAGGGTCAAGCGTTGAAGATGAAAAGGAGACCAGTGTGTGTGCAAATGAGAGGAGGGGGATATAGGAAAAAGAGACAGGGAGGGCATAGCTGGGTTCTGCATGAAGGGCAAAACTCAGGAGAACAAAGGCTGATGTCACCTCACAGAGGAACCCATGTTTGAAATTCACAAGGATTATTTTCTGGTTACTCTGTCCTGGGCCCACTAATCAGCGGTTGTTGAGCACCTTTTAGTTCTTCTCTGTTTTCTTCTGAAACCCCATCCTCTACCTGGCACAAGATTGGATGAATTTGCAGAAGTTCTTTCCTGAGATATTATACGTGTACACACATATGCACAGAGAGACACAGAGAGAAACACACACACACACACACACACACACTCACATCCTGCCGGCGACAAGGTCAAATGGGGTAATAAAAGCTTTGACAAGGCACATGTCAGGAAGAGTGTGCACAGCACTCGGCAGAGCTCCTGCACATAGTGGGTATGCCCTAAGTGACAACAGTCATTTTTCCCCTTTCCTTTCCTCTGCTCTCCATGCCCACGGGTCACCTCTTTTTTCCTGGGAAAGGCCACTCAGTTCCATCCCTTTCTCCTCCTCAGCCCTGTGGCATACAGTACTCTCATTTTTCCAGGGCAGAGCTGTAGGCCATAGTTCTACTCCAATCTACTATAACCCTTTAATTTACACAGCCCTATACAGAATAAGGCACCCCTCATTAATGCACTCCTATGACATGCACACGTGGACAAAAGCTCAGAGAGGTAAAGTGCCCTGCCCAGAAAAACACAGTTAATGAAAGACAGCTGGAATGAAAATTTGGTCTCTTGGGTCCAAATCAGTACATCGTGCACTGTCCAGAGTTGAGAAAGCAATTGATTATTTCATGGTGCAATTCTTGAGAGTAGAGACCTGCTTTTCTATTTCCCATAAACATCCTCGGGGCCTGGCCCAAACAAGCCCTCAATCGGAGTCAGTCAGTTCACTTCTAGTACCCAAGGGAACCCTGGCCACCCTTGCTTGGCCTCGCCTACACATCACTATTTCTGCTTTGATGCTACCTGATCAAGGCTCAGAGAAGCAGCCCAGAATGAGCCAGCCCTGTGCACACACACTGTAGATGAAAGCTGCCCAGGAGCCCAGCCACTGGTCCACGTTCTGACAAGGCAGGGGAAAATCAGGAGGAATTAGATTTGTTTATGTATAGCTCAGACAGGTAGAAAATAAAAGCAACTCCACGCTCATTGCAACAGAAAGGAGCTGAGACTTCATGAAAAGAAGGCTTTCTTCTCCCTGAGAGTTGAGATGTCAGAACAAGATTTCCTGCAGAGGTTGTAAAAAACGGCTCCCCTGGAGGTCTTTAAGAGCTGGAGAGCGACTGGCTTTCTAGCGAGATGTGGGCATGAAGGCAATCATGAGTGTGGGGCCGGGACACAGACAGCTGGAGGAAGGCTCAGCATGCAGCAGCCCTGACCCGCCATCAGCATGGGTAAGGTAAGAGCTAAAAGGTGGGGGATGAGTGACAGGGCAGAGAAGGCCGGAGAGGTGAGAGCAGACCTAGTGAGGCAGGGCAGAGGTTCCGACAGCAAGAGCCCTCAAACAGGTCGCCTTCCCGCCATACAGCCCAGGCTGTCCTTCGGTATTAGTGGGCATGTGTGAGGCGGCATGGGGACAGAGCGCACACTGCATCCTCGGGTTGACTGGCTCCTCCGGGACAAAGGTCATACTTTTTCTCTGAGCAGAAGCAACGCAGAGGCTAGCCTTTCCACCTACAAAGTGAACCAGGCAGTGGAGCATGTGAGATCCTAGTGCCTGGGAAGCTGGGGCAGGAAGATAGCTCAAGGCTAGCCTGGGCTACACACTGAGATTCCCATCTCAAAAAACAAACAAGCAAGGACTCCCAGATAAACCTGCAGATTGGTCTTGTGCAGTCTCCTGAAGCAGGATGTCGGAGCACAGGCCAGGAGCACGTGCTACCTCAGACAAAAGGGCTACAGCTTCCTGGAGTCCCCATTTCCCCCAAATTTACGTCTAGTGTGTGTAGGTGGGGGAAAAACTGAGACGGGTAAAAATTTTTTACATGTAAATTTTAGGTATGTCATACAGGTATATGCAAAATTGTGTAATGTGCTAGGCACAGCATGGGCCTTGAACAGAGCTTTCAGGTTCTTTGTGAAGTGACCTTTAGATCAAGGTGAAGTACCCTAGTCTTTACAGTTCAGAGCACTTTTTGCCGGAAGTTGCCTCAGAGCTGCTCTCATGGATTCGGAGCCGTAGCTCATTGTGCTCCTCTTCAAGAATCTGCACACCTGTGTGTCAGGCACCATGCTTTATGGCAAACACGAGTGTGTTTATATTTTTCTGTGGCTGAGATGCGAAAATGGGCTCCGAAGGACCGCCAAAATTCTCACGGCTAGGCTCCCTTTTAGGCAGGTGCGGCCCCTTCCCCATGTGGGCTTTCTTCTCCAGGATCAGCCACCTTCCCCTACCCCCCACTCCCCAGGCTTCCCATTCATCAATTACCCAGCATTCCTGCCACATTCCACCCTTCCCAGAGCCTCCCTGGCTGGAGGTACAGGTCACAGGCAAATGGGAAATCCAAGAACATCAGCTGTGCGGGTGCCTTTTCCCTTCTTCTGGTGCCCACTTTTACAGGTAAGGGCGTCAGCATGAAGGAGTCACCAGCATCCCCAGGTCAGGAGCAGAACATCCAATTCCAAAGCTGGCCAGTGGAGTTCCGGCTCAGTGCATCGCCCAGGGTCGCCTGGAATGTAACCAATTCGGTGAACTGCCCAGGATGGATTGCTCGCCACTAAGCATCTATCCAGGGCTTGTTAGGTGCAAGCTCTGTTAGGCCACTGGGGAACAAAGATAAATAAGACCTCTCTGCCTTCAAGGAGCTTACAGCACAGCGGGGAATTGATGCCCAAATCGTGCGGAGAAAGACATAAAGACTAACAATGGCTGCAGAGGCGGACCTCAACACCCTCCTTTTGCATTCTGCAACCTCCTGCCAGCAGGGGCGCTGTGAAGCTGGAGACCATGTTTCTAGTTACCTGTCCCTCTATCTCGACACAGGACTCCCCCTCTCAGTGGTCCTCACCTTCCGCTACTTGTCCTTTCTCTGCAGCTCCCAGCAGTGACTTCAAGCAAAAGTCAGCCCAGCCTGGGTCACCGGTTGACCCTTCCTTTACAGAGTCAGGTAGCACTCAGAGACTGCAGAGCACATACATGCCTGCTTTAATTTGCCCCCAGGAAACTACAATTCTGCTGTTATAGAATTCCATGGATTAAAAAAAACAAAACAAAACAAAAAAAGCTGAGTTAAAGGAAGCCACAAGTAAGTAGAAAAGCTGGGAGTGTCGGGCCATCCCACGGAAGCTGTTTCACACACAGCATCTTCTGTGGGCCTCGTGACCATGGTGTTGTGTTGGTCGATCCAGAAGCTGAGATGTGGGAAGGATAAGGTGTTAAGCTCAGCAGGTCTACAGGGCAGCTGGAGTTCGCGTCCTGGCTGATGTTCATCTAGAGCATTTGCTTTTGAAGCTGCACTGCAGATCTTGTGTATTTCCAGTCGCCCTGCAACCACCTGGTTTTTGGGAGCATTGGGTCTGCAGTTTTTTTGCTGGGTGAACACCATGACAAAACAGTCTTGGCCGGACTATGTGAAAAAGCTAAAAAGACCGCCACCTGGTGGCTTTCTGGGTGGTGGCGAGGGATCTGGGCTGGTGCTGTGAGCGTCTGTGTAAGAAAGTGACCTTGCAGGGCTCCGGCTCCGCTGAGAACTTTGCCTGGCTCCTCTTGTTGAGTTCATTCTTCACACTCACCACTTGGTCCGATTACAGCATCGTTCCCATTTTAAAGTCAAGGTCACTGAAGCTCTGGAGGCCAAATGACCCCCTCAAGGTCATGCAACCTTTAGTCTCCAAGCTGGGATTCCAAACCCAGGTTCTTTTGACACCTACCTGGTCCTGCACCTCCTCACCCACTCTTTCTCCTCCTGACTTCCCAGACCCATAGCCTCAGGCCCTCACCCACCTCTTCTGCTTCTCCCATAGCTGCAGCCACCCTGCCTTCTTTCTCCTCAGGCAAGGCCTTTGCGTTTCCTACTCCCTCTGTCTCTCCAGTCCACCCATCCCTGCCACTGCCACACAGCTCATCAAGGCCACCCCTTAAAGAAGCTATTCCATCAACTTGGAATAAAGAAGCTACTCCATCATGCATCCTGTCCACTGTTGCCCACTGTCCAGTCAGTTGCCCACTGTCCAGTCAGCCAACCCCATGAATTTCTTAGGGTTTAATGATGTCAGAAGTTGTGGGATTTTGCCCTTGTGTTCATCTTTGGACAGGTCAGCTGAGGGAAGGCAATGCCCATTCATGATAGCTCCATTTGCTGGCTATGTGATTTGAAGGTAGAGGCAGGAGAGACAAGGGCCCACGAGTGGCCTTTTATCCATCTGCCTCGAAGGCCTTCTCATTTCCCCTACCCCCCACCCTCATGGTTCCCTGTCACCCTTGGTTTCCCATTTTGAGGCCTCTGTCTGTCTGTCTGTCTGTCTGTCTACCTGTCCATCCATGCAGGACCAGTAGTGAACTCCTGTCAGGGCCAAGGCTTGGTTCAATTTGGTGGGAGGCATACAGCAAAACATCAGTGCAGCTGGGGGTGGGAGGTTCACATTTGGTCCTCCAGGTTTGATGTGGTTTTAGAGCCTGAGCTTTTTGGTGGAGTTTGTTGTTAATTCTTATAATTAGCTTGTATCCTACCGATATTGCTCTTGGCCATTTAGAAAGGGGTTTAATTGGTCATTCAGGCCTGGACCCCATTCTGTTCTCCAACTTTATTACTTCCTCCACCACATTCGGAAACCTGGAAAGGTAGATTAGCATCTCGGGATTATAAACTGCCTGTTCTCACTCACCCACACTTGGACCGGCTCCAGGAGGCAGATTCTGGCTTTCAAATTTGGATTTAGAGACCTGCTCTTATGCAGAGGAAGTAGGGCCAGGCTTAGTGCCTATGACCTGTGGGTAGGAGGAGCAGGCTACACACTTGCAGAGGCGAGATTGTGGCCATGACAGCAGCAGGCAATAGGCATCATTGCCAAACTGATGCCATTTCAGAGCGTGGCAGTGAGGTGTCAGGGTGAGCCTCCAACCCTCTCTTTAGACCTACCATTGCTGTGCTGTTTCCTTCCTGAGTCTGGGGAAATCAGCAGGGCTGGATGGTCCCTGACTCCTGCAATGCTGCTATTCTAGGCCTTTCTCTAGGAGTGGGTGTGAGAAATACCAGAGGGAAAGAGGTCCATGGAGCAGCATCCCACGGCCCTCAGGTGCTGAGCTGGGCACGTGGCCACGTGTCATTCCAGCACCCTACTGAGGACCACTGGTTGCCAGAAGAGGGAAGGAGGTTGAGCACACATAGCCAGAGAGCCTGGAGCAGAGCTGGCCAGTGAGCGTTCACTAATCACTGGCAGTTGGCACCTCACCCTTTTCCTATCCTGTGGTCCAGAAAGCCTTGTCCCTCGAGATGGCCGACTCTTCCCGTGGAGTGCCAGTTTAACCCTCACAGTGACTTGAAAGGGTCAGCTCAGTTGGGGACCAGACTGCTTGGTTCTGTTCAGACTGCTCCAGGCTCCTCGTTAGGCAGCTCAGGACTGGAAACTGACCTTGATGTAAATAATGGCCAGTGGACCTGTGTCACAGCCTGGCCCTACGGGACAGGGTAACTCTGTAATTACACCATCCAATGTCCACCTAGGGCTGCATATTTGCTGAGGCCAACAGCAGTAGCAACAAAAACAGCAGCAGCAGCTGGCTGGGCTCCGGGCGCAGCAACACACTCACGCACGCGCTGCCTACAAGGCAGAGACTACCCCATATTTCCTGGCTGTGGAGGCTGGGTCTCCAGCTCCGAAATCTGAGACTTGCATCCCAAGGCTGAGCTACCAGAATGGACAGGCGGCTGTATGTCGGGAAGATAGTAACTCACCAGGACAAGACAAGAGGCTGTATTTTCTCAGCGCAAACTTGGAAAACATGACCTGGCATACCATCTGGTGCCCGAGTAGAGCCTTGCAGGACCAGGAGTGGCTGCCAGTGTTGTTCTCATCAGGACACGGATTTCTTGAAGACCCTCGGTGCCACATTTCCTGTTTACCAGACCGCTGTCTGGCTACCCAAATCCTTCCCACGAAGGTTTGTCACTTTGCCTACCTCACCCCGCAAGCCCAGCCCACACAGTATCCCATGCTTCAAAATTGTAACTTTATATCTGCAACCAAACTGACCATTTTCAGCCTAAATTGCCCTTTCCCTGTTTATTTTGGTGGAAGTTTTAGTAGCTGATTGGCATAATTCACACTGAGATGTGAGTGATTGACAGCCTCCTGCACTGACAGACGTCTTTCCTTTTAAAGATGCTAGTTGGTGTCTTGCTCACAGGATCCCAGCTGCCTGGCATTCCAGGCTCTGTGGGGCCAGAACGGTGGAGCTAGGCAGAGAGAGGCCATCCTTCTCAAGGCGCTATTTTGCACAGGTAGAGGTTTTATTTGGTGTCTGAACAAAGCGCAATGGAGATGGGGAGCTTTTCCAGCACCTTTCCCATTGGCATTACCCCACCTTTCGGAACCTACTCTTCAGTGAGAAACCATTTTCATAAGGCTGTAATTTTGTTACAGAAGTTTGTAATTAAATATTCTTAAAAGAAATGAGGTTGCGGGTCCCTATCTCCCAATTTATCATTGACTTAATGCCCCAAGTTACACACTGTTTAATTAAGAATGTATCCCTGTTGTAACTGCATGTAGCTTCCTGGCCTTAGAGATAGGCAGTGCTCAGAATCTATCATGAACGTGCTCTCTGTTCTTGTTGTCCTGTTTACCGAGAGATCCAAACTGAGGGCAGCCTTCCTAGTCAAAAATAGTAGGCTCTCCCTCACCCCAAACCTGCAGGGACTCTCTTTCCCTCAGTAAATTCACCCTTTGGTCCTCTTTAGAATTTGAAGCACAGGATTAGTTTCTTCTTTTAGGGAACCAACATGCTCCCCCTGCTGGCTGAGGGCAGCCAATACACCCTTGTGCTGGAAAATCACAGCCCTGTCTTTGGTTTCCTGGGAACTCACAGCGAAAGCACCTACTATGTGCAGGGAACCCATGGCAAGAGCACCTAATATGTACTGGGCACAGTGCTTAGGGATAGAAGAAGGACTATATATGATAGACAGGGTACACATAGTCATACACAGTAGGCTAATGTCTTAACTACATCACAGAGGATGGAAGAATTATTTCTTCCACAGAGATGAGAGAGCCATAGTGAGGCTAACATCTGACCTGCACCTTAGAAAAGCAGCTAGATTTTGGAAGGTCGCCATGCAGGGGATGGCCAGGCTAGGAAGATGTGGGGGCCTGGGGACCTGAAGAAGCCTGGGCACAAGTGAGAAAAGAGCTTTGCCTGTGACGGGAGTAGCGCCAGATCAGAACCCAGAACGCACACTTTCTCACGCTAGCGCTCACCCGCCAAGAATCCCAGACCAACGGAGAGCACGGAGCTGGGAAAGGAAACACAGATATGTCAGGGAAATGGAGGAAGGAGCTTGCGTTGCTGCAAGAAATTCAATCCCACTTACTGAGGAAGTGAAATGGTCTGGTTAATTTAATTTCCTAATTAGATGGAAGTTCTGTAGAAAGCTTGCTTTGTTAGAAATGTGGATTTTTAAAAAACTTTAAATGTTTTATGCTGCTTTCATGCCTTAGCAATTGAAGCAAAGGCACCCGCTCAGCTGCTGATAACCCTGGGCCTTGCCGTGTCTCACAGTGTAGCTATGGAGAGCAGAGCATACAGCCCATAATATACAGAGCTGTAGCAGCTCTCACACTTGCCACCAGCAGTGAGTTTACCTACTGCAGATTTCTTTATCATCATCTACAATGTTTGGGTTTCTTTATTACTGTGGATAAAAGCATTCTGTTCAGGCTGGGGTCCTGGCTCCCTGTGTTTAGGCTTTTCGAGTTGTTTAGAGAGACCTTCCAGAGCCCCCAGAAGTGCCCACCCCAAGAACGCTGCTGGGCAGCAGGACTTCTCCAGGAACCTGCAGAGACCTGGAGCTCATCTGTGAAGAAGCTGGCTGGCTCATGCATGGCCCTACCAGGGTGTCCCTCCCCAGCAAATCATGAGAGAGGAGCAGACTTGGTCTGGATTGCGTGCCAGTTTGGATGTGGACGCCAGCCTCCTGGATGGTCCCCAGTGACTCCGGCTGTTGAGAGTCAGGTCCTGTGTACCAGTCTCTTGTATTATATCAGGGATGCCCCATGACTGTTGGATGCACCGGATGTGACGGGGCAGTGTTCCTACGTTTGCATGGAGAGTGCACCTTCCATCTTTGGGACTCGGCCTGCCTTACAGATCGCCTGGTGTGACGGAAGCCTGTGACTGCTTTGTGAGTGTCACAATAGAGAGACCCAAGAGACAAGGCCCTGAGGACACTGGCCCACCAGACATGAGAGTAAGCCTCAAAGCAACACCCTCAGTCTTTTCAAGCGACAGTGGCCCCGTGATATCTTGACTACCACTTCAAGGGAATCTGAACTGAAACCATGTGGCTCAACTCTCACCAGTGTCCTGATCCTTAGAAACCGGGGGAGGTAGAAATGGGAAGTGGTTAAATGGAAGTGAACAGAGGTGCTACAGTAGAAAACCAGTGCTCTCAGAGTCCCCATTGGGGTGAGAACCTTTAGTACTGTCAGCCTAACTCAATGGCTAGCATACTCTTGTATTCTGGGATTTAAAATCCAGATGTAGCCATGACAGTTAGCCAGCCTCATTCCCTCACTTACAAGCAGGAAAGGTATGACCCAAAAGGAATGGTCTTGTGTGCAGACACACTGAGACAAGGCTCAGCTCTCCTGCTTTGGGCTTCAGCTTTGCCCCCTCTATTCCTATTCCCAGCCCTTACACAGCTCCTCAACTTACTACCTCTTCATTTATTAAATGGTGGTAGCGTTCCTACTGTGTGCTAAGAGCTGTGGCAGGTCCAGAGCAATAAAGAGGCTCAGAATGTACTTGGGAACTATGGGGGAAATCTCTCATCAAAATAACACATACAAGAGGTAGGGATTGAACGAATAAATGGTCAGGAGGTGCATGCTAGTGCTTGCTCTGTCTCCAAAGTCCTGAATTCCTTGATAATTCTTTGAGAATGAACCTTCCAGGCCAGTATGCAGCAAGAAGACTAAGATTAAGATACAACATCAAGGGCTAGTGAGATAGCTCAGTGGGTGAAAGCACATCCTACCAAGCCTGGTGACAGGAGTTCAATCCCTGGGGCCCAGGTGGTGAAGCAGAGAACTGACTCCTACAAGTTGTCACGTGGCTTCTCCACATACACCATGGCACATTCAGGCAAACACACACAGACAAATACATAGATGCAATAATTTTTTTAAAGGAAATAGGAGTGGGGCTATGGAGATGAGCCACTTGGTAAAATGCTTACTAGGTAAGCATGAAGAGCTGAGTTCAGAAGATCCATGCCACATATCTAACCCTAGCACTGAGGAGAGGGATTTGGAACTAAAACAGTAAGCTCCGGGTTCAGTGAGAAACCTTGCCTCAAAATAAGGTGACAAGCAATAGAGGAAGGTGCTCAAGGTTGATCTCTGGCCTAAACAGGCAGGGGTGTACAAACACACACACACACACACACACACACACACACACACACACACACACA
>NW_026596125.1:2470364-2644480 GCF_907164565.1 Psammomys obesus
ACACACACACACACACACACACACACACACACACACACACACACACAAGACCACGAAAGGGGGGGGGGAAATCATAGTATTGCCTTGGAAACCAAACGTTGACATATTGTAGAGGAAAACTGATCCCTTTGAGAATTAGTCATGCTCTATGCACCCCTTCAACATATACGAAACCCTTTATCTGATCATCAGGCTTCCCTTATATGTTAGAAGCTCATCTGTGAATGATCCATGACTCCATAGGGCATGTATTCGTAATGCCAGGTAACCTGATATTTTAGATGAGAAAGTGGGCATAATGAAGGGCAAGGGCTTGCCCCACGTCTCTCAGCAAGTTGCAGTAAACGAGACCCGGTTCTGGCTCCCCACAGCAGAGCGCTGGCTTACAGGAAGTATGCAGAACCTGAGGAAACCAGTGCTTCAGGAAGTCCCATGCTGGTATTTATTTTCTTTTAATATCTCTCAGGGACAGACAGAGTGGCTCAGACAACCAACTCTGTCTCCAGAGCTAGGCTAGCAGGCACCAAAGGATACCTCCTAAGATGGGTCAATTAGAGAAAGGGCTTCTGGCAGAGCTAACAGAATGGGAGAGTCAGGCCACCTAGACCCCTAAACACTTGGCTTCACAATAATCTTTGGCTGCTCCTGAGGGCTCAGGTGGCCTTTCTGCCACAAGGTAACTGTTTAGATGTGGATTGGCCTTGGGATACCATATTGTCAACTACTTAGTAGTGTGTACCTTGGACCACCAGCGAGCCTCCTCTCCTGACCAAAACAGGGACCCTGATGGCCTTACATATCACAGGCTTGTTATGAGGATCAAACTAGTGAGTTTCTCAAACCACCCAAACCAAAAGACAACAGTATAACAAGTTCTGTATAAATATATGACAACTAAGGACAAAAAATTATATTCTTTCAGGTTTTGGTTTTTGTCTACACTTAAAAAGTGGTTAGGTTTTTAGTTAAACATGGCAGTGCATACTTCTAATCCCAGAACTTTGGAGACAGAGGAAGGAGGATTGCTCCAAGTTCAAGGTTAGCCTGACCAACAAATTATCAGGCTAGCTAGAGCTACATAGTAAGACCCTGTCTCAAAAAAAAAAAAGTTTTTAAAAATTAGTGCTATTGAAATATAAGCTTTCCACATAGGGATCTTCTCTGAAACTGATACGCCAACCAAGGACCATTCATGGAGATAACCTAGAACCCCTGAACAAATGTAGCTCATGGCAGCTCAGTATCCAAGTGGGTTCCCTATTAATGGGAACAGGGACTGTTCTGACATGAACTCAGTGGCCTGCTCTTTGATCACCTTCCCCTGACAAGGGGTGCAGCCTTACCAGGCCACAGAGGAAGACAATGCAACCAGATCTGATGAGACCTGATAGACTAGGATCAGATGAAAGGGGAGGAGGACCTCCCCTACCAGTGGATTGGGGGAGGGGCATGGGTGGAGAAGAGGGAGGGAGGGTGGGATTAGGAGTGAATGAGGTAGGGGGCTACAGCTGGGATACAAAGTGAATAAACAGTGATTATTTAAAGATAAATTAATTAAAACATGTATCTAAGCCTTCCATAGTCTTAGGTCCCACCTACTGTGAATATATGCTCAGACATGATCCTAGAGCGGCTAGTTCTACACATGCAGAAGTGGATGTTAGAACAGGTGACTTGTAACAGACACATATGTTCAGAAGCACTCACTACCTTCATCAGGATGCAGAAGGCTCCGTCACCCCACAAAGCTTACATCCCAGGAGGCCCCCCTAATTTCTAGCCCTGGCCTAGATGAGCCTGACCTTTGCCACCAAAGGCAGGGAGAGCACACTGCACACTCTCAGTGAGCAGCTGTCGGGCTGCCAGAGTTACAGGGGCATGTCTGTCCTATAATCTGCTGCTGTAGCCCACAAGTCCTGCCATCCCTCTGTCAGACACATTGGGAAAACTTACATTTTCACAGATTAAAAACAAATGCAAGGAAATTATTAAGCAAAAGGATGACTCATAAATAATTGGTAAGGAGGATATGAAAATATTTGTACAATTTTTGAAGGTTTTTTTTTTTTGTCAGTTTGGCATTATGCAAAAAAGATAAACATCAATAAATATCAGTAGACGGAGAGGTACCACTGAGCATGTTGAACACAAATCTTCCTCGGAATCTTCTGGAGAATCTTCAGCCTTGCCACAGCCCAGGTCTGGTTACACATCGAAGAATTCAGAGCTCTGCCTTGGATGTCTGCTTGGTACACAGCGAGGCCGTCAGAGCTCTCCAAGACCCAGAGCCTTGGCAGGAGAGAACCCCTCCAGCTGGCTGAATCCACGCTGGCCTTTGGCGTAGAAAGGACCAAGCTTGAGTTTGGCGGGCAGAGAGCTGGCTCAGGTTAGCAGGCAGCTGTGTTTGCGAAAACACTTTGTGTCCATAAAGCAGCATACACATCTCGGGGCTTAGGGCATCCCACGTCCCTAGAGAACAAAGCTGCTTGAAAGTAAATTAAGTGAGTATACCGTAAACCGTAACCTAGCTATTAGGCTGCATCTTCTGCTATTGGTATTGCTGACTAGGGGGGCAGCCATGTGGTTTGACTGGGGCATCCCCAGTCTTAGCCCCGATAGATCTGCTTCCTTTCCTTCTGTACAAGCTGGGCAGGCTGGTCACCTAGAGCCTATCACTAGTCTTAAACTTGCCGGGCTAGTTTCAGTTACCATGGTATTAAGCCAGAACAGGCTGCCATAAAAAAAAAATCATATATGGGTATAAACACCAGATATTAAGTTTCTCACAGCTCTGGTTACAAAGGTCTTGCAAGGTTCTTGCTGACAGGTCCCTGGTGAGGGCTTTCTTCTGGGGCTTGTCAATATGGCTTCCTTGTTCTACCCTCATGTGCCCTTTCTTCTGTGTTCACATGAGGAGAGGAAAGCAACTCCTGGAATCTCGTCTTCTTATAAGGTGGAGTAGAATCCGCCCTGTGACTTCATTCTAACCTAACTCCTGAAAATACCCCATCTCCAAAATGGTTACATGGTGTGAATTTTGAGAGATCACAAATACTCAGCCATACCCAGTGCCACCCATTTGTCCATCATCATCATCACCTTACCTGTGGCTTTGGCCTTGGCTGTCCCTGCCCTGGGATGGTTCCCATATAGGCAGGTATCTCCTGCCATGGCCTCCTACCATTGCCTTTCCTACTTCCTTTGGTTCTTAGCATATGCTGCTCCTGAGGAATGTTTGAGATCTTAGAAAACCTCTTTTCTAAAGCCACATATTTATATGAGCCAGATCTACAACCCCAGAAAACTCTCTGGTCCTCAGAGCCCAGCCTTCCCTTTCCCTGGCTTTGCCCTGACAATATCCATCTCATCAGCAAGAAGCCCACCAGCTTCATGAACACGGGGGCTTGTGAAGGGCTTCTTAATGAGACTCAGGCTGCTCGCCCTCCTGGAGGTCACTGTCACCAAGAGTCCTGCCCTAGAGCCCCATGCTGGCCTCTTCCTGTCGCCGGGACATCATTAGAAATGTTAATTATTAATTATCGCTAAAAGCCCTTTTTGCTGCATTGCTGTTCTCGAGTGTTCTTGCTATCTCTCTTTTCCCTCTTTCTTTCTGTAACTGGATCCTGGTTCCTGGGTTTCCCAATTTCCTTCTGGGCCTCCTCCTCTGCTCCTCTGCTCTATAGCCTGGAAGTCAGGGCGAGACATTGGGACACAGCCTCTTGCCAGAACACCTGCTCCCTCTTTCCAGGCTGAAGAGTTGAACTTCTAACCAGCTGCCGTGTCAGACGCTGCTCGGCATGTTTTATACATACTACTCATTTAAGCCTGTGACAACTTTCAGCAGAGACACTATTACTATTATTTATTACGACCATTTAGTAATGAGTATTGTGACAATTACTTCTGAAGTAGACAGTCAAATAATGAAGCGTCAAATAACCAGTCTGAGGTCATGTGCTAGTAAACGGAGCTGTGTAGCTCTAGGATGGTTCGGCTCCTAGAACTTTCATCCAGTAATGGAGCTACCCATTGGGTACAGCTGATGGAACCAAAATGTTCCCTAACAGTGGTTAGAGACGTCTACATCTGACTGTAACAACAATAACAAAGAGGATGTAAAATGACTCACTTATAATTTACATTGGTGATATATATTTTGTATATATTACATATCTTGAAATTATAAAAATTTGTATACATATTGCATTTTGCATATATTGAAATTATAAAATGAATCTCACCCACTTCTTGTATGTGTGTGTGTGTTTCTCTTAATCAGAGGACTTCACACACTTGCTAAGCAAACATTCTTCTGTTGAACTATGCCCTCATCCTTCTTTGTCCCATTTTCAGTGTCGATTACTAGAAAATTTTTGTTTAGTCATGTGCTTGGAATGTTAAAAGGTCCTGGTTCAGTCTTCAGTGTCAAAAAGAAAGAAAGGAAGAAAATTAGGTGATATGGGGATCACATTGCCTGTTCACTGGATCGCATGCCCTTGACCCTTTCTTATAACCCTGCCACGCCGTCACCGGCAGTGAGACTGTGTAGGGAATGAAGTGTTGCGTTGTTTGATGCGATGGTAAAATGGCTGCTATTATCTGAAACTGTCCCTCCCAAATTCTGTCATGATAGCATCAAAGGTCCTTTCTTACCATATACACCTCCCTGAGTAGATAAGGTTTCAGGCCTTCTCCAGGGCCATCCCAGAATGGCCCTGGGAGACCGCCAAAGCTTTGACCTTGAATGCTTAGCCCCCACCCCACCCCCAAGCCTGGAGGAGGCAGTGAAAGCAAAGAGGATTTGTCCCTACAGAGTTTCCTGCCCAGTCCCACCTCAGGTGGTGGGAGAGTCCATCCACTTGAGCTGACACCCCAGGCCTGGCAGAGAGGAACACAGGCAGAGGGAGCGGCTCGAGCTCACTCTCAGGGGTCCCAAGACAAGCTCTGCCCGGGCATCTCAGGTCTTTGTTGTGAGTACTTCTTCTAATGACCGAGCAATGCCCCTGCACGCCCTGTGTAGAATAGTTCCACTTTTTACTCGGCTTCTTTTATATATTGAACCTCTTTACAGGGAGCTCAAATACCCAAAATAATTCCGAGTTCTATTTTCTGGAATTATGTTTCTCAAAGTTTTAGAAAACATGACAAGGAATTCAGTGTTCCTAAAACCTGCTGAATCACCCCTCAGGGGATGGTCAGGAATTCCCAGTCTTGGTGCCACCAGTACCCAGCTGTGTTCAGGTGTGATTAGATATGGCATCCGCTGTCTGTAACTTTTCCTAAAAATAAAGTGGGCAATTTTTCAAGTCATTTGCTTCTTAAGTGAACATGTGTAGACTCACAGTTACCCCTCCAGCGTGGTGTGACATGTTCTCACTGGGTTCCAGGGTGCTCTCGGAACCAAAAGGGGAAGGTGTGACATTGCTGGCACATGATGAGAATGTGCATACCTGTCCCTCATCTTGGCCCTGCCCAGAGACATCAGTAACTCAGCAATGCAGAAGAGCAAGAACTGAGTCACCCACTAAGGAACACTGTGGCTTGCCGTGTGGTCAGCAGTGAGCTCAGAACCTTGGGACCATTCTCTCACCTCATCTCCCACTTAGCTTCTCAGTAATCTATGGGCTGTGCACTTATTACTGGCTTATTTTATTAATGAAGGCACAGAGCAGAGAGGTTGGGTAAGCTGCTTGAGGTCACCCAGCTGGCCACCAACACATCAGAACAGGGCTGTGAGCAAGGCGGCAGCTCCATTCTTAGTGGATGTTATCACTTCCATGATGGTGGGGGGTGGCTTCAGGGACCTGGATGATCCTTGTCCAGGGACCTCGAAAGGTGATCTGGCCTGCCTTCTAGAAGAGAACTTCAGAGACACAGAACACTGGGAGCTGGACAGGGAAAAGACCGCCATCAGACCCCATCCCCAGGACAGACTGCCAATGAGCTATGATGGACCATTCAGAGAACTCTGCCTTCATCAGGAAGAGCCTAGAACAGCTGACAACCTGCTTTGCTGACTTCGATACCAACACATCTACCCCATTCTTGCCTTTGGACATTTCAATAAGAAGCAGATGAGGACAGGAAACACCGGGAGCACAGTGGTGAGGTGTAGAGATGTGTTCCTCACCCCAGGCTCCGGGCTGCTCAGATGCCAGCTGAACAAATAGGACAAGAAGCTGTCCTATGTTCAGCCGGCAAATCAGCATGACCCACATGACTGGGACTGTTGTGACAATGACAAGCCATTGTTAGTTCTTTGCAAGAACAGGGGGTGAGAGAGAGAGAGAGGCTGAAACTGGAATCTGTGGTGGGAATATGTTGGTCATGTGAACACTCTGTCACATGGGTCCAGCAAAGGAACGCAGGTGGATATTCCGGCAGAGCTGACCAGAAGGAGGTGTGCTCTGGTTCCCTTGTCATTATGCATCTGCAGCAACACTCATATGCCCTTTGTGCTGTCCTCTGGACCACCATTGTCACTCCTCCTAACGGCCTCAGGGGCACCGCTCAGCTCTGCACTGTCTGCCCGCCGTTCTCAGGACACGCTTCTCTCCCTCCTCTTTCTCTGTGTGTTTATGTACCTGTTTGTGTGCATGCAAGTGCAGTGGGGGGGGGGCACGTGTGCGTATGTGTGAGGTGCGTATACAGGTCAGAGGGCAGCCTTTATCTTCTTGAGACAGGATCCCTCACTGGCCTGGGACACACCAAGTAGGCTAGACTGGTGGCTCCAGCAAGCTCTAGAGGTGTCCCAGCTCCAGCTCCCCAGCTCCAGGTTACCACGTGTGCCACATGCCTTTTTTTCATGTGGGTGCCAGGGGTCAAATTCAAGTCCTCCTGCTGCAAAGCAAGTGCTTTGCCAAATGAGCCGCCTTCCCCAGCCCCACGCTCCCATCTCTCAATCATCTTCTCTCTCTGTCATGCCCAAGGTGAGCATGGCATTCCAGACAGGCCTGACCAGTTCTGAGCACACAGGCCATGTGATGGTCTACACCAGAGACACTTGACTTCCCCTAATGCAGCCAAGATGGTGTTCACTTTACGGATCGTGTGTCAACCGCATAACACAGTTGGACCAAGACGAGCCTGTGGCCGACTTACAAATAACAAACAAATAGGTCATTTTCACGTGGATTGCTGCCAAACCAGGTCTACCCCATCCGGTACTCATGCAATTAATTTTTAACCTAAATGCAGGACTTTGCATTTCTCTCTGTTCCTTTCCATCACGTTGGTTTCATCCTCCTGTTCCTTCCTGCTGAGGTCATTTCTTATTTCCATCCTGACATCTGTAGTGGTAACTCCGTTTCCCAGCTTTGTGTCTGTTGTAAACTTGATTAGAACACCTCATAGGCTGGCTTCTGAGTCACAGGTAACAATGCCGGTGAGGTCATTGCCAAGGACAAAGCGCTACAGCATGCCACTAGAGACCTCCTTTCGGTTGACACACACACAAACTCATCAACATTCTTTGACTGTACTTGCTCATCTGGCTCTGACTCCATTTCCTGTCCTCTGACCTTGTTCACATTTCCCCATCCTATCCTCAAGGGCACTGTGTCAAACACCACCGTGCAGTCAAAACACACTGGGCTTGTGCCATGGCTTTGATCTGCTTGAGTGAATTGCTGCTGACGTGAGAGGAGCAAGATATTTACTTGTGCTGGGTTGGGGGTGGAGAAGAAAAATAATTGTGTGACTGACATAGGGAGAAGCCCCATCTGAAATCAAAAGTTTATCTCTTCTAGAAAGTACCATCTCACTCCCTCAGGCATTCATACTGTTTCCTTAAAATACTCTGTTGTATATCGTGGTTGTTACATGTGTTTTTTTTGGTTTTTTTTCTCCCCTATAAACTCCTGAAATGCTTTTTTCCACTCTTACGCTACATTGTTATCTTTTATCACTGTGTGACCATGGAAATGGCTCAGCAGGCAAAGGTGCCTGTTGCCAAGCCTGATTAACTGTGTTCAATCTCTGGGCCTTACATGGTGGAAGGAGAGAACCAGCTCCTGCTGCTGTCCTCTGACTTTTACATGCCTTTGCACATATGTACGCGCACACACACACACACACACACACACACACACACACACACACACACTAAAATACTTTAAAATTTAAAGAAAAAGGAAATGCCTCCTATTAGCAGGGTAGAGCCCTTGTCCACTTCGTGTAATCCCTTGGCATCACAAACAAAAACAAATCATTGAGAATGATCTAAATCATTAAGTTCAAATGTATAAAAAATTATGAAGCCAGAAGCATGGGTTAATGTAGGAGCTTAAAAATTGTTCTCTTTGTGTACCCATAGCACATAGCTCAAAGCCCTGCATCTTGCATTCGGTTGGTGCTTGGCAGATGTGTGAATGGTGTGCACACACACACAACCAAAGCCGGTGGAGGTGGATGCCGTATTTCCCTTGCATTCACAGTGGTGCAGATACCAAAATGATTGTGCCAGGAGACCTAGAACTCATAATCCGTGACAATTCAACCAACTTCACAAGAGACCAGTTGTTAAACCAGAGCACAGTGTACCTGTAGGGAACAGATGAAGCTCTCAGGAAATGTATATTGTAGACATTGGCACAGCCATGTCAAGGACACCAGTGCCTCAGACCCATGGGAACTGGCAAAGCCTTTTGAAGGTCAGGCTCAGGGAGCTGGCAAAGCCTTCCTGTAGTCCATGTATGGATGTTGACAGGCACAGAAAGCACCTCCTCCACGATCGGTGTTCCCAACCGGTGCATCAGGACCTCTTTCAAAGTGGAATGACCTTTCCAGGGGGATCATCCAAGACCATGAGAAAACACAGATATTTACACTACGATTCATAACAGCAGCAAAATTACAGCTCTGAAGTAGCCATGAAAATAACTTGGGGTTATGGCTTGGGGTCATGATGATGTTCACAGCTTGAGACTGCTTCTCTACAGAAACCTCCTACTGAGACTAGCTAACCCCTCTTCCTGTGATGTACCCGGTAAACATGCTGAGGTTCTGGGTTGTTGCTCAGCTGGTGCATCTCCATCAGTGTGCTCAGGGCCCACCTGGCCCCAGCTTTTCTGTCTGTGTATCTGTCCTTTTTTCATTCCCTCAGATCCCCAGTCAAGTTTCCAGGACCAAGCCCTGCTTGATACACTAGAGTGCGTTGGCAACTTCTTTTTCACTCCACCTCCAGAGAGATAAGATAGCACATGCCTGCTCAGAGGCTGTAGACCAAAGAGGCATCATCAGACATGGGGAGAGAGACAAGGGAACCTGGAGAGAACAAGAGCAAATGATGGGCTCAGAGAGGCCTTGCTTGCAAAAGAAGTCAAGTCCATAAGTTATGGGGACTGAGAGGTGGACACAGCTTTCAAAATGGTACATAAATCAAGAGCAGGCGTCAAGAGAATGTTAGGAAAATCAAGGAGCCAAGTGGGCAGGCGTTGCTACCTATATGTGCCAGGTGATCCCAGAGCTTTTACTGTTGCTAGGGCACTGCCCCTGAGGCATGTGGCTCTTCAGAAGACCCAGATCTGGACAAACTGCTCAGTGACATAACTCAGGGCATCTTAAACTTTTCCATTTGTGACCCTTCTTCATCCAAGAGATTTTCACATGGCCCTGAGTATATAAAATCTGTAAAAAACATTTGCCGGTAATAAGTCATAAGGGAATTTATTTTAAAATAATTCTTTGGTGTGTATATAATTTTACTCTTTATTACAGATTAAAGAAAATTGCATATTCATGTTTTTACATAAAGAACTGACTTTAGCTGAACATTTGATCCTGCAGGAAATGGAGCAACTTCAATTTTTCGTAGACAATTGATATTTTGATTTTAAGATCATCAATTCTGAGAATACTGTTTCACATAAATATGTAACAAGAAATGGCACAAGTATGTTTAGGGCCATTTCAGAGAGTATTGGAAATTCTGATCTAATCCCAGTTCAAATCCATTTAATAATTTTGGTGAAATGAAGAATCAGCAGCTTGAACATTGCACCTGTTTTTTGAGGGGAGCTGCACAGGCCGTGGTTTGGCACTCATCTGGAGCTCAGAGGACGGCTTTCAGGAGTTGGTTCTCTCCTTTTACAGTGTGTGTCCCAAGAATGGAACTCAGGTCATTATGCTTGGCAGTGAGAGCCTTGGCCTGCTGAGCCCCCTCACCGACTCAAACAGTAATTTTCTAAATCAACATTCTAATGCAAAGTCTTCAGAAGACACATCCTTTCAGGCTCATGTGCTGCGGGATGATGGTAGAAAAATATTAAAGGTGCTTGCTTTCTGTTATTAAACTATATGTTTCTGTAGGAGCGGAAAAACTATACTTCAATAAAAAGAAAACCCTGCAATTTAAGCTTAACAATCTTCTTGACTATGGAACCCGTAGTTTCAGGCAGCCTTCGGTGAGGGTGTGTGGTGTGACGGCGTGTGCAGCTTGCAGTGGGCATGTTATATGTTCAGTACGACGTGACGTTACGGGAAACAACACAGGTGAGCCTGTCCAGAAGCAACCTCAAATTCATTCATGTTTGTTTTTTTCATCGATACCTGGTTGTTATGTGTCCAGAAATACTTTACTGTGGTCAGTTCTTTGTGGCCCACATTCTGTTATGTGACCCCTCGTGAAGCTGAGGCCCACAGTTTAAGAAGCTCTGATCTCACTCCATGCTCCCCCCTGCTGCACACTGGAAATGCCAATACATTTTGCTCCAAGTGCCCCTGTTAAGGTCCTTTACCAAACAGCGCCTGCTGCTTGTTTTAATAAACGTGCTTGCTTTGTGTTTCAGTGAAGGCGAGGTCCTCTGTCCTCAGGGGCAGTCCTGAGCTCCAGTGCCAGTTTGTCCCTTGCTACTGTGTGATTTGGGGGGACGTTCCTCAGCTTTTTCAAGCTTTCGAGACCTCATCTGCAAAGTGGGGATAATAATAACGTCTTACCCTTTGCTTCTGTTGGGGAGCTGGAGTGGACGTGTGTAAAGACGCTGTCCAGACAGCGGCAGTAAACTTTATCTATCACTGTTATCTGTGTGACTTCGGGAAAAAGTCACACAACTCCACAGTTGTGTGGATAACTGATAACTAACCCTTGTGAGTCTATGGAATGGGTGTTTTATAAAGCATTAGCAAAGGTTTTAAAAAAAAAAAGTCTTACTGGTTGCTTGAAGAGCTTAGAAAGTCTCACTATTTCGTATTCACAACAAACCCAAGGAGATTCCCTAAGTTAGGAATCCAGAAAGAATCCTTTGAGGGGCATGTCTGTGATGCTTTCAAAACTATCTGCAAAGCATGTTCCACACACAACATAGTGTCTGTAACTTTAATTGCATTTTCGAAGGAGGTCACAACGCTCCCTCACCCCCCATATTAAGTGACACTATCCTAGGCAAACAAGTTAAACTATAGTTTCCCAATGTTGCTGTTCTTTCGTGGTTGTGGGGTTCCTTTGGGGTATAGAAACAAACAACAGAGCCAGCACCATGCACATTGGGGCACTTCCCAGGATGGGCCCAATTCCCCCTGGATCTTTCTCCCGAAACAGGGATTTCATCCAAGGTCAGAGCTGCCAGACCCTGCTTGCTTCTGGGAGCATAGCATGTGAGCCTTCTGCTCAGACCTGGCCATTTGCAAAGGCCCTCCAGGATAATCCCAAGCAGGCCTGCAAGCTCACTGGGCACTAAACCCGCACTCTGCCAACTGTGATGCTCAGAGACGCCTAGAACAGTGGTCCCCAGAGACTCTGCACAGGAGAGCTAGCATGGTGAGCCTTTGGGAGCAGGAAGGGAGGCATGGGCAACAGTCCAGGGTCTGGCTATGGGCCTGGTGGATCACTGAATTCGAAGTCTGTTTGATTACCACAGGGACCTTGTAGGAGAGGCAGAAGGATCTTGGAGGGGAGTCCTTTAGTGAATTCTTTCACTCACTCCTAAGGACTGTGAAGCTGGGTGTGGTCCAGACCCTGCAGTTCATGGAAGAAGAGGATGGCATGGCTTCTCCCTGCTTCCCTGCCTCCCCATGACAGTCCCAACCCCATTATTCCCATGCCCCGGAAGCTTCTTCTCAGAGCCTAGTTTTGCTCCAGGCAATGGGATAAGTACCCCTTGTGCTTTCTTTACTTTTCCTTTCCCATGTGTCATCCCTGTTTTAGACCAAAATTTGGATGCCAAAGAGAATAGATGGTCTCTTTTGGTGGAAGGAATGAGTGTCCAGGACAGTTTGTCCATGGAGGAGAGGTTTAAAACCCCAGAGTTAGCAAAATGACTAACATTTGTGCAGGATGGTTTTGCCAGCAATAAATGCATCTATGGTTCCCCCTGCCTCCCCCCCCCCAAAAAAAATACCTGTCATGTGATGGTCCCTTGCTAAGAGAGAAGGGGATTGAGGCACGCAGAGGGGAAGCTCATGACCTGTCCAGGAACTCACGGTGAGTGATGGTGACAGGCTCCAGGCCCTGTGAGTCTAGCTTGGTAACTACTGTGACACACTGCCTCTCCAGGAGGAGAGCGCTGTTTCCTGGTCCTGATGCCTCATTTCTGCATAAGCCACTCTAGGACCTTGCTGGGACGAGGATCCCTGGGCCAAGGCTCTGTTCTATATTCCTGTTTTGAATGATGTGTCTGACCCATTTCTTTCTTTGTAAAGTGGAGACTCGTGTCCAGGATCCTTACAGAGGTTGTGTGGGTCAGATGAGCCCCAGCTGTGAAGTCCCAGGAAACACTGGGCCTTGCTCAACACAGGGTACAGCCATTCTTACTGGGTGAGCTCACCTGTTCCCGTGGTCTGGAGGGGCACACCCCTATGACTCTGCCAGACCTGGTGATTTTAGACCTTTCCATCCATTTCTCCAAGACCCAGACACCCTAGCCCGCAGTTTTTCTTCAGAGGAGTTGACAGGAGACATTTTGTCCTCCAGCCTAGAACTCGACCCAAATCCGAGAGGATGTGCCAAGACGCTGACCTGTTTGCCAACCCCTTTGCCCAGGTGCCTTGGCCAGCTCCCAACACTGTAATCAATCATGGCCAGCTTCTAGCAGCCACTTGATGCATTATATCACCACTGTGCCTGTCTGCCCTTGTTCTCATCCTGTATATGGCACCAGTCTGACACAAATGGTGCTGAGCTGCACTCCTTACAAGGCCGAACTCTGGGGAATGATGAAAATAAGTGAAGAAACCTGTGTTGCCTTTCTAAGGTTGTTTTTCTCATGCCCACCTGTCACAGTACAGAGAATGAAGAATCTGATGGTGGGGCCACACTGTAGGAGTCAGGCTATCTTCCATTGTGGAAGGCCCATGGCGGGACTGCCGAGGTTCTGGTTTCCTATGTGGGGATCCAATTTCTAGAAAGATGGGATGCCCTACCTTGATGGAAAGACAGATCCCTTGAAGAAAGACAGTCACAGGGGGGTATCCTGTGGGCTACTTGCTTTACAGATGGGGAAACTGAGACTATAACCAAAACTAGAGCTGGGTTTCTTCCAGTGAGAGAGTCTGGCTGCTATTCCACCCTCCTTCCTCCCACTGAACATATCCACCTTCCGGGATGGTGTCACCATCACTGGAAGGATCTGGAAGCTTGAAAGAATAACAACGGTGTTGTCTTGGAGGCAGATCTTGGGCAGTATTAAGGGGCACAGAGAAGAGTCAGAGAGTCTTGAGGGGAAAGTGGTCTTCCCCCACTGTGCGCTCTGCCTGTCCTGATTCTCTGTCTCCTTCTGGCCGTCTTGATGACTTTCCTTCCTGTGTCTCCTCTCGTGACCACTCTTACTCAGCCATAAATAGAAGTACATTCATCATTACTCTCTGTTTTTAATGAATAATACACTCTAGCCCCTGATCTGAATTTTAAAATCTCTCTCTTTTTCCCTCTCTCTGTCAACTTACAGCATTTACGTGTCCACTAAGTACTGATGAGACTTAGTGCCCAGCACCGGGCTAGGAGTGGAGGTAGAGCCGTGAACAAGGCAGCGCTTCTTCCTTAGTGGGATATCACCTGCCTCTGTCCTCATCCCTCACTTAATATAGACTGTGTCTGTATCACTTTCTCTCTGGTGCACGTGTGTGTGTGTGTGTGTGTGTGTGTGTGTGTGTGTGTGTGTGACAGAGAGAGAAAGCAAGCAAGAAGGAGAGAGCAAGAGAAAAAGGAGAAGGAGAGAGGGATCCTTTTTGCAGAACAACCCCCATCCCAGTGAAAATCCATTGTCTAGCGTGGCCAGCATGATGAACACAGGCAAAAAGCAGAGGAGGTGGTCTAACCAGTGGTCTCTCCCTATGTCCTAGATTCACCCTGCTGTTTCCCAGGAGTTGATTGCTATCTTAGTTTGGATAAGCAGTGGCGGCAGCTGACTGTCTCCAGGGGCCTCTCGAAGGGTAGTTTGGGGAAGGGTGCTGGATGGGGAGCACAGTGCCAGCCACGCAACATAGGGCTCAGAAAGATTGGCTGAATAAACTTGAGTAGGCGGGAGTTTAGTGGGACTGTGTAAGAGAGAGCAAGACTAGGTTGTCTAGTGATGTGTGACCGTCACAACTTTATCCCAGAGCCACAGAATCCTAGGCCTTCACGTATGGCCCTTTGCTTCTGGTATGTCTTTCATTTCTAGGAACCTTGCTCCTGGCTTCCCTGCAGCTGCTGAGGTTTGCAGTCTTAGGGAATGACTGTAAGGGAGGGAGGGTCCTGTTTATCCCAGAAATGTTCCTCTCCAGAGCAGACAGACCCTGGCTGGTGCTTGCACAGTGAGTGCCTATAATCCGCTCAGGGAGGCAAACCAGTGCCTCATCCCTCTGAGCCAGAGATTAAAGGCCCGGACTTATGATTGCAGCTCGGCTGGGGATCTCTGCCACACACCCACAGGGAGCCCCAAGAGCACAGCTGCCACTGGAGGAAGTCAGCGTGGGGGACTGCCAGTGGCAGGCTGTTGAAAACAAATGGGGCAAAGAAACGATTCCGATGCTATCGATTGGAGCTGATGTTTGCAGAACAGCCGGAAATGACTTACTTGGCTTCAAAACCAATAGGGAAACTGAAGTCAATGAGCCTAGGACGGTTCTTGCTGAACCTTGTGAAGGAGTTTTGATGTCCCTGGCCCATCCCCCAACACTCCCACACACCACCCTACCCACTCCCACACCGCTGAAACCGTGATGAGGGATGACACAGACTCTCCCAGCTGGCCCAGCTCCTCCCTCCCTCCCTTTACCTCAGATAGCCTCCAGCCTTAATGCCTTCCTCAGCCTCCCACGAGCTGGCTGGCTGCCTCACCCCACATCTGGCCTCTGGTCCCCCTGGCTACTGTCATCAAGGCTCCATAGTGTGAGGAGATGTGGATGATTGCTCTCACTCCTCAGGTTCAACAGACAAATAGAGGTTTTTGTAGTTGTTTGGTTAAAAGGAACTCCACTAGCACATTAGAAAGACCAACCAGGGAAGAGAATTACATAGGCTTGGGGCGTTTACCGAGCAGAGATGTCTTGGTCTTCAGAGCTGCCTTTCGTCTCCATCTTCCCTTGCCTTCTCCCTCCCTGTTCGCCACCACTTTGTGTTAGTTTGTGTCTGGGTAGCATGTGCCAAAATGGGATTAAAGGAGTGTGAATTGTGGCAGGTGAAACACCTGTGGAGAAGGAGGATAATGAAAATGAAACCCATGGGTGCAGGAAGGGATGGGCCCGAGGACTTCATGATCAGAACATCTCAGACTGCTTATTTCTCCCCCTCATCCCTTCCCATTTCTCTCTTACTATCACCGTTACTTTACTCCTTTTTTCTTACTCATTGGGTTTACTGTCTCTCCTCCTAGGAGAAGTTTATATTTAAAAATTACCTTTATTATCTTTTAAGTGTGTGTATGTGTGTGTGCAAGCATGCATGCGTCAACATTGCACCTGTAGGTATGTGCACATGAGGGCAGGTGCTCACAGAGGCCAGAGGCATCAGAGCCCCTCAGAGCTACTGAGCCCCCAGACATGGATGCTAGGAATCACAGTCAGGTCTTCGGCAAGAACAGCAAATGCTTTTAGTCACTGATCCATCTTTCCAGCTTCAGGATACAAGTCTTTTGGGGTCAAGGACTTTTGTCCTTTTCAGTGTTGAACCCTCAAAGTCAAGAGGGTGCTTGGAACTTGAAAACAATTTTCAAAAGAATGGAAGGGTGACTGTTCTGAGCAACCTTGGGACTCAGTGTCCCTGGTAGCTGTCTGGAGCTCAGAAAGAGGGCACCTCCTTTAGAACCTGACAATGTCACATCCCTTCCGGGGAGGTGCCGAGGTGGGTGCTATATTACAAGGATTAAAGGCACTGGACAGACTCATGTCCCGGTTCTGGCTTTATAATTTACCAACTGTGTGCGCCTAGCAAGACAGTTACCCTCTCAGCAGTGCTACAAGGACAAGAATCTGCCATTATCAAAATGTCGATGAGGTCAAGGGGGTGCTGATTAACCCAACTAAGCCTCGAAGAAGTTCTTCCTGTGTGAGAGGCAGTACTTCCTGAGGGCTATTTGATAGAGGGAGAGCTTCAGGGCACCGCGGTGGCCCAGGGTGTTGTGCTGAGGTGGTCCTCAGTGAATACTGCTAAGCCATCCTAGCCAACCAAGAGCTTGTTACTGTCCTCCTTGGCTGCAAACACAGGAACATGGGTTCACTCACAGGTGGTAGAGCCAGGACTTCAGCCCAGACCTTCTGGATGAAAAGAGGAGAGTCCCTATTCTACGGATCTGTGCAGGGATGATCTTTTGTAACATCTCACCCAGAGGGAGAGCCTGGGACACAGGCTCAGACTCATGATGGTCCTCTAGTCTGTGGTTATAGGAAGAATGGGTTACTTCAGTGCAGTGTAGGGGGACAGCATGGCCTCACGGAAGCCGTGCCCACTGACTTTATGGCAAGCACATTCTTTTCCAGGTTGAGTGAATCATCCTTGGTTGGCAGGTAGACCTCTCTTAATTTTTTTTTTTTTTTTTAGCTGCTCCTGAATTCTTGACAATGTTGAGTCATTCCTTGGCAGGACATTGCCAACGTTGTGGCAGTTGGGACAATTGATGTAGGCCAAGTGGCTTAGTTAGCTAACCTATCTGTTTTCTTTATACATGGCAGAGTTTACCCCTGTTCTGGGAAGTCATTGAAAGATCAGTGGCAGTCCTTCGGTCCCTGCAGAATGCACTTGCAATTTCAAGGGCGGGTGGAGGTAGGTGGAAGATGGAGGGGTATGTTTGTAAACTGTAAGTGATGAAGCCTTTTAACAATGCAGGCTAGGTTATTCGTGCTTCAAAAGGACTCAGGCAAGAACACAAATACACAAACGCTCTGCGATGAAAAGCTTTGTTGTTTATTGTACAAACAGCTGTGTTTGCCTGTAAGTGGTGCAATTAGAATGGTGTTAGGGATAATGAGTAGATTGTGGCCTTAACTAGGGTCATCTCTTTGAGTGTCCCAGAAAGAGCTGCTGAAGGGGAATGGCATGAGAGAGGCACCCTGAAGGCAGTTCCTTCCCTAATTCACCCAAACTCATTCTGTTTTCTAAGCTGTGGCTTTTGATCATTGGTTGTTGGCAAATGGATGTTTGGGTCTTTTATGAAAGATCAAGAGTACAAGCACATGCTAGGTGGCAGCACGTTAGTGCACTCTGCACAACAGCATATGAGGCACGGTATTGTCATCACTCTAGTCAGCCAGTGACCTGGAAGAGCTGCGAACACACAGGTGCGGTTTGGCTGTGGAGTAGATAATTGTCTCTGTTTGCCCCCAGACCCTTCTCCGCAGGAACAAGATCCCAATTTTTCTTGGAGGAAACTATCCTCTGTCTGAACTTTTAAAAATTTCATTTATTTATTTAGTTATTTAGTTATTTATTACAATTTATTCACTTTGTATCCCAGCTGTAGCCCACACCCTCCTCCCGTCCCAGTCCCGCCCTCCCTCCCTCTTCTCCTCCCATGCCCTTTCCCCAGTCCTCTGATGGGGGAGGTCCTCCTCCCCTCCCATCTGGACCTAGCCTATCAGGTTTCATCAGGACAGTCTGCATTGTCTTCCTGTCTGAACTTTTTTATTCCATGATATTTCAATGCACAGTGATTGGGTCAAAGTGGGTGTGTGACCTAGGATTAGCCAATCAGAGCAATCATTGCAATCTTTTGGCCTCTAAAATTGGTTCAAGAGTAGGCATGTGACTTGAATTGAGCTGATGGTGAAGTATCTTAGACTTGTGCTGTAGGGATGGAGCTATATTCTTGAAGGTTGCTAAGCTGGTAGAATATAAATCTGGGGCATCTAGTTTGGGGTGGGAGATGAGAAGGAAGAACAGCCTGCCTGAGAGTCAAGGAAGACGGAGAAACAGGGTTGAGGAAGGAGAGGGACATGTCCCTCAGGACATCATTAGAAGCCCTGGATCATGTCATGCCTGCAGCCAATTTATCTGTCAACTTTTAAGTTACCTGATATGGTGAACTAATAAATTTTCTCTCCCTTTTTCCCTCCTGCCCTTTCTCCTCTACCCTAAGGTTGTCATCGGAAACTGAATCCTGACTGATATGTTTTGTCTGTGTACTTTGCTTTCTGTCCACCAGGCCATAAGCTTCCGATAGCAGAGATTTTTGCCTTATCCATCTCTGTATCCTCATTGTCTAGTACAGTACAGCTTCAGAACGGAACAAAGGCAGCCAAAAGGGAAGGATACCAAGAAAGCTCACATCAGCAAAGCGGCCATGTTCAAGAAGATGGTGTAGTTTGTCCTCCTAGGGCAGGAGAAAACTGAAAAGATGGACCTTTTCTGAACCATTGTATAAGGAGTCCAAGGAAGCATAAAACACAGAATGTAGAGAGCTGGAGGTAGAGCTGGGTAGGATTTCCATTGTGATCATCAGTGGAGAGCAGTGTTAGCATAAAGAGACAAGATGCAGAAACAAAAGAAAAAGTCAAGAATGCACATCTAGTTGAAAACTGGCAAGTGTGAGGTGGCCGGATAGATCTTGGAAATCAAAGTCAGTATTTGTGGTCCAGCATTTTATAGAGAAGTCGAGACCATTCAAAGGGAACAAGATGGGGCTCCAGGAATATGCTAAGTATATATAAGGTCCTGGATCTAATCCTCAGCACCACAAAAAACAAACAAACAAACAAGCAACAAAACTTAAAACGAGTGTGATAAAGGGAGTGCTTTCCTAGGAGGCTTATGATGGTCAACACTGTGATCAATCAACTTGATAAAATTGAAAATTATCTAGGAGATTGGTTTTTGGACATACCTGTGAGAGCGTATCTAGATTATGTTAGCCTCTGGCTATGCCTTTGAGGGATTGTCGTGAATAAGTTGAGATGGAAAGACATACCTTAAAAGTGGATGGCACTGTTCCCTGGGTTTTGGCCTTGGACTGCACAAGAAAGGAAGAAAACCAGCCATCATTGCTCTCTGCCTTCTGACTAAGGATGAAAGCAATGTGATTACATTTTCCAATGCAGGCCCAGTTCATTAAACCATTATGTCATTCCCATCTCCCAACCAGAACTGTTGCATTTCTAACAGTTTAAGGTCCTGAATGTCCACACACTTCTGAGCAAGAGCCACTTTGACCACTGGAGTCCGTCAAATTGTTCACAGCTTTACCTCTCTATATAGTGCTTGCTTCTGAACAGGGAAGGGTGTCTCTGTGGCTTCAGTGAGCCAGACATTAATAAGCCTGAGCAGTAAACACTCCTGGGAGTGATGGAGGACTCAGCGGTCAGGAGTCAGCATCTTTAGAATTCTTAACCACATTCCATAGGAGAATTTGGCCAATGTCCTTTCTTCCCCACACTCTGGCTCCTCTTCTGCCCACAGCAGTCAAGATCTACCAGGAAGGTATGTCAGCATGGCTCTGCTTCTGCACTACCTTGTAGAGGTCATAAATGAGGAGCCAAGAGATTCACAGTGTAATTCCAGCTCTTCAAGACCTTTATCCATTGGCCTTTGGAGAGAATATTCCCTCCCTGAGCTCCTGCAGCCGATTGATGGAATAATTCTGGGAACTGATGATGAAGTGAAGTCCCGAATTCTCCTCCCCCACCCCCTGTGAATGGGATGAAGTGCAGCCCAGAATGCAGGCCGCACATTTGGCCTGCATATCTGGGTTGTCCCTTTGCGGACTAGCTGCAATCTCTTCAGGCTGACCCTGCTTTCTGTACATGCCCTCTTGGCCACACCTCCCAGAAGGTGCCTGGGGTTTAGTTGGGAAATCTAAAATTGGCAATAACTAAAAAGGAGACAAAAATGTTGGTCCACCAGAGACCAAAAGGGGTTCCAATAAATGAAACTTCAACATTTAAATGACTCAAGCTAAATTTCTTCAGAAAGTTCCTGAAAATAAAGATGATTCACTTAAACACCCAAAGATAGCATTTACGAAAAAGGCACTCTGCAGAGAAATCAATCTTAATGCTGCCTTCCACAATTCCCAACCCTTAAACTCTATTAAGAAACGACCCTTTAACCTTTCCCTGGGTCTCCATTGCCAGGACCCTCCCCAATTGGGCTTTGTCCTGCCTGGGATGTGAAAATATAGGAGGGATGGCAGTGGTAGAGCTGGTCACCCTCTGCTGAACACAGAACCCAGGAAGGATTCTGGCCCTTTGGTCCTGTCAGGGAGGGAAAAGCAGAATCACTAGAAAGCACAGTGTCCAGAAGGTCCTGAACTTTGGAATTTTCCCTCAAAACTCTTATGCTGGGGATGGTCTTTTGGAATCTTCTGCCACTGCATGTGCATGCATGTTCCTGCATTTCTCAAGGAAAGAAGCAAAACTTTCATCTGTCTTTGGATTAATTTTTTGGTAGCTTAGAAATTGGGACAATATCAAATGATGAAGTGAACAATGACACTCTTTTCTTGTCTTAGATCATAGTCTTCCCATTACAGCAACACTTATATCTATTTGAAAAATAGCAAGACAGGTGTATGAGAAACATATTATGTATTCATTCTATGGATTTTTCTTTGTTGTCATGCAGAATTGGGAATCCTTTGTAATAATCTGGGGTCCTACTAGGTCTGTCATTCAGATGTTGGAAATTGCTTGGGTTTTTTTCTTTTCTTTTTTAAAACCAACCAACACACACACACACACACACACACACACACACATTCTGGTACATATTGAGTGTCTCCTAGATGTCCCTCACTGTGCTAAATCTTTGCATGTACAACGCTGCCTGAGTCTCATGACTACTTTATGAAAAGAGACATCCTATATTGTCTCCAGTTTAGAGATGAGGCAACACAGATTTAGAAATGTAAAATAATTCTTCCAAGGCCACGGAACAGTTAACAACAAGTTAGAATTTAGATGCATAGATTTCTGGTTTCAAAACTCCTGTTCTTAATCATGGCATAAGCATAGGTAGCGATATAGTCTCTGTCACCTTATTTCTTCAGGTTCACCATAAAGAATCAGCTCAACAAATGCCCTGTAATTCACTGACTCATGGTGAGGATTTTGCCTTGGTAGCCTTCAGTCCTATGGTTTCATTATCTTTTCCCAAATGTGGCATTTTAGCTTTCTTGCATATAAACATTGACGATCTTGGATAGCCTTGATTGCCAAGTGTTGCTCTAAGTTCTGAATTTCAAATCAGGAATTAATAGATAGATGCCAGAGAAGTAACTGAGCTAGAACTCCTGACTCTCAGTCTAATTAGGGAGCTTGATGATGATGATCTTGTTTACAAACTATGAGTCATCCATTCCATTACCCAGGGCATTCAGCTAAGTTTCTTCATTACCATCACCACCATCACCACCATCATCAATCAGCATATATTTACAGAGCCCTTTATGCTTGCCAGGCACTTTTCTAGAGTCTGTGGACAGATATAAAGAAGTATTATATAAGCCATAGCATAGAACTCCCTATCCAATGGGAAACCAGAGAGGGCTTCACTGTGGAGGTGATTTAGCCTGGCCCTTCAGAAAAGAGTTGCTTGTAAAGGAGGAGGAATCTTGTTAGGACTATGTTATCCTACAAAGGAGGAGCAATATGAGCAAGGGCAGAGTGGTATGAATGTATACGTTTAAAGCAATGAAAAACCATTAAAAATATCTAAAAGTTGTTAACCATCCATAACATATTTTGTGTGGTGTGAGGCAGGGATCTGGCTGGTTCCCTCCATAGAGATCGTTAAAGGTTACAGTATGACTTAGCAAATCATTGCTCCTTTCTTCCATAATTAAAATCATTCCTTTTTACAACAAAATTCCCTTAAAGGCTTACCTGTTTCTGAATTCTGTGCTGTTTCATTGTCTTCCTTGTCTGTACCAGGGCCAGTACCACGTTATTTAGATTCATATAGCTTGGTAATGTGTCTTGACATGTAGTAGAACAAGAACCTTTTCTTTGTTCTGTTTCAAAATAGTTATGGCTATTCATGCCCATTGCCTTCTCCATACACATTTTAGAAGTTGCTAATCAAATTCTCTGAAAAAATCATGGGAGGCAGGAAGGGAGTGCTGTGAGGCATAGAGAGAGTGTAATGGACCATGAGGCTGGTAAAGTAGTTTGAAGGTCAAATATTGGAGGCTTCAGTTGTCCAGCTAAGACAGGCAGAGCCAATGACACTTCTTCTAGATACTTCTAAAGATGTGGGGACAACTTCCATCATTGAGACCCTTTCTCTCTTAAACCGCTTGTCTACAGTGCTTTGCACATAGATAGCTACAGACTAGTTCAAATACCCATGACCTCTTTAGCCTGCAGGGTGGGCTGACAGAGACCTCAGCCTGGATCAGAGGGGCAAAGAAAGGCTTGTCCATCTTGCGTGTTCAGAACTCAGACATGACCTGGTTCTGAAGCCCCAAGGCAGATCCTTTTTCTCTGCCTTGGTGTTTTCATTGCCTCTGCCCCTCTTCACATGCAGCCTTCCCTGGCTGCCATCTGTCACAGTTACAGATGATTGGACAAGGATAAGGAGAGAGAGTCGGCTGCCCATTGTGTCTTCCTCTGAGAACTGATGTCAGCCCTGGATCAGAAATCACGGGAAGCAACCCTGGCCTTTGGGCAAGGAGAGGGAGCACATGAGCCCCCCTAGGACAAGCCTCTGAGGACCCCCTGTCCTCTCATCCATCCCATTCCATTAGCTACAAGACAAAGACATGCAGCAGAGACACGCCTCCCCTCTACTTGCCTCTCGTTTCTCGCTTCAGTTTTTATTTATGTCACCACCACAAAAGTATTCATTGAACACTTGCTTTGAACCAGGCGCTTAGCAGGCAAAGTGAACAAAATGGACTTGGGTTCTGCCCTCAAGGAGCAAATAGTCTGGTGAAGGAGACATCCCCAAGTATGCTGACTACCAAACATACACAGACAGACTTTTCTTCCTCTTCAAGCACAGCTTTCCCTCAGCAAGCCTCTGCCAGAATAGAAGTGAGTGATGGGATGGGGAAGAGAAGGCAATGATGGAATGGGGAGATGTATCAGTATGAAAGGACTCTGGGGCTAACGCATCTTTGAAAGCCTCACCTGGGCTCCCATTTGCTTGAAAGAGGGTCCAATGTTTACATAGCTTCCCTCACTAAATGGCATTAACTATTGTAGACAGATGAACTTTTGTGTTATAAGCAAAAGAGGAGGGTAGAATATTCTGGGATACCCTGAATGCCTCTCAGAGGTGTTCCTGGGACCTGTAATGACAAAGTTACGTGTATGACTAAAATTCTGTGTCAGCTCTTCTGCTGAGCCAATCTGAGGGACCAAAAGAGAAGGGAGTGCTTAAACAAAGAAACAATATGGTGGCATAGCCTTTAACACAAGGCCCGCGTGCTCTCATGCCTTGAGAAAGGAGCAAAGCATCTATCAGTTTCTGCATTTCTGCATAAGTAAGTTATGGTTGGGTGTTTAATAATGGAGTTTATAATGTCTAACAGTTTTCTGTCTTCAATCCTTTGTGATTCTATTTGCATTTCCATGGTAATAAAATAGGCGTGGTAGAATCTGTGATGGGAAGTTTTGTTTCATTTTATGTTATATTTTTTGGAGTCTATAAGCTCTTAGATGCTCTCTTGGTATAAGGTCACACAACATTTTGTTGAATAACTGGAGGAATAAGGAATAATAACAGATGAAAACAGTATACTTTACTTCCAGGTTGAACAGACCAGATAATACACTCAAAACAGTTGAAGATGTCAGTGAGGCCATCCATATTAGTTTCCAAACTCCAACTTCAGTTCCAGGGAGAGCTGCTGCAGCTAAGGAGTGCTGAAGATAGAGTTATAATGAAGCTTATGCTCTTTCCAATTCACTGTTCACCAATTCATTCATCCTACAAACATTTGCTGAGAGCCTTTTACATGCAGGCAGCATCCAGATACAGGAGGGAAGGAGAAGTCATTGAGTATTTTAAAGCTGAATATCACCTGGAAGGAAATGGCCGGAATCTAGTACAGCACAAGTTTTAAAAAAGAAACAAACACAGAAAACACAGAGACAATTTCAGTTTAGAAAATCAAGTTAAGAAAGATGAGAACCAGCATGCAAAGGGAGAAGATCCAAAAGAGGGAAAGGGATATATTACCCTTTCATATATACCTTCATATATACCATTATGAAGGTATAATGGAACCAGTTATTTTGTAGGACTAATATATGGTAATAAAACATTTTAAAATAGTAAGCTAATAAAAGGAAGGATTGGGGAAATTTTCATAACTGCTGTCATTAACTGATTGTCTACTATGAGCCAGGCTCCATATACACATTATTTCTAACAGTTCACAAGATAACCACTGAGAGAGGACATGGGTCTGAGATCACATGACAAAAATAGTGGAGCAGCATGAGGTCCATGTTGTTTCCCTCCAAAGCTGGGCTCTTGCTCCACCTTCATGATCCAATAGGAAAGTTACTTTCACCTTGGGGAGAAAGGAGAATGTCTGTGTGCCTGTTGGGACTCTGAAGGAGGTGTCCCCTAGATGCCCCCTTGCCCCTGGGACAACACCTGATAGAGGCAGGAGAGACTCTAGGACTATTCGAGGTGTGTGTTGAATGCTCATCAGACATCTTTCAGGAGGGTAACAGTTTCCCTATCTCAAATAAGCCTAAGCGAACATGTCATTAGGTCATGGTCCCTGGAGTTCTGCTGTAGTTGAGGCTTCAGACGGGCTGAACCTCGTGGAGGAGGGTAGCATGCTATATCATCATCACTCTGTCCTTTTTCAGACCCCTTTCTTTAAACACAGAAACAAGATGGCTTCTAGGCATCCGGAATCCCACCCTCCTTGCTTTGCAGCATCAACATGAAAATGTCTTCTCTCTTCTATCTCCAAGCATCCATCACAGGTGAGACACCAAGTGGCCGCTCATAGCCTAAATACTGCACGTGCTCTGATGGGTCAGCCTGAGCACAGGGCATGTGGATGGCACACTCAGAGTCTCCTGACGCATGATGTTTAAGGAACTCCTTAAACATTAGAAGGAAGACCATGAGGAATCAAGCTAGACAAAAACAAATGGCAAGCACCTGGTGAAAACAGTCCCACCCTGTCATGTTAGGGCTTCCTGTGTAGTTTTCATCTTCTAAGAAGAAGCAGGGGGCTACAGGAAGCTAGGTTTAGGAAAACCAGAGGCCCTGCTCTGTAGATTTTGGGTCTGCTGAGGTCACTGCAGAGCTCATCATTGTACTGCACATCTCTTTCTCAGCCATTGACCAAAGGCTGTTTGACCACATCCCCTTCAGATCTTCAGAACGGCTTTTGCAGGGAACAAGGTCAGGTTGTTTCACAGATGAGGAAACTGAGGCATCAGGAATCTAAGGTGACCTCTCTAAGGTCCCTCAGTTGCTTAAGCTGCGCTCTCCAGCTCAAGAATTAATTAAAAGGCTAAGAAAGAAAATTCCAACAGGAAACAAGATTGGTGAAGTGATAAAGGACAAATCTCACTGGGCAGACAAAAAGCTGCAGAGGGAACAGCTCTGCCAGTTGGAAAGGCGAAATCAGGAAGCTTGGCCTGATAGCCCAAGAAGAGAACAAAGAAATCGCTAGAATTTATAGGCATAAGAAGAGAAAAATCAAAGAAAGAAATGAGATGCGACCTGCAAAACACATAAAAGAAAATAGAAAAAACATTCTTTAAAATACTCTGGGAACAAGAGGAAGATAAGGGGGAATGTTCCTTCCTAATAGATGATGAGGAAAAGCTGATAATAGATGACACCAGAAATGCATAGGTTTTTAATGCTCTGTTCCTTGAGTAGCTGGAACTAACTGCTTACAGACTAGCAGGCAAGGAAGGACAAGGGCCAGGGAGTGGAGGACAGTGGACAGCACCAGCAAGGAACAAAAAGCCTGGGGTTGCTCAGGGCCTGAGGGGGCCTAGATGTCATCCTCCCCTGCTCTCACTTCACTGAGAACGGGGCTCAACATCAGGGATGGGGTTCGTGCAGCCCAAGGCCATCGGGTAGAGTTGGCAGCGCAGACCCAGACCCTGGGCTTCTGGCTTTCAGTGCAGAGTGTTTCTCTCCCTCATGGGAGAGGGAGAGAAGAGAGACAGTGATGGATAAGCCAAGGCATATGCAGTCTAGTGCCAGAGTCAGGCAGGTGCACAGAGAACAGGCTGGGGCAGCGGTGAAGGACAAAGCTTAGGAAGAGTTGGACAAACAAGGCAAGAAAGATGATGATGTCGGGCTTGAAACCTCCGACAAGTCTGATTCATAAGTTTCTTGGTCTCCAAGTCCCTCGCATTCCAGGGCTTCTAGGTCATGGACTCTTGTCTGGAGCTTGGATTCTGCCTGTATTGCTTTGTGTCCCACACTGGCTTCCTGTTGCCAAAGAAAGGGAATGCCAACCAGCAAACCTCCCCAATACCCCAAAGCTTAACACTGTAAGTGTTTGTTTACCTTGTCGTGGGCCAGTGAGTGAGGCTGGACTCGGCTAGCAGTGGTGTCTGCAGTAGCTGAGTTTTTTCATTTTCTGGGGAGGCAACCCTGCTGTTGGCTGACCTAGGATAACCTCAACTTGGTGGCTTGGATGACTGAGACAGAGGAGATGAATGAGTTAATGAATGCCCAGCAGGGTAGCCCAGGTGCATTCTCATAGCATGGCAAAAGTGCAAACCCAGGTGTACAAGACATTGGAGCATATAGGCGCTTTTCAGCATTCTGTCAACAAATATGTTTGCTTTATCTCATTGGCCAAAGCAGATTACACAGTCGGGTCCAAGGACAATTTGTTGGAGTCATTTCTCTCCTTCTACCATGTGGGTTCCAGGGATTGAACTCGGGTCCTTGGGCTTTCTGGCAAGCTCCCGTACCTGCTGAGCCACCTTGCTAGCCCTAGATTGCTGCTTCTGAGCCATCATCTATAGTACCATATTATGGCAGCTCTGATAGCTTAGTGAAGATGTCTTGGTTTTGGATGTTCTACCAAAGACATGAGGAGGCTCTGAGACAGGCCTTCTTTGGTAGCACAGTGCACCCAGACAGGAAAACACCCAGCGGAGACACCATCTGCGTGAAACACCTGCTGCTCTACATTCTGACAGCTGAGCACGGCCAGCCTCTCTTTCTCGGGAGCTCTTGACCTCACCACACAGATCCTAAGTCTTGTCTCTGCTTCCTGGACTCGGTGAAGGCTCCCCAGTTCTAGCTCCTCTACCTCCCACTATCTGGTCCCGTTCCCCTCCTGCAACTGCTCACCCCCTTGCCACTGGCTAGTTGAAAACACTCATTCCCTAACCTAGGACCCTACTGCCAGGAGGATGTCTGGATCTTCATGAATATAGGGTGTTTAACCCCATTCTCTCCTTTCTGTCACCCTCACCAAGACAGACTATCCGGGTTTTGAACTTGATACCCATATGGTCTTAGAAGAAGAAGTATGCTCCTTTTGCAGACTGAGTAGGTATCCATGTTAAGTTCTGAGGCAGGAGGACAGCCTGCTGAGGGATGCACTGACTGGTTGTTGAGCACAGTTCAGATGAAAATGGCTAAGTGGAGGCTGGAGGTGGGCCATGCAGCCTGAGCACTGGCAGATATGAAGAGCCCTGGACCAGAAGTCAGAGGACCGTGCGCGGACCCTGGTTCTGCCTGTTATGTCTGTGCTTGCTGGGTGCCGTGCATCGCACCACCGTGACAGGAGCTACAGACACAGTTACACGTGGCGTGCGTGGACCCTGAAGTCTTGGGGTGTTCAATCTGTCAGTGTAACGCCGAACAATCAGTTCATTTCTGAACCTCTGTTTCCCCACTTCTAAGATAAGAAGTCTGGGTTATTGTGTCTCATGTTCTTTCCTGTTACAGAATTCCTTAAGGCACAGCGCTGAGCTAAGATGGGGTGAGGATCTATGAGATGACCATGGTGATTCTGAACATGAAGTGGGGAATGTGGTACTGCAACATGCCCAAAACCCAAATTACTGATGGGTCTGGAGAAGGGATAAAAAGGGTATAAAGGGCTGAGGTGTTTTGTTGTTGTTGTTTGTTTTGAGGGAGTTGTTTGTTTTGTTTGTTTGTTGAGAGAGGGTTTCTCTGTGTAGCCCTGGATGTCCTGGAACTCACTCTGTAGACCAGGCTGGCCTCAAACTCAGAGATCCACCTTTCTCTGCCTCCCAAGCGCTGGGATTAAAGGCCTGCACCACCACTGCCCAGCAAGTGCTGAGATTTTTACCTTGAGAGTGTCATTAACAAGGAAAAATGCAAGTGGACATAGAGAAAGGATGAACACCGGCCCACATGAGGTAATCTGGTAATTACATATGAAAATGAGGCAAACCATGCATTTTTCTCTAAATAGGGAGAAATGTGCATATATGCATTCGACTGCGCATCTGTGGGAGAGGAGAGCCCTCGGCAGCTACAGACTCATGGGGACGAGAAAGATCTGAAGCTTTTGGTATATAGTACACGAACTTCAAACCACAGGTGAGAGTTACACAGAACAAGCATTATATGGAGACATGGTGACAGGTCGGAATTGTACCATGTACAGTGGATACGGTCCCTTGTGCATCTGAGGCCCACAGGGCTGGAGAAGAACAGCCAGGTCACTGTTCCTTCCCTGGGGGATTAAGAGCCTGAAACACCATCTTTCTTAACAATTCAGCGTTTCATCTTCTAAAGGAGCTGAGTGCCTGGCAACCTGACCTACGCAAGACGTTAGGTGCCAAGGAAGCAGGGATGAGTAAGAGGGTCCCTGTTCTAAAATTAGTGTTGGGTGCGGCGGGCAGATCAGACACAGGTCTGACTCACACAGGAAGCCCAAGACTCTTTGAAGTGTTGTAAGCAAAGTGAGTTATTTTGAAAGCTGAGTTCTGGGAGGGCCTCATGGAGGAGGTGGCATTTGAGCCTTTCCTTTTGTGTTATCTACAGTGCAAGATGCAGAGAAATACAGGAAATTATAGAAGCATTATCTATAGGCTTTGGCAGGAGAAGAAGGGCACAAGTGACAAGAGGAGTAGACGATGTTCTGGCCCAAGGATGTGACTAAATTTGGAGGTGGCTTAGGAGGGAAGTGTTCTACCCTGGCTGTCTTAGAGTCCACAGAGAACAGCAGTGGCGGGTCAGGCAGGGGGTGGGCTGGGGAAGAAACGATTACAAGCAGGCAGGTGGAGATGGAAGGTTTCACCAGTGCTGTCTCAGAGGGTGAAACAGGCCAAGCCGCAAAGGTGTGGAAGGCTCCAAAGCCTGAGGGACAGAGCAGCAATGAGCTGCTTGGGCAGTGAGGCGAGGCGAGGAGCAGAGACGGCAGCTGAAAAGATCCACGGGGTCAGTAGAGGGGGGAGGCAGAAAGCATGGGGGGCGCTTAGCTTCTACCTACATTGCCACCTGAGGCCTGGGGCCGCAGGGGAGGGGCCTCGGGGGCTTCGCCAGCATCTGGGCAGCTGAGCTGTGGACCAGCTACCGCCCTCTATGCCAGGAGAGAACTGTTTAGATGAGAACACAGGATTGCAGTGCTCGCCTCCCAGGCGTCACATGCAGGGAGCAGGTGGGTGCCCAGCCCCTCAAGCTGCTCCTACTGACCTCGCCTGTAGCCCACTCCCCTTTCTCTTTTCCTCTCCTCCTCTCTGCTCCTTCCGGCTCATTCTCCTATCTTCTTTCCTTCCAAGCAACAAAAATGTATTAAGCATTTATTACATGCATGCTGGGCTTCTGCACTGAGGTTTAGAGATCCTTAGAGAGAGGGAAAACCCAGGCCTAGTTTCTCTTTTTCTCTTCCTGACTCCCAGCTGGAGTCTTTTGAAGACCCCATGAGTACCCATCCTGAGCTGGGCAAGATAAACCTGGGGGCTACTCCATTCTAATGCCCACTGACCTGGTTGATGGCAAACCAAAGGGGATTTACAGCAGGACTCTTAAGTCCTCACACAGAGTCTACCCCTTACATGAGCATATTTTCTTCTCAGCCCTGATTATCTTGCTAATGTCAATCTCATGTTCTTTCTATTTGCTTTGCTCTAATTCCTGGCCTTCCCACATGGTTTAGAGAGAAAGCAGGAGACTTTAGCTGGGAGGATTATTATTAATAATAATAATAGCAGCTACCACTTATGAAGCCATTATAAGAATGCCAGGCCTGTGTTAAACAAATAACTTTATCTAGTCTGTACAAGGAACTCGATAAGCTATCCATCATTCTCCTCAATGTTCAGATGAGCACACTGATGCCCAGAGAGATGAAGTTACTTTGCCCAAGGTCACACAGCTACCAAGCAGCAGCGCCCATATTCTATGCTGGAGCTATCGTATGCTGTGTCTGTCCTAGTAAGTACCCCAGCTGGACTCCTGTTAGTCTTCAAATATTCACGGTGCCTGTCCCTTGATATGAGAGTCCAGATGGCCCTCTTCCTTTCTAACCCTATGCCCCTCCCCAATAATTTAGACATCTTCATTTCCAGTCCCCTCCCCTGTGATTCAGGTATCCTCAGTCCCAGCACCATGCAGACCTTTTAATATCCGCTAAAAGAACAGCTACATTACCTACATGGGAGGAGTGCTTGGGGGCGGGCATTCCACCACCTAGGAGTGAGGGGCGGCCAAGGTAACTTGGCAGCGTAAAGGACAGAGCTCAGACACATAGAACACCCGAGGACAAGGACAAGGGAGGGAGCTGGTTCCATTTTTCAATCCTGGTGACTTTATTGGCAGGACAAGGTAACCAAGCGTTGCCAAAGCTAGTTCATCAACCTGCACTTTTCTCTCTAGCGGGAGCTGACTCTTCCATTCCCATCAAAGCAGGTTGGTGTCCCAGAGCAGCTGTTGGCTCCTGTTATGTATCTGTATCTGCTACCTTCCCAAGTCCCCAGTTTCCTTCCTGGATAGTCCAGAGGTGACCAAAAGACATGCTTCAATTTGACACCCTTATGGTGTCCTTTCCCAAGTATTCTCATCCCTTTTAAGTTTAATCCACTCCACATTAGCATCAAGACTTTGTTCCAGTGCATGCTGGGTAGCTCCTGGAAGGCCTAGTTACATTCTGAAATGCTGCTCCCTATCTCTTTGCCTGGGTTCAACTTCATCTGTCCCTTTAAGCTGGGTTAAGATAAAGAGCTACTGCCCAGTGTAGAGGTGCATAAACCTGAGTTATACAGTGATAGCATGCCTCAAAAACAAGCAAGCAAGCAAACAAAAAAAAGCAAGATATAGGGATGCTCAGGGCTCTATGAGTGTCCCAAGTGACATCATATAGTTCTAAGTAGAGAAGAGCGTAGGTACATGGGGAGCCATGTACACTGTGTTGTCTCCTTTCCCACAAAAACTTGAAGGCAATGTCTGAGCTGGGCCATGATGTTCAAACAAGGTATTGTTGCTGAGGGAACAGCAAGGAAAAGTCATGAAGATGGGACAGTTCATAGTGAGTGGTTCTGTTATAAAGAGAGACAGGAGTTTCTTTTTAAAGGACCTTCGCTGTCGCGTTAATGACTTTGAGTTTCACCATAGGCATGGCCCATGAGAAGGTGTTATAGACAACACGCTCTGCTCACCCAGGTCAGGATTCCATGACAGACCAAAGTACAGATACCACAGAAGTCCAGTTTGGTGAAGCAATGAGTTTTATTGGGGTTACTTACAGGAGTATGGGTGAGGAGTTACTTACAGGAGCAAAAAGTAACTCAAAGACAGCTGCGTCATCAAAGCCCATCCCAGCGTGGGTGAGAGCTCACAAAAACTAGGAACCTGGAACACACTGTACAGCCTGCAGGCGGCTCAACAGGCTGGAGAGTGTCATTTCCAAGTGACTCTGTTCTAACCCTCTTCCAGGCAGCTTGGCTGGTTTCTGCTTCTTTCAGGCAACTGCTCTGGTCTTGTTCATAGCTCATATTCCTTCTCTCTGAGAGGGATGCTCAGCTTTTATTGCTTACTCTGGTGGGGCGGAGCCTAGTGAGTCTGGTCAGTTTCAGGGACTTCCTGAAACTTTTTTGTTCACCTTTCTGCTTAAGGAGCTTCCCATAAGATAGAGGAAACTGTTACAGAACAGGAGGAAAGTGGTTATCACCTAATTATGTTTAAGAAAGTGGAAATTCAGAGGAAAAGATCTGACATTCCAGTATTTGGAGATTTAAATGAAAGAATTAAAAGTTCAATCTAATGGTTTGGTCCAGTGAGAATATCTTTGGAGCTGAGGCAAGGTTTAAGCTTATTGATCAACCTACAAAAACATCAAAAGATTGTCAAACTGAGCATGTTGGGAGGTGTCATGTACTGCGGAGGCTGAGGCAGAAGTGTTTCAAGCTCAAGGACATCCTGAACTAAAGTGAGTTCAAAATCAGCCTGGCCTACTTACTAAGACCTTGTCTCAAAAAATCAAGTGTTTGAGTAGAGCAGTTGCCTTGCATGTTCAAGGCCCCAGATTCAATCCCCCAGAGTATTAGAAGAAAAGGTCTTAGCAGAAGCTCTTGAAGCTGACTCTTGCCTGAATCAATGCAGGAAGCCTAGGGACTATCCCACAGGAATAGGGACAAGAGGGGTTCCCAGGTTTCCATCGACTGAAAGCACAGCTGTCTGGACTTCAGGAAACAGCCTGGGGGTGCTGAGAACAATTACTTTCACACTTGAGGAAAATCGATGAGGGCTAGTTTCCATGGAAGTAGGGAAGAGTCCAGGGCTCTGGGGACAGTGTTGAAGGGACTTTATGGAACAAAGAGAGCTGAGATCTAATCTGATGTCTATGATCATCCAGGGAGCAAAGAGGGGAAGGCTCTATCTTTTAATATTAGTTCCCTTGGAGGAGAACCGAGAGAAGCTCCCCAGCCTAGAGCTTGTCCCTCTGCCTGGATATCATCACTTTCTGTACTTAACTCACTGTTGAGTTCCTTACAGCATTTGCAATTTACAGACTGCTGTGTATATTTTCATCTGTCCCCTCCACTGACCACACACTCTGCCCAAGTTGCCTCCCAGTATACCTGGGCCTAGTGCAAAGGGCAGCCTCGGCATGGTCAATGCTTCCTGCCTGGCACTGAGCCACATAAGAGAGCACCCTGTGCCCTTGTGAAGGCTTTAGATCCATAAGGTTGTAGGGCCAGGACTCAGGTGTCAGTGGCCTGGCAGGGCTGCCACAGTCCTTGGGAAGTGTGAAGAATTCCCAGAGGGCTTTGGGGCCATTCCAAGGCATCCTAAGAGCACTTACTGGATCATTTAAGAGACTAATTCTTCTTAAGTGGATTCTTGTTGTGGTTGTCCTCCAAAAGCCTGAAGTGCTCACTCATATTCCCTCCCACCTCGCCAGTCTTTCTCCCTCTCCCTCCCTCCCTGCCTCCCTCCTTCCCTGCTCTCCTGCTCCTGCTCCTCTACCTCCCTCCCTGTCTCCCTGCAGTTATTCCTATAACATAATGCAGTAAGAATTGTTGTGCAGTGTTGTCATGATCATTAAGACTGTCCTTTTCTCACTTGATACAGCAACCTGTGGGGTGAGCAAAGAGACTATAACAATCCCTATTTGACAGGGGTGTCATGGGGTGGCAATAGGGGAGCAAGAGTGAGCTGTCCTATGGGCTCTTAGGATGCAAGCCAATGGCCCTTTTTTTTCTCCTCTTGTGGGGAGAAGTGCTCTTTTTTCCTTTGCCCATGACACCCTCACTGGAAATGCTGTCACTGGGACACACTCCCACCTTTCCTCAGGATCCCACCTCATATTCTCCTTTTAATCCAGGACAACTGTGCTATTCTATAAAATGGAAGAGTTCCTCACCAGGAACACCATGCTTCCTCACGGTCTCGTGTCTACTCAAGTGACACTAAGACCCTGGGTACTCCCTGCCTGTCTGGCACAGCTGTAAGGCTGATATCCTTATTGCTGTTTTGATTCTTCAACAGTGCAATGAGGTAGTGCTCAGGCTGGGAACCCATACTGTAGTAGGAAAATGGAGGTCAAGAGACTATCAGTGACTTGTCCAGGATCACACTTTTGGTAGCACAGTGAGGATCAGCTTTTATCTATTGATGCCAAAGCCTATCACAGTGCCTCTAAGCCAGCTCTCTAAGAGCTCCAAAGCATGGGCTAGGCAGCAGGGAATGCTGGGTAAAGAATTGCTTTCAGATGTTCTGAGAAACATGATTCATCCTACAGCTTCCAAAAGTTTGTGAATGAAGCAAACTCTAGGAAATTCCTCCTGACTCGCTCTGTCACCTCACTGTCCCCTTCATAGGAACAACTGGAAAGTTTATGTAGAAGCTTCAAGTGTGTCTGACCCCAGAAGAGATATGAGCACGCAGTGGGGACATTTGTCAAATGAAGAAAACAGGACAGAAAAACAAAGAGAAGTTAGGGGAACTAGGGAAAGGAACCAGGAGTCAAGGGACAGTTGTTGACAGACAAAGACAGAATGACTCTGGAAGAGGGATGGGTGCCCTGGGGGGAGGGGTTGGAAACAGGACTGGATTGTTGAGCTGCAATTTGTGAAGTTTACAGATAAATCTTGGTCCTTTCAGCAAAGCTTATCTGTAATGGGCTCGGCTCGCCGAGGCCTCGTCTCCTGTAGACATAAATCATTTTCTAATTTATAACATGAATAATTGATTTTGCCTCTGTAGCCTCAACAATAAATCTCCCGATCACACATGCATAAGAAAATAATAATAATGAAAGCGATCAGGATATGCCGCCATCGATTAACTATGAGAGGGGCCACTTGACTCGCAATTCATGTTTTAAGTATCCCAGGTGGCACTGTGCCCACTGGACACTTCTGCCCCTGGGCCGTGGGCCCTGCCTGTCACTGGTGGGCTGCAAGGAAGAAGGGAGGGTGGGTTCCTGAGAAAGGAGGGAAATCAATTTGGACACAATTTAAGATCCTTTCAAATGTTTTCTCGGTGGTTCACACTTGTTTCCTCGGAAGCTACTCACAGATCATCTTGTACCTGGAAGGGCTTGTCCAGAGCATCAGAGACCTGGTCTCTGGCTTTGAGGTGTGTATGATCCTGGTAAAGGAATGGCAGAGCTGAGAACGAATGACTGGGTGTTTGGGAGAGACTGAAGGGGCCTTCACTTCCTACTGTAGCCGCCACCAAGCCAGGGACTCGAATCCACTGACTTCTTCCCCCACCGCTAACCAGCTCTGCAGATTCTATGTCCATGAGGGCCTGATAATCCAGCTGCTCTCCACCCCATGCTGCAGCCTGCTACTGCTCTCATCGTATTTCCCACGACATGGTTACGACCTTCTACATGGCTGCCCTGCTTCCTTTTCATCCCAGTTCCCATGCATTCTTTTAGAGAATGATCTTTAAAACTGTAGCTGGGTTTTTCCCACAGCTCCTGCCAGACTAGAAAAGACCTCCCTGATAAGCATGGCTGTCGAATAGCGCTTTGCTCCTTCCTGTCACTCATCTCATTAACCATTTCCTGAGGATGTTTAGGATGTTTTAGGACCCAGCACAGTGCCTGGTGCACAGGAAGTGATTGATGGATGCTTGATGAATTCATTCATTGCTTTTGCTGACTCCAGCATCTCCTCTGGATCATCCTATATGGAGTAATTTGAAAATATTTATTATTTACTTATTTATTTATTCATTATTGTGTGTGCGCGAGTGCAGGCACCTGTGCAGGCACCTATGCCATGGAGCACACAAATAGGTCAGGGGATAACTTCCAGGTATCAGTTCTTTCCCTCCATCATGAGTTGCAGCGGTCAACTCAGATCATCAGTCCTGTTTGTACAGCAAGCACTTTGAACCACTGAGCCATCTTGCCTGCCCAGAAACAATTTTTTTTTTAACACATGGCCAGGTCATTTTTGTTGTTGTTAAAAATGTATCATTATTTGTTGTGGCCTGCAGATGAAATCCAAATATCCTAGCTTGGCCCTGACAGGAGAAACATGTGTCCCTTTGTTTGTTGTCTGTGTTCCCATGTCTAGTGTTTGCAGTGGGCTCATTGCTATAGTCCCCTTCACCTTCCTTGCTTGGCCTCAAAGGCCAGTTCTATCAGAGCATTGGTTCCCTTGTATACTCTAGCCCATGACTCCCCCAAGCTGCCAGGTGGAAAGAGAGGCTCTGCAAAGTGTGAAGTGAAGGAGTGATGTGACCATCTCTGACTTGGGTTGAGTGTGTCTACATTTCCTGCAGGTAGAGTGGGGTTAGAAATGGGTGAGATGAACAGCACCTGCATATCCATGGAAGAGGGGCTCCCACTGGCCACAGTGATCCCAGCCGATGGCAAGGATGCTGCCATTCTGTCCACTCAGTTATGCTATGATCTGGCCCCCCAGGACTGTGGTTTCCTAGCTCCCCAGATCCCTGGCCTGAATCCCAGGGTCTCTCTTACAATGGAACCTAAAAATAGAAGCTGTGTTTATAGAGGAAGGAAAAGGCAAAGGACCTAGGTAATGTTGAAATAGACAGACATGGTCCCTGGAGGACTCCCTGGGGGAGCCTGAAGATTGTCCCATGAGGCATTGAGCACAGGCTTTTTGGCAGGAGATGGAGTGGCTCAGATTGCTTTGGAAAGGCCTTACTTCCCTTCTCCCTCACTAAGCCTCTCATTGCAGTCCTAGTTGGAAGGCACTCAGGCCTAGGTCAGTGTTCTGTGCTCATCTCTAGGAGGTAGATCTGTAGCCAGCAAACCATCACACAAGCAGAGGAGAGGGAAGGAGACGTTAAAGCAAGCCGAAGGTACAGAGCTGAGGATGAAAGTGTGGAGGGGCTGGCAAAGCAAGGCTGATGAAAACACAGTTCTGGGTATCTGAAGTCACCCCAGGCCACCTGGTGCAACACAGAGCTTTCTCACTGACATTCCCCGCACAGTCCTGCTCCGACCCTGAGTCGCTTGAAGACACCGGCGGGCTGTGGTGCCAGAAGGACTGTGTCACACAGTCCTTGGAAGATTCCGATCCTGACAGAATGATCTTGGACTGGTTAATTTGCTGGTACAGTGTCTTCACATTTAATTTTAAGAGACAGTTGTGATTAGCCAGGGATGGTGGCTCACGCCGGTAATTCTAGCACTTGAAAAGCTGAGAGAGGTAGGAGGATCGCTGCAAATTTGAGGCCAGCTGGGGCTACCTGGTGAGTTCCAGGTCAGCTTGAGCTACAGAGTGAGAGCTTTCCTCGATAAGCATTTTGAGTGTGTGTGTGTGTGTGTGTGTGTGTGTGTGTGTGTGTGTGTGTGTTCTGGGGGCAGAGCACATGCCACAGCTGGTGTGTAAGAGTCTGTTCTCTCTCTCCACCACATGAGTCCTGGGGATCAAACTCAAGTTGTCAAGCTTGGCAGCAAATGCCTTTACCTGCTGAGCCACCTCCACAAAACAAGTAGAATTTGAAATTAAAACAAGTAAATGTAATAAGTCACACAGGCATAAAAGGTACAGCCTGGTGGCTTTTTAAATACTTGGGCAGCTGTATAACCCTCAACCAGATCTATTGAAAGCAATGCCAGCACGTGACTCTTTCCCAGTGGAAAGAATACCATACATCCCAGCATGAAGGGTAACTATTATTTCTGAGTCCTATCTCTACATATATACAATAGGTTGGTAGATACTGAAATTTATATAGATTCACACAGTCTGTGTCTTTTGGTGTCTGGATTCTTTCTTTCCCAGAGTTCTATAAGGTCTGTGTCTTGCCGGCCATAGGCCATTCCCATCACTTTTTTCCCATCCGTGTAAAAATGATAATAATTGTTATCTCACGGGCTGTCACGGGAGTTAAAGGAAACAATGAGGGCGTAGGATGCGGCGCTCTGTGTGCATTCAGTGTCCATTCTGTGTCTCTTATCACTGTGGGGCTGAAGCCCCAGACAGCCAACAACGCTGAATGTAGAGAGGTAGTTGGTTTGCCAGATCTGAGTGGTTTTCAAACTGCACTTCTCAGAACCCAGACTGTTCAGTCATGCATCAGACCCCAAGAATACAAATACGGGCCAAGAAATTCCACATCCTTGGCCTCAATCACATGTAGCTGAGTCATCACACTGCATAGACTACAGGAGCTCTGACCTGAGGCTTTTGTTGAAACTTGCTATAAAGTGAAACTCTACTTATATAGTAGTATAAATATATAAGTATAGTATAAGTACATTTATATATATATATGTGTGTGTGTGTGTGTGTGTGTGTGTGTGTGTGTGCCTCATGTCCCCACACACACACACACACAATCTGAGAGGACAAGAAAGATCAAAACCAGAGTTCTGGTTGCCAGATCGCGTCATCTCTGCCCCTAGATCCAGCTGTGTCTGAAATAAGATCTAATGGAGAGTGTTTCTGTCCCTGAGCTGATAAATTATTTTTCCCACTTAAGCCAGTTTGAGTGAGTCTCTTTCGCCTGCCACCAATAAGCCCCTGTTTAATACCTAGTCAGATCAAAGCTTATTCCTGGAAGGGCATTTCCCTTTAAAACCGTGGTCCTGAGAAGCAACACTTACCGAAAAGTAGTTTTGGAAACTTAGTGAGATAACCTGTAGCACCGGCTTAACAACAAAGCCATCTCCTCACTTTATTATCACCAGGAACGGGGAGATTATTCTGTTTGATCCCTGATGGTTCACTGGACTTGGCTGTGAATGACTGTTTCCTAAACTCAGGTCTACCCCATCTCAGATGGTGAGGATTTACTGATGAGGATGCCAGCCAGCAGAGAACGGGTGGCAGGCACATCTCTGAATTTGTGCTTTGCTTTTCAAGGTGACTAGGAGAGAATTAATTTGCATAAATGAGTTGTAGTATGAAATACCAACCTCATTATCTTTGGTCATACTTTAAAGATAACAGCAGTTCCCCTGCCCTCTTTTGCTTAGAGAGCCATATGGACTCCATGTCCTCCGTGTCTTAAATGGAGAACTCACATTCCCATTTCACAAAGAAGAAGAGCAAGGCTAACTGAAATTCCAAACAGCTCTTCTGTTGAGCTGCGTGTATGTTAGGATCCAAGATAACATATGGAATTACTGAATTAAAAGAGCCCAGAGATAAAAGAGGCCAGCGGAGAGCAGGATATACAACGCAGGAGGGGAAGCTGGAAGAAAGACAGTTCCTTAACCAGGATCAGACAGAGCCCAGATGAACTGAAAACAGAGGGGCAGGGTCCTCGCACAGTGGCCTCTCTTGTGCAGCTGGCAGTGGGCTGGGAACTTACCTGAGGCCATAACAGGTTAGTCTCCAACTCTGTAGGGTGCTGTCACTGTGTACATGACCCGAGCAGTGAGGAGTCCGGAAGGATGCCATGGCTCCTGGCCTCCAAATTCTGTTTGGAGAAGAGGTTTCTCACCCCCTAGAGAGGTTTACTGCATCCAGGCGGTTTAATCCTCCCAAATAGTTGGGCAGGCCCTAGAGATAATAAAGAAAGAAGGTAACAGAGTGGATCTGCAAAGCCTTTAATACACAGCATTAAAGGGTAATGGGAAAATCGATGGAAACTATACAACAGGGTCACCCCAACTGCCAGCAGCTGTCATTAATGGGACACTGTAAGATGGCCAGGCAAGGTCCTGGCTCCCAGGCCCCAGATGACCTACTCAGTGTTTGAAAGGTTTTGTGTGCTCTCCAGCTTCTCACTTGAGCTAGAACACAGGGAGAAGGGCCTTCTCTCTCTCTTGGGCACACTCCACCCTCCCAACTTGGGCCAAGTGACTTAATAATCACCATCATGTATTGATTAGTTTCTATGGGCCAAGCTGGAGGCCAAGAGCTTTCTGGATTGTCATTTAATCCTTGCAAAAACTCTTATAAATCATCTACTGTGACCATAGATTCCATTTAACATGTTTGTAAAGTGAGGCCCAGAGAGGCGTGTCGCCCGCCCTTGGTCACTGGCCAGGAGAAAGGGAGGGTGACTTAGCACAGGATGTGAGATGTGGAAAAGCTGGGAGGAGTCTCATAGAACATGCAGCTTGACCCCTTAGGATGGAGATGGAGCGGTTTTCCCTGGTGCTGACTTCCACCTTGGGTCAGAAGATGATATAGAATTATAAAGCAGGTGCCTACCATTTAGTTCTGTGCTTATTGTCCTCACTATATCATCTGCTCATCTCCATCCACAGAGCACACACTCCACTGGCTTTGGGACTTCAGAGCCATTTGTTGTAATTAAAGGGATGGCCATGTAGGAATTGTTACAATTCGATGCAAAGCCACTGAAGGCACTCTCTGTGCTCTGGGTGTGTCAGTGTTAAAGAGCAAAAGAGTCTGGTTATTGTCCTTAAAAACCTATGCCATCTGGCCTCAGAGAGAGAGAGAGAGAGAAACACATGGACTAAAACAGCCCTTGAATAATTCTCAGACAAGTAAATATGTGTGAGAGTATGTGATGCTATGGACACAGCACACCAAGGAGTTAGGAGCACAAGGAGGGAGGGTCAGCCTCAGGAGCCTTGTGGAGGTGAAGGTTTGAGACTCAGCTGTTAAAGGTAATGAAGGGCTGGGATTAGAGAGAAAGAGCAAGGGGAGCTTGTCTGATGGGGGCACTGCATACGCAAAGTCCTAGTGGCTGGAAAGGACATACTATGTACACGGCGGTCTTGAAGAAAGGAGAGCTCACACTGCAGAAGCAGGGGCTGTCTTATGTGGTGAAGGTTTTACATGGTGTGGGAGGCAGTGCTCTGCAAGGCTGAGGGGACATGGACAATGACAGCAGCGGCTTTAGAAAGATATAGGGGATGGTAGGGATCTCAGAGCAGAGGGGCTCAAGTGACTGGATTCTCGTCTAGATAGAGGGAAGTTTTGAAGGCATGAGGTGGCAGTGTTGGCAAGGGCTGGTGTGAATGCCAACAACCAGTTAAAGGGTAAAGCTGGTTGTGACAGCCCGGCCACCTGGTTTTGGTGTAAGGGAAGTAGGGGAGAAACATCTGAGGGAGTCTCTACGGCCTCTCTGTTGGCAAGCTGGCCAGCATGTGAGGAGGTGGGGAGAAGCAGGTCACTCAGGAGGAAGGACAGAAGGACGAACACAGGAAGGTCCATAGGTAAATGGCAATTGTAAAAACAGCCATTTTCTCTTGAAGACTTTTCTATCTAGGGAAAAGAACCCACCTGGCCCCACTCAGGTGTCTCCTCCCCTTTAGCTAACTCCAGTGGACGTGTGCTCTGAGCAGTGTGAACGGTTAGGGCTGTGTCCAGCAGACCAGCAGCTTGGATGTTGGTCCTGGCTGACTTGGCCAGCCTGGAGTCCTGGCTGCATCATGTAAGGGCAGTAGAGAGAAGGCAAAGCCATCCTCCCCACCACCGAGATGACATGGGAGGAATGGATACTGTTTGCTCGGGTTCCTAACACATGTACAGATTAGCTACCCTTTCCATAGAACCAGTTTCAGCACAGCATACAGTTTAAGTTCCTAGCGCACCAACATGAGTTCAGACTCAACTATGTGGCATCTGAGAAAAGGCTACTAGATGGGATTAGAGAAAGAGGGTGGGGAGGGAGGGATAGGAAGAGAGAGAGAAAAAATGTCTGAGCCTGCAGCTTGTCCCCCTTATTTCTGAGGCTTTCAGACGAGGGGATGGGTAGCCTCCTGCCGGTGTTCAAAGAGGCAGGTGGAGTTGGTGGCTGTCTGGACTCTCCGCAGAGCTAGACAGAAGAAGCTCAGGGCAGCATCTACAAGTCTGCCATTGGTACGTGCTGTAGGTGATTCCAATGCAAACTGAAGTCCACTGATACAAAGCTTTTGGGTGAGGTCTCCTGCTTACGTCACCACTTCGTGAAGACAGGGAGCTTACCTTCTCCTGTTTCCTGTCGATAAGGTCTGTCCCAAGCCTGTGGGCCTCTCGGAGAAAGGAGGAGTGAAGGAAAGGAAGAAGGGAAAGCAGGCGAGGAATCTGGTGGCAGGGGCGAGAAGGATACTGAGGAAGGAAGAAAAGATGTTAGCTGGAGGGGGTGTGGTGGTGCTACTGGGCTGAGGCAGAGCCCACGCCGACTCCCTCTGCAGTACAGTGGCACTGGGTTATTAACAGGAAGAAGAATGGGCCTCTGTATCTCAGCGGAACAGGGCAAGAGTCATCAGCAGACGTTATTAAAATCTTTTCCTCCCCAGTGAAAGACACTTATCACTCTTCATCAGCACTGCTCGCTCTTTCTGAAAAGGAAAATCAACTTAACAGGTGGGGACTGTCCTTCCACAACTGTAAAAGAGACTAAAGCTACCTCCTGTCAAACCAAAAACCTGCCCAGAGCTCACGGTGCTCCCCAGAATATCAGTGAGGGTCTCAAGACACCCAGAGTCTTGGCCTTTGTGCAAGAGAGAACCCGCTGCAGGGACTGTCTGAGTGACATTGGTGGCGAATGCAGCCGGATGCCGTGGTACCGGTGATGGCTAGCTACCGCAGAGAAATGTCGGGGCTAGCGCTGCAGTGTGCCTGCAGGGGCAGGGCCTGGTCTCGGCTGCAGCCTCCTCCCTGGTGTCCCTGTCCCTGCTAGCTTCCTTCCTTCTTCATTGTGACTTCTGTCTCACCAGAGCCACAAGGCCTGAGCAGAGAGCCACCCTTGCAAACAAATGCCCGCTGCAAATGGAGCACTATCAGCCCAGTGAGCCAGCCTAAGACCGGCACCAAAAGCCCCAAGCCTTCTAGGCTGCTGCTGCCTCCCTGCCAGGCTGCAGGCTGGCAGCAGATTGGGTGACTCTCAAAACTTACCGCCCTGCCTGGGCTGCCTTCCTCCCCCTTTCCACCAGGTGATCCACTTAATGGGCCAGTTCAAGTGTCCCCTCCTGGGGAAGCCCTCCCTGCCCTCTCCAGGCAGAACTAATTACTCCTCCTCATGGTTCCAGTACAAAGGCTCCTGCTGTAACAATGGCCATGCTCTGTGCTCTGTTGGCATCTGTGTTTCCTCATTACCTACAGGAAAAGCAGGAGGACCACAGGAACTGGTATAGTTTTTGTTTGTTTGTTAGAAACAGGGTCTCCCTTTGTAGCAGTAAGGGGCTTGTGCACAAACGTGAGTACTGAATTCCCAGCACCCACTTAAAAAAACCAGATACTATGATTCCAGTGCTAGGAAGCAGTGACAAGAGGATCCCTGAGACCTGGTGGCTAGGCTGCTTGGTGGGAGAGACCTCGTCCTAAAATATAAGGCGGAGGAGTGATTGGGCAAGACATTTGACCTTGACCTCTGGCATCCACACTTATCCAAGGATATGAATGCATGTACTCTCTTCCCCCCGCCCCCCAACACCTCAAAACAACACAAACAACAGCTAGAACTCTGCGGCCTTAATATATGTGCTCCTTAGAACCACATTCTCCTTAGAGCAACCCTCCAAGGTTTTTAGGCTCAGTTTACAGATGAGGGAAACAAGGTTTGGGGAAGTCATGTGATCCGCACAAGAGCAGTTGGCAAGTGCGCTGCAGAACTGGACTGTTTGAGTGTAGTAATGATTTGTTGACTGACTAATGGAGCTTGCTGCCAGTTCCCCCACCAGTGCTAGTTGCCAATCAGGTAAGCTAGCAGAGGGTCAGGCTCCCAAGCCAGATGTCATCAACTCATTCCTTTCCCTGTCTGTGTGAGCTTAGGCTTTCTCTGCTCTAAGGTGTCACACCAGTACTCTGAATCTACTGCCGCTTTCTCAAGCATAAGAGGCAAGGCCTGAGGAAAAAGTCTCTGTCACTGTCCCAGAGCTCAGCCCCATCACTAAACCCTCTTATTTCCTCCATTCCATTAATCCCACTGGCCACACCCTTCCTGTCCCCTCTCTTAGCCCCTGCTGTGTAGTGATCTGACTTCTCTCCAGCAATATGGTCCCCAATGTTCCTCAGGCCTCCAGCCAAGCCTTGGAAAACCTGCGTACAATAGCATTCTTGCTTCTGCCTCAGGGTCCTAGGTAACCTGGAGGGGACAGAGCCCTGGGCAGTTGTCAGCATCTTTCTCCACCAGGAGAGAAACAGCTTCTGCCTAAGACCCAGTTTTCAAGAGCAAATCCAATTTTACAACCTTGTAAACTTTGTAACCACAGCAGCTATTTCTCCCCATTCTGTGGACCCCACAATCCCTAGTGGAGAGGCAAGCACCTAGGCAGATGTGGTGAATAAAGGAGGCCAATTAAAACACTAAAAATATTCCATGAGCACTGAGAGGTGGCTCAGCCAATAAAAGCACTTGGTGTACAAGACTGACAACTGGATTCAGTCCTCAGATTCAGAACTCACATTGAAAGGAGAGAACAGACTCCCAACATTTGCCCTCATACACACACACACACACACACACACACACACACACACACACACACACCACACCACACCACACCACACCACACCAGTAATAATAAAATAAAAGTCCAAACAGCCTGTTTTCATGAGCCTTCATACTCTCACACTGAAACTTCCGTAAGGCTGATGCATTGATTAGAGCTTCAGTGATTATGAGAGTTCGGAGTGTTGCAAGTTCAGAGTCTAATTATCTTGGGCTATCTTTGGCCTCTTGAGAGCTGCCTATTGTCCCCCCTCTGTGCCTAACCTAAGAACTCTGTAGCCATTGGGTAAATTGGAAGGTATGGAGCACCAGTTTCCTTTGCAATGTGTTAACTTAGCAGACAACTGGTTTCCACTGATCCAAGAGTGCCATCAGACCACATCCGAGGCTTGTCCTGGAGTTTCCTAACTTGCTGTAACCCACCTCTCTGATGTTTCCACCGATATATTTGAAGTGTCTTGGCTTATGATGCTTTTTGTTCTGTTAATATGAAAACTTGATGAAACTTCTTCCATGTTGGAACATGAATTTATCCAAATCTGTCTTCCCAGGCCATAGTCACTTATATTTGGCTCCAGAATAAAATAACTTTTTTCCTTTATTTTTTATTTGTTACAATTTATTCACTTTGTATCCCAGCTGTAGCCCCCTCCCTCATTCCCTCCCAATCCCATCCTCCCACCCTCTTCTCCTCCTATGCCCCTCCCTGAGTCCATTGATAGGGGCGGTCCTCCTGCCCTTCCATCTGACCCTAGCCTATCAGGTCTCATCAGGACTGGCTGCTTTGTCTTCCTCTGTGGCCTGGTAAGGCTGCACCACCCAGGAAGAGGTGATCAAAGAGCCAGCCACTGAATTTCATGTCAGAGACAGCCCCTGTTACCCTTGCTAGGGTACCCAGTTGGACACTGAACTGCCATGGGCTACGTCTGTGCAGGGGTTCTAGGTTATCTCCATGCATGGTCCTTGGTTGGAGTATCAGTCTCAGAAAAGACCCCTGGGCCTTTCAGAGGTCTCAGAAAAGACCTGTGAGCTCCTTGTGGAACTCCTGTCCCTTCCAGGTTTTTCTATCTCACCTTTCTTTCATAAGATTTCCTGTATTCTGCCCAAAGTTTGGCTATGAGCCTCAGCATCTACTTTGATACCCTGCGAGTAGAATTTTTCAGAGGCCCTCTGTGGTATGCTCCTGTCCTGTTCCCTGTTTTCTCCCTCTTCTGATGCCTATCCTGTTTGCCTTTTTGAATGAGGATTGGGCATCTTACTCAGGGTCCTCCTTATTGCTTAGCTTCTTTAGGTGTACAGATTTTAGTATGTTTATCCTACATTATATGTCTAAGATCAAAAATTCAATTGACAACACATGATGGAAAAGATGTGGAGAAAGGGGAACCCTCCTCCATTGCTGGTGGGAATGTAAACTTGTACAACCACTTTGGAAATCAATCTGGTGCTTTCTCAGAAAATTAGGAATAGTACTACCTCAAGATCAAGATCCAGCTATACCACTCCTAGACATATATCCAAAAGATCCTCAAGTATACAACAAGGACATTTGCTCAACCATGTTCGTAGCAGCTTTATTCGTAATAGCCAGGATCTGGAAACAACCCAGATGTCCCTCAACATCTGTATCCAACTGAGCAATGGATACAGAAACTGTGCTACATTTACACAATAGAATACTACTCAGCAATTAAAAACAAGGAAATCATGAAATTTGAAGGCAAATGGTAGGAACTAGAAAAGATCATCCTGAGGCAGGTATCTCAGAAGCAGAGAGACACACACGGTATATACTCACTTATAAGTGGATATTAGACATATAAAAATAGCTCTTATATCCTTAATTTTTTTCATGAATGCCTTCTCAAATCTACCATTTAATCCTAACGTATTATATCCTGTACCAACCTTTTTGTTCTTTTTTCTGATTCAGGAAGGGATGGTCTTTCTTCTCCAACTCTGTTGTGCCCACCTTTCTGGACAGCAAGTCTCCAACTGCCCTCATGCCCCACTCCATAGCACAAGCCCATAGGCCCCATGACCCACCTCACTCTGCTCCAAAGACCCTTGCATGCTTCATGGGACCCTTGTCCCTTGCTTCAGATGACCAGCAAGCATTCATCTCATTTCTGCATCCACCCAACAATATGTTGACCGCGTGGTAGGTGTGAACAAGGGATCTATTTCAAGGTAACTAGTAGACACGGCCCATGGTGAGACTAGTCACAGTGTTTCGCTCACTATTGGTCTTCGATGCCAGGAACAGTGCTGAGCAAAGGAGAGTCAACGCGCACTTGCCAGGTGCAGAACGGAACGAGTGGCTGTCGTGTGCAGTGTGTAGTTCATTTCTAGCTGAAATCTCCGTCCATCAGCCTCTTTTACTCCAGGAATCTCAATCCAGCTTTCCTCCAAGGATCATTCGTCCTCACCATCCCCATGACCTTCCGTACTACAACACCTGCCTCAGGGGCCCAAAGCTCCTTCCTGCTCATCCATTGCTTTTGGCACAGCTGTCTCTCCCCTTTCTTGTTTTCCATTCTCTTCTGACTTGTCACTCTCTACAAAGCTCTATACATTACAAGCTATTTCAGCAAAGAACTTATCTCTTGGTGACCTCTGCCCTCATGACCCACCCACCCTTAACAGTAATTAGCTAACAGTCCACCTATTCTCATTTCTTTCTCTGCAATGAGAGACAGCTCAAAAGTCCTGTGGCTCACCATCACTATACATTGGTGCTGGCTTACTTCAGCTGCTTGCCAATTCCCTCAAAAAAAAATGTCTATTTAAGCAATTTTCTAAAGGGGGAAAATCTCTTTACCTTCTCACACTGTCTATTTACATAATTCAGTGACCTTTTATGAACCATACCATTGTATAAACATCACTTTCCAAGGCAGAAATCAACTTATCTCTCTTATTTCATACTCCGCTGTGTTCGCCTAACGTTTTTCTGGATATACTTTCTCAGGTATTGACAGAGGACTCACATTTGTCACTTGTAATGGTTCTATAATATTCCAACACATTAATGTTCTCTGTGGTTTGTTTAACCATTCCCCAATTATAGAGCATTTGGGTGTTCTCCAGGATTTTATTATTATAAATCGGGCAGCCATAAACATCTTTTTTGCAAATAGTTTACATTTACTTTTCAGCTACTTTCATGGTATATATTCCCAGCAGAGAGATCACTGGGTCAAAGGCCAGGAATGCTTTTATGGCTTTTGTTGGGAGGTGCCAGACTGTTCTCTAAAAGGAAGGGGTTGGTTTGCAAGTCTCCAGTCTCTGTGTTCATGTTTGGGAGCCTCCTGATGATTCTGCAGGGGGTTGTTCCGATTTTTCAGGGCCTGCCTGGGACACCCATCCCTCCTGACCCTCTAGAGGTGATTTCACTTCAACCGTTACACCCATACCCCTGGGCTCCCCGACTTCCTTCCAGTTCAACATTTCTGTTTCTAACATTTCTCATTCCATCCTGGCTCCCCTCCTAGGCCAGTCTCTGAGGAACAGGCAAACCATTTCCTTTCCAAAAATCCTCCCTCCCTGCACACCTGACCTCACTCCCCCTTCTGGTCTCCCTCAAGCTCCCTCAGCTTCCCTCAGTGCAGCTCTCACAGCCTCCATCTCTCCCTCTCTTGCTGCTCTCTCCTCCTCTCAGCCTGCAAATATTCTCATCTCCCTTTGTCTAACAGCAGTAATGCTCCCTTCTTCTCTCGCGTTTCTTCCATCACCATGCATCTTTCTGAAAGGATAGTCCACCTGGGTCCTTTCCTAGTGTGTCCCCAGCCTTTGCTCTTTCATCCATGACCAGCCTGCAGCTGACACTTTCACATTAGGGCCTCCAACACTTTTTTAATTACCCAAACAAGTGACCCTTTATCTGTCATCATCTCACCACCCTCTTGGAGGTTGTATCCTCACTGACACATTTTCTTGCCCAGGTTTCCATAGCAGCACAATTTCCTTGGAGCTCTGTCTATCCCACCCATATTGTATCACTATACAACTCTGTTCTTGGAGCTTTTGCATTTTATATGGTCTCAGCTTCTAATTGTGCAGCAGCCAGGAGACCTGGGTAGCCCCCTAGTAAATTATGACTAGTCTCAAGCCTTTCTTTTTCTTTCTTTCTTTTTTTGTTTTTGTTTTGTTTTGTTTGTTTGTTTGTTTGTTTTTGGTTTTTTGAGACAGAGTTTCTCTGTGGAGTCTTGGCTGTCCTGGACTCACTTTGTAGACCAGGCTGCCCTTGAATCCACAGAGATCTACCTGCTGCTGTCTCCCAAAGTGCTGGGATTATAGACATTGTGCCCAGCTTCAACCCTTTCTTATAAACATATTCCTCCTGCCACAGTGATGGGAAAAAAACAGATCACAGCACCTAACACATGACATTTACATGTGATACCTTGGTAAAGCTCAAACTTCTTTTGATAGTTGAGAGAAATTAATTTTTTTTCTTTCTTGGATATAAGTAATAAAGAATGTGAGCATTATTTTGATATCTGTTGATATCTTTTTTACAGCCTTTGAGGAATCTAGACTGAAAACAACACAGAATAGGCTTGAAGGAATTTATCCAGGCCCATGCCCAAAGCCCATTCTGCTGTTTTCCTGTTGTATGAGTGTTTCTTGTGGTATTTAAATCATAGTGTCTAAGGATTTCTGTCACTTGCAATTGAAACACATACTCCACACGGTTTTCCCTTTATATTCTGTATTCCCTTGCTCTTAACCATTCCATAATCACGTTCATGATTGCATTTGTATAGAGGATTCTTCTATACCCCTTTCTAACAACTGTCTCTTCATCCTTAGCTCCAGCACTTCTAGCTATGGCCAGATAACTAAACCTGGACAATTAATGAGATTTCATTCTTAGCATTATTACCCAAATAAAATTAACTTCATTTCATCACTATATATCTGATTATCAGTTGCCTGAATTTGATATGCTCATATCCTTCTCTTCTTCATTGTCCACAGGTATGAACTACCATGACCTTAGTCAGCTGTATGGGCTCTGTCTCAGTGCTGTGGTTCTCAGAGTGGGATTCATATAAGATGATTCTGGAAACTGAGCGATGATTTCTTTTTCTATAATGTCAACCAATATTTTGTTGTTGCCTTTTCGAAATAAAGTCCCATGGAGTTTAGCCTAGTCATGAATTTGCTATGTTTGAAGCTGGCTTTAAACTCCTGATTCTGGGGCCTAAACCTCCCAAGTGCTGGAATCACCATGACTGGCTTTACTATCAATATTTAGGGGAACTCTGAGTTATATAGCCATTTACCTCTCTCTCACTCTTTCTCTCTCTCTGTGTTCCTCTATTATTCTCTATCATTTATTTATGTATGTACATATATATGTATATATGTATGTAAGTATTGATAGCTTGCTTGTCTCTCACTGAACCTGGTGCTCATTGGTTGGGCTGGCTGGCCAATAAACTCTGAGGATCTAACTGTTGTTCTCCCTCACCTAACACTAGTTACAGACATGTGCCACCACACCTTGCTTTTTACCTGGGTATTGAGGCTTCAGTTCAGGTCCTCATGCCTATTCAGTGGGCCTGTTTACTGAGCCTTGTCCCCAGCCAAGTTTGTAGCTTATTGAAGGTAATGGAAAGAAAACAAAGGATTGAAAAACAAACGGGGGTGTGTTCTGGGCTGGGTATTTTGTTAACAGGCTTCATGACCTTGAACAAGACTTTTAACTTCTCTGGAATCTGACTCACACTGGGTGGCCTTAAAAGATACAAAGTCCTTCCCTGGTCAGGCGTTATTTAAAAATGTTGATAGTTTATCTTATTTTTCACCAGGGTTCACTGGTCCCAAGGTACAGGGCCAGAGAAGCCACCAAGCAGAGGGAGACAGAAATGCTGGGGAAGGGCAGAGAGAGAGAGAGAGAGAGAGAGAAGTGGAAATGCAGAGAGGAGGGGACCTAAATGTCTGGATTATACAGTGAAGAGCCTCTGCAGGAGGGAAAGCCGGGCCCCTGGGCTGGAGACCTTAGAGTGTGCCAGCGTGCCCTGTACCAGGTAGGGGCTGGGAGAATGCTGGGAGAGCCTGGAGGACAGGTCCACCTTAGTTCAAAAGGCACCTAGCCATTTGTCCTGGGTCTGAAGCTCAAAAAAATTATCTTTGTCAGGGTGGTGGCGGCACACGTCTTTGGTAATTCCAGCATTCATGAGGCAGAGGCAGGCAGAACTCTGAGTTAGAGGCCAACCTGGTCTACAGAGCAAGTTCAAGGACAGACTAGGCTGCACAGAGAGACCTTGTCTCAAAAACAAACAACAAAAACCCTAAACAAAACAAAAAGAATGGTCTTTGGAGCCTGAGGGTCTGCAGGTGAGCAGGCCCTTCAGGTGACTCTTGCTCTCCAGTTGGAAACCCCCAGAATGTTACCTTGCTTCTTTCGGTTCTAAGCTAAGGGGGTTAGTCGGTTAAATAAGAATTCGAGTTAGTTAGAAGTGGCAAGTACAGTAGATGTGAGAAGAGAAGGTGTTTGCCTCACTAGAATGTTTCTGGAGAATCGAGTCCTTCCCAGCCATGGCTAAGGTGCTGGGTCCCAGTCCCGGAGCCAGGCTGCAGCCATGCTTGGTGCTTGCTGCTTCCTCCCTTACCCTCTCTTACCCTTTCTCTCCCTTGGTCTTTTTTGCTTTTTCTCCCATCTTACCCACCCAGTTCCTTTTTTCCTCCATCCTCCTCTCCCTCCCTTCTTTTCTCTTTCAATTTCCCATATCCCACTGCTACTCCGGCAAACACATCATTATGAACACATTCATTTGCACTTACCTAATATACTTCTCTTCCACGAAGTCTTTCCGGCTCCCTCAATCAGATGTAAACATTTCCTGCTCAGAACTCTCACAGCACTTTGAATTTCTCTTACGCCATTAATCATATTTTGCCATGTAGTATTTCTAGGGCTACTCTATTGTATGTCCCCAAGGAAAAAGGCTATTGTCTTCATCTATGTGCTGCTTCCTACAGGGCCTAGCACTGTGCCCTGAATATGATGATAATATTTTATGTGTATTTAATGTATATTAATCTAAGAAGTATTTGCATAAGTATCAGAACATCGATACTGAAGAAGTAGTTTCTAAATGGACTGATGAACAAATTCTTTTTTATGTCCTGTGTCCTGGAGGCAGAATTGTACAGAGGCAAGGACACTGGCCTTGGAGTTAACAGGACTGAATTGGAAACCTTGTTCTACTGTGTTAACGCTAGTGGTATTGGCAAATTGTTTAACTTTTCAGAACCATGATTTATGTACAAGGTTGTCATGAAATACCTCTTTTCCAGGGTTGGTGCTGTTAACTGCAATTACTTGTGGAAACATCTGGCACATAGAAGATAATTTTAAAGTACTTGTTAAATAGAATTATTCCCATCCCCCAAACCTTCGCCTCTATTATAATGTACCTTACAGACAAACACTGGCCTTACTAATTCTTTCTCTCCAGAATTTTCACACTGTGTCTTGGTACACCGGATGAAAAGTGTGTAGAATACGTTTTTGTGGACCCAAAATAGCCAATGTCACAAGGTGAAACAAATATGAAAAGCATTTGAACTGAAATGAACAAACTGTATTTGCCAGGATTCTTTGTTGCAAGGTCCGTATATCCAATTCAAACAAGCTTAAAAGAAAAAAGAAAAGAATTATTTACCCCCATAATTGGGAAGTATTGGGCATATCTGGCTTAAAGCACAGCTACATTCAGGGTTAAAATACTGAAGTCAGGACAATTTCTCTTTCTAGCTCTGGGCCTTGCCTCTGTGGCTTTATTCTCAGCTAGTGGGAAGTATGTATGCTGTCTTATGAGCCCAAAGGGAAAAGTTCTTTCTGTCTTTGTGTTTGTGCGAAAATACCATTGACCCTGCTTGGGCACTGTGCCTACATTTAAGCTAGTCAGTGGGTACAAAGGACACGGTACTGTGGATGGTTCTGCCAGGGCCTCATGCCTACTCTGTAGCCAGTGGGAAAGATGTAGGGTGGTCAACAGCCCCTTAGACTTTAAGGAACAAAGGAGAAGTAGTTCCTCCCATAAGAAGGGTGCTGCAGACAAATCAACTCGTTTTGGGCACAGACAGAAACTAATACTCCTTTTCCCATAAGATGCTTATATTAGTTAACTTGAGCTGCTGTTTAAAAATGCTCGTAGGACCAGCTCAGTGGGAAATGTTACTTGCTGTCAAGCCTAATGACCTGAGTTTGATCACTAAGACCAACATGGTGGAAGAAGAAAGCTGACTCAAGTATCTTGTAAAGAGAAAGGTTTATTCAGCTTCTTTAGGTTCCAATGCAAGGTCAGGTGATTTCACGGTTTTTGTTTGTTTGTTTTGGCTTCTGGAAAGGGGTGTCCAATGGCAAAGATGGTGTCCCATATGAACAAGAAAGTAGAGGAAGAGATTATGATGTCACAACCCCATTCTAGGTCATACCTCCACTGACCCAAGAACCTTTCATTAAGCCTCATCTCCTAAAGGCTCCACCACTAATCAACAACACCATCCTGCTGACCAAAGCCTTCCAAAGCCTCCAGGAGACTTTCAACATATAACTAATGCCCTATGTGTCAAATCGCCCACTTGGTATTGTTAAAGGACCTATCTCATTTGTTGATTAGTGTATTCATTCACTGTTATTAAAGGAAAGAAACTCTTCTCCTTCTTTTGAATGTTCTGGTGCCAGGGGTTGGGGTAAAGCCACGACAGAGACAAAACACAGGCTTCCTCCTACAGAGTTTCTGTTCAAAGAGGCTCAAACACCTGTCCTAAACACCAAAGAGGAATGATCTCAGTTCCAGGGTATCATGTAGCTGGCACCATTGATCTGTTGGCTGCACTGGCCTCTTTTAGATGTGATCATAGGATCAGGCTTTCAGGTGAAAGATCATACAAAGCCAATTCCTTCAGCACCTGGGCATACTTCTCACACAAGGCACAAGGGAAAACTCAGAGGTTTTCTTGTTGTATTAGTCAGGGTTCTCAAAGGGAACAGAACTGATATTAAAAGGGGGTTAATTAGACTGACTTACAGGACATAGTCCTGGTAATCCAGCAAAGCCTGTCTCTCAATGGAGAGCCCGAGAATCTGGTAGTTGTTCAGTCTGGATGTCTCTGCAGTCCCAGTCTGGTGCTGGAATGTGGGATCATTCCTGGAGAGCTGCTGTTTTCCATGATGGATCCTGAAGAAGTTGGATTTAATACCAAGCATAAGAACAAACTCCAGTGAAAGTGAGGACAAATGGGCAAAGAACAAAAGCTCCTTTCTTCCATGTCCTTTTAGAGGGGCTGCCACTAGAAGGGTTAGCCCAGATTTGGGGGAGGTCTTTCCACTTCAAATAATCCGATCAAGAAAATCCCCTGCAGGTATGGACAGCATCTTGGGTTTTAGCTGATTCCAGGTGTTTATGTTTGTGTCACACACATACAAATCAAAAACAAACAAATACAAAATACCTATCAATTTGGTAAAAAAAAAAAAAAAAGATGCAACATAACGTTCATTATCATGATCATTTTGAGGTGTATAGGTTCAATTCATCTCAACCATTATGTAGCCATTCTCCAGAATGTTTTTCACCTGTGAAACTGAAACCCTACACTCAGGAAACAACAAACTCCTCATTTTTCCCTCCCCGAGGTCCTGGCACCCACCATGTTCTGTGAATGTGACTATTCTGGTTACCTTCCTACGATTTGAATCTTGTGGTATCTGTCCTTTTCACTTAGCAGAATATCCTCCTGGCTCACCCCTGTTGTAGCATATGTTAGAATTCCATGTCTTCTTAAGGCTGAATGACACCCTGTTGCCATGTCTACCTCATTGTGCTCATCCATTCATCCATGGGTAGACACTGGATAGCACCGTTTTCTGTGAACATGGTGCAGAAGATCAGTGTTGATGGCAGCAGCCTGGGTATTCTGGGACTCTTAGCAGAATTCAGATTGGGCAGGGTCTCAGCGGGGCCTTGAACAGATTAGCTCTGAGTTAGAAGGGACAGCACAGGGCTTGGGATGTCCTCTTCTAGATTTGGCTAGACTTAGAGGATGGGACAGCTTTCTGAGGCTGAAAATATATCCATGCATAAGGGAGAGGATCCAGAGGAAGGAGGAGGCCAGGCTTCATCTAGTTCACAATTTGGGCAGCTGCTGGCCGCAATTTCACACTTTGTTGATTTATTTTCTGAACTCTTGTCAGGCCATTAGAGGTGACTTCCAAACTATAGCACTGTACTAATTGCTTTAGGAGAGATCTGTGCTGTTCTTCAAGGCCCTACCCCCACCCCTCCTCTTCCATTCTCCTCTGAGCATTCTACCAAAGCTCTCCCTGAAACACTGCTAGCCCCACCCTTCCTGGCCCCAGTAAAGCTTAGCTCCCCCCCCCCATTCTCCAGCCCCACTTTCGATTCTCTTTGTCAGCATTGCCTACAGCAGACTTCCTGGTTCATCTGTTTATATTTTGTCTACACTAAACTGAGGTGAGAAGCCAGATTCATCTAAAATGGCCAACTGTGCCTTTGCACCGAAAAGTCTTGTGTTCGTTATGGTGGCTTTGAAGGCAGGAAAGGACAGTGACATGGATTGAACTGAGGGATGCTTGGCGGTACCTGGTATAAGCAGCCTGTTAGCTGGAGGCTGAGCCAAATAGAAGTTGAGTATCTGGGGGCCTTTGAAATGGCTGCTGAAGACAAGGGAATTGTTTGTTGGAACTAGGCGACCCAGGAGCAGGCTTCACGATGCTGGGGATCAATACTGTTTCTTCTAAGGAAATAAACAGAATCAATGCCAGCTGCCCTGGGTCTCAAACTAGATCTGAAAGCCACAGGTCCATGGATGGAGGCTCTATGCTGACTTTGTAGAATACAACAGTGTGTACTTGTTTGAGAAACTGGGAGGAACATTACTGAATTTCATTCCAACAACCAGACCTGGGCCACCAAAGGCCTAACACACACGTATGGAGCATCAGAGGAACATATAACTGAACAGTTTAAAGAGGTCTTAGACATTGTGATAGGCATGTTCTGCTCCTCTATCCACCGTGGCATGGCTCAATGGAAGCATACACCTGCTGGGCATAGACAGCCTCAGTATGTTCTCACTGCTACCAGAAGCCAGCACCAAATAGTCCTGTTGGCTCTCTACATGAAAGTGTGTACATAAATTCTTTGGTTAACTGAATCTAATCTCATTCCAAAAGGGCTTCTTTTCTATGGCTTTCTGGTGAATGGATCTGGAGGCTTTGTGAGCATGCGTCATTGCTGAGTAGCTCAAATTCTTAAAGCTCAAATTCAGTTAAAACCCACTGCTTTCTCACTGTAGGACATTCCTTAGGCTGTGTGTACAGAGACGGTTTCCTTAGGCGGGGCCTCTGCCTTGTAATCGATTCCATTTGCCCTGTACTTGCCTTGGAATCAACAGAAATTTCTCTGTGCATATGGAAGCTCTTAAAGGCGGCTACCATGTCTTCCGTTCCCCTACTGCTCTTTGTCTGTCTCTTTCCTACAGGAAGTCTTTGAAGTCATTGTAGTAGTTTCTTAGGATATTTGTTTCTGAGAGCCTTTGCTTTCTGGCTAGCCTCTAGTGGTCATGCCTTGAATCATCCATTTTCCTATTAAACTGAAGTATCACAATGCGTTCTATATTTCATCTCTGATTTGGAGTGTTGTAGAGCACAAGCCAGCACACAGGGACATTTAGGTGGGCTTTGAAAAATGAAAAGGAGTTCACCAAGTTGACGAGGTACATCAAAGCATTTCTCAGCAGGGAAAAGTCAGCCAAAGCATGGCTGTGACTTATCTGGGTGGCTTCTGTCCATTCTTGTATGAACCAAATCGTTACTTTTCATGATTTTAAAAATTTTTCTGAGAATTATAAAATCCCAGAGTTGCAAACATCCTTAGATGTGTACAAGCCCCAATCAGCTGATTAAAGAGCCAGACTACCAAATTCTCGGTCCCTTCCACCACAAAGAGTGGCTTTTGAGTAACTTCTGTGATAGGGAGTGTCACTCTTTTGAAGCAGACCATTCAATATTTTTACTTCTCTGTCTGAAAGTTCCCACGTTTCAGTTGGAACCCGCTTCACTGCCACGTTAGTCATTTTTCAGAGTTATTGAGCATTTCATTTGCTCAGCACTATTCTAGGTGTTGTGTGTGTGAGGAGGGGCTCAGAAGGGGTGCATGTGGGGGATCCTGAATGCTCCATAGAGTGATCAAGGAGGAGGAACAGGACAAGGAAGTGCAGATAATTTGCACTATAGTTGGGGGACCCCTAGGAAAAGAAAGCACTACAAATATTGTCATGGAGACATGGATTAAATACCAAGGGTGTGCAGAGGAAAAGATAGTCAGCTTTTATGAGGACAGCAGAGCCCACCTGTTTTCTGGAGTATGCAGCCATCAGAGTGACCTCTTTACAAGCCAAGTCAGATGACATTCCATTCTAGACCTTTCCAGGCTTTCCATAGCATTCAGGGCCCTGTAGGACTCCATACAATGTCGTGTGAACCCCCACACTTTCTCTTCTGCTGTCACTAATCTTGATGCTCTCTTAGTACTTGAGTTAAGGATTTTGCACTGGTGCTTTCTCTTTAGAATGCTTTCTGGACTTCCCCATGGATTGTTCCTTTACATCATTCAACTATACAAAAGTCTTCCTTCCATGCACCATGGCTCATCCCTTGCAATCCCTCCACTCTGCTGTATGTACCTTGTAGTATTCATTACTATCTAAAGCATCTTTATTATTGTCAGTCTCCTCAAGATTGTGATCTATGAAAACATTGAGAATGTTGTTTACGGCTGTATCCTCAGTGCCAAGAACACAGCCTAACACATAACAAATGAAAATATAAATATCAGAGAAATAAATGTAAGTTAATTTCAGTAACTTATAATAATATTTAGCCTATTAATCTATTAAATAATAATTTTTAAAAACTAACAGAATGTGACATTAACACCTGATATACTTTTGTAGCTTCTAGACACAAATCCAATCCTTTCGGAAAGGAACCCAAACAGTTTCTCATTTAAAATCCTGTGCTATTTCCTACTTTCTATGATTTCTCAAAGGATTTTGACTGTGGCTCTGAGATTTGCAAGTCTTTCCAGTGTCTAGGAGATTTTCTACCTAGGCTGAGGTAGCAACAAATTGCACGCGTGAAGGATTCTCATCTAGCATGAGGTTATATTTTCAAGTCAGCATGCAAAGGTAAAATTGACATATCACCAAGATTTCTCTGAATATCCTAGCATCAAAACAAACAGTGGGGTTCTGCAGTTGGGCACCCGAGGAATTGGTTTGTTTGTATTAGGTGCCCTGTGATGTGAAAAGTAGGGCTCTCTGAACACCAGAATCACCCTCAGCCTGGCTGGGTGCTTTTCTCACTGGATACATTTGGGAATTAAGGCAGAGAGGACAGCAATTTACATCCCTACTACAGCCAAGTAGTTCTGGTCAGGAGCTGGACTGAGTATATGAATCCTGCCTTACTTGCTTAGCATGGGAGAACAGGCTGACTCAACCTCTCTGTGCATCAGTTTCTTCATCTGTGACGTGGGACAATAACAGTACCTGCCCCAAAGGGTTGCATTAAATCTAAACCCATCAGCACTTAGGCACTCCTTGGACTAGCAGCTGAGTGTGCTGAGCATGTCCGTCCGTATTTGCAATCACTTTAATTAACGCTTCTCTCCTGTTCCTGTTGAGACCTAGGCTCAGGGGTTGGCAAGGCAGGCAGAGTGTGGTAGACTATTTAGGTTGTAATTGCTTGTTCTCGCACCTTCTTTCTCTGTATCTTGTTCTCCAGAGGCCAATAGTAGCATTTGTCTGATGTGACCTCGCTCAAGTGTTCTGTCTCTGTGGGAACTCGGTAATTATTGATTATCATACAAACCCTACTTTGCACACATTTCTAGAGAGGTGGAGGCAAACAAGCCAGCAAGCAAACAGCAGATTTGGAATAGTTTGAGCTCTTCGTCTGTCACTCTCACACTAAATGCTTCCCACTAACTCTGAGTTTGGGCTTTTCTTGCTGACCCCCTCCAATATAAGCCATTGAGTCTCTTCAGTTGCTCTCAGCTTTTCTGGAATCTTGCCTTCGCTCTCTGGCTTCAGCCTTTTTTTTTTTTTTTTCAGATTCATGTTCTTCCCTTTCTTTTAGCACTGAGAAAGTTAAAAAGTCAGGAAGAAAGGCAACACAGCAGAAAATGCATGAAAAATGACCAGCCAGGACTTTTTTAAAATGTGAGAAGCAGAAGAGAGCGAGGCCTGAGGAGTTGGCATAAAGAGAAAGGAACACTCACTGTTATATACAGCAGAAGCTGCTGTCCTAACAGAGGTGATGAATTCCCACAGGCCAGAGCTGCTGAGGATGGGGGCTTTCAGGGACAGCCAGCCTGGCAGGCAGGCCAACTGCCAGGAAGTAGAAGCCACACTTTGACCACATCTGGAAAGTTCGGCTGTTACAGCTATTCCCTTCTTTGTAGCCCTAGTATGTAATCTCTTGTTCCTATTCTGTTATTAAAATTACAGAAGAAAATATTATATAAGGACCCAGTAAGTTCCAGATGTTATTGTCATCCTTTGTTCCTATAGTTGACTCATTCATTTATCCATTCAACATGTATTTTCTGGGCATTTATAGTCTAGGCATAATGCAAAATACAGTGTGAAAATATGAACTAGGGTAGGGTGCAGTGACACACACCTATAATCCCAGCACTCTGAAAGTCAGAGGCAGGCAGACCTCTGTGACCAGGTCAGCCTGGTCTACAAAGTGAGTCCAGGACAGCTAAGACTACGTAGAGAAACCCCACCCCACCCCGCCCCCACCCCCACCAAAAAAGAAAGAAAGGAAGAAAGAAAGAAAAGAAAGAAAGAAAGAAGAAAAGAAAGGAAAATATGACCTCAGTAAAGACTCTTTCATTAAACAGTCATGCCTGAAAAGAGAGAGAGGCACAGAAGCAGCTCTCACAGCAGGCTGTTCAGGGTCTTAGACTGAGTGTTCAGCAGTTGCAGTGATCCTGTGAATCACAAGAAAAGGAGAGAGAAGCTGGACCGGGAAGAAATGAAAACCAGTGCAGGGTGTGCCAATGAGCCGGCTGCTGCTCTGGCAGTGGGCTCAGTCCCACTGAGGATCACTCAGAGACGTTGTGGAAGCTGCCTCCTGTTGTCTCAGAATGTGAAGTCTGTGGCATTTGCCCAGTACCTCCCACTCCTGGCCTGCCCTGGCCTCTGGGCTAGCATATTCTTGGCCACACACAGTAGAAGAGGCTGGTGTGGACAGAAGCAGTGATGTTAAGAGAACATGGCAGAACACTGAAGTATCTGTTATGTTCACTTAGAGAAAGAAGCACAGAGTGTTATGGAAGGGGAGTTCACGGCTTAAACTAGCTGTGTGTCTTCTTTGAGGAGCTGACAGTTATCACTCACCTACCACAGGGTATCTTCTAGAGCTGTTCAGCGATGCCTGAGCAGAAATTCCCTGATGCCTGGCCACACTGAGAACTGCGAGTTCTGGGAAGGCCTAATAAGCCAACTCCTGCCCGTAGGACCATGGGGTCACCAGCAGGACAAGGACTCTGGCAGCTAACGGATCCTCACAGCGTTGTCCTCTCTGAAAACGAGAAGTGGACAATGGACAGAATGAGCTCACATTTGCTTTTCATAAAGAACCCCAAGGACTTTATTGTTTTGTTTTTCCCCCCCGCAACTCATTCCATGCTTGTGAATTGTTTGTTCTTTCTTCTAGAACTGTCACCTCACAGCAGCCCTGCCCAGTCCCCACCCCCACCCCATGCTTGCTGCCCTCATTCCTCCTTCATAGCACAACCTCCCAGTTAGAATAAGGATGTGGCAATCAGGCTGCCCAGAATTGCTCTCCCACCTTCAGTTCGTCCTGAGCAGAGTTCAGATTGCACATTTCCCGACACTCAGAAAGACCCATTAATATTTAGCAGGTTACATTTCCAAAGCACTTTGCTCATATGAATTGATCTTTTCGGCACCCCCTTGCGAGGCAGCTCAGTACTGCTAGCTCTACAGGGGACAGAAGACTTCAGGAAGATAAGCTACTTAGGCCAGGGCCAGGGCTGGTGAGTGATGGATCCAGATTACCACCAAAGGTCGATGACACCGGTTGTCTGTGTCTCCAGACAGAACTCTAGAGTGGCCGTGGCACACCCTCCCTCTCCAGGATGTCCTGGAACACATCCAGCCCTCAGAAGGTTTAAATAGAACGGATTTGTCATCTTTAAGATTGAACTGCTTACAAACCAGCTATCATTTATGGACCCAGGCACTTCACATAGATTGTGTCATTTAATTCTCTCAACTCTTGTCCAACTTCTGTAATATCACTATTAGTTTGTGAATCAGAGAAGAGAGGCACAAAACAATTAATTGACTAACTTAAAGTTTCCCAGCTAGTAATTAGCAGAACAAGGTTTAAACCCAGATAGCTTCTGAGGTCTTAGCTATTTTCAGCCTGATTAAATGTGGGTAGATGGACAAGGTCAAGTGGAATTGCTCTTTGTGTGAGGTTCTGCCCACTCCTGGGCAGGTCATCAGACGTTGTGCACAATTATTTCTGCAAGTAAAGAAATAAAAGCACCTATGGGGGAGATACAAAGTGAATAAACTGTAATTAATAAAAATAAAATTAAAAAAATTAAAAAAGAAATAAAAATGTGTTTGTGAAGAATGAGTGTGTAAACTAAAGTTGCTGGGTGCTTAGTTTACTCTGAGGGTTTTTGCTTTTTCCCTTCCATTCCAAAGTCTTGCCAAAAGTACAGAGAGGATTAGTTTGCACAATATTAAATAAATAAGTGGGGGGTCTGTGTGCCATGTACGGTGTTTAATGATGACACTCACTCTTGTTGGCAGAGCACAAGGGTTGTGAGAGCTCTTTGACAGGGACAAAGGAGGAAGGCAGGAGTGACCTGCTATCCCAGAGAGGTAGCAGACATTTTATGAGGGTGACCTGAGTTACAAGCTGATGTGGGTCAAGAAAGGAAAGGTCAGCATGTGCAAAGAGAATGGAAGTATGAAGAAACAGGCAGGTTTGGAGGCCAGACAGTTCTGTGCCTCTTGCTTTCTTCCACTCACTGGGTCAATCTGTGGTCCCAAAGTCCTGAGTGAGAGGTTGGTTCAAAAATTCTAGGGTGTCCTTGAAAATGTAACTGTGACAAACACAGTCAGATTTTCACCTTTTGGTGTTTTTGTTGGCTAAAAAGGATAATTATTTAGCAAGTCTCTACTAGATATAAGGTACTGACCCCAGAAGCCCTTGATGGGAATGGTACCTTTCAAAGTGCTGTGGGGCCATTGAAAGGGCTTGGAGTGGAGGCATTGTATCCTGAGAAGAAACCATGAAGAAGAGTCACTCTGTCTCTATGTCTCTCCTAAGGGAAAAATAACCAGTATTGTAATTTAATTCTTTTACATTTTTAATGCTTTTAATTGAAATAGAATTATATCACTTCCCCTTTCTATTTCCTCTCTCCAGACCCTCTCAGTTACCCTCCCTCTGACTTCTCCCATGCCTCCCAAGTTTACAGCTTCTTATTCTTTGATTATATTTATTACACACACACACACACACACATACATATATACAACATTCTGGACTGTTTTCGTTGTTTGTGTGTATGTGGCTTCAGGGCCGACCACTCTGCATTGGACAATCAATAAGAGTACCCACCCTGAGAGAGGTGGGTCAGCAGTCACTAGCTGCCTGTACTTCTTTGTCTAGGGATAGGGTCCTGGGAAACTTTCCCATTCCATGTTAACTTGTCCATTGATACTGCTGTTGTTTCTGCCATGCTTATGCAGCCATTTCTAGGCGAGATTGTTTTAAAGCTGCCTTACTGGTATTCAGGCTCTTACAACCTTCCTGCCTTCCCTTCTGCAGTGTTCCCTGAGCCACGGATGCAGGGGCTGTGATGTAGATGTATCTGTTGGGGCTGGAATCTCCGCGATCTACTGATCTCCATTCTCTCTCCAGCTGAGTGGGCTTTAAGTCCAGTTGGACAGCTGTTGGTACTCACCAACACATTGGGTGCCAGTTTTGGGACCTTTCTGCATATCTTGCCACCCTGCTAGTTGTCATGGTTCCTAGGTGCTGCAGCTGGAGAAGTCTGAGTTATGTCCAGTTGTGGTTTTCTGTGATGGTCTCCATTTGCTTTAAAGAGAAGCTTCTTTGATGAGGGGTGGTGGCTACACTTACCTCTGGGTATAAGGATAGGATTCAGAATGTAATAAAGAGGTATGCTGGTCTAGCAAAGTGGTGGTAGTAGCTTCGTTTCTAAGGCCTATGACCTCACCAGCCCCTGGAAAGCTAGGTTTCCAGTACTAAGCATGGTTTCCCTTCTGCTGAGTGGGCCTTACGTCCAATTAGAGAGCTGTTGGTTGCCACCACCATATGAATGTCAGTTCTTGAATCTTACTGTGTATCTCACCATGCTAGTAATTGTTGTAGTTCATAGGTGTTACAGCTGCGTGGGAGTGTTTAATTGCTTTCCTCCCTTGGCAGTTTGTACAGTATTTTTCGAAATGATGGAAACTAGACTACAGGAAAGAGTCTTTCAGGTCCGATCCAGCTCAAGTTGTCCAAACCCTATGTTCTAAGTGTGTGGTTTCTTCAGCAACAGAGGCCCACCTTCAGTCCTTGGGAGTCAACCAGGAGCTACGTAGATAATCTATATTGTTTTGTGAGTCACTTCAGAGTGTGCTATAAAGGAATTTTAATTCAGAACATGGCCTCTCTGGCAAGAGATCACATCAAAGACCTTCCAGATCTGTGTGATCTAGCTGGAATACAAACACACCTTTAATCTGGGAGACAGAGGCAAGCAGATCTGAGTTCAAGGCCAGTCTGGTATAGAGCAAGTTTCCGGTAAAGAAAAGCTTAGTTAGGTCCAAGTGTAGTGGTACACACCTTTAATCTCAAACAATGAAGTTAGTTTGTAGAAAGAAGCAACTATGTTTGAAAATGATTAATGAGTAGAAGAAAATGTGATGAATCAGAGGATTTGACAGAATAGGATATGCCCAGTTCTCACCAGAAGAGAAAGGGAAACTATGTAAGGGGCAATGCAGAGAGAGGTGGAGGCAGTTTTACTGGGACAGTAATACAGAGACAGGTTGCAGAGAGAGAACTCAGGTGAAGACAGGACAAGGCAGAGAATGAGAAGGAGCCAGAAGATTAGAGCAGATTGCTGGAGTTAAGTTTGAGGCCAAGTGGAGCAATTCAGAGGCCAGGAGAGAAGCCAGATTGAATAAGTCAGCTGAGAGAGGAGTTTGAGGCAGAACAGCTGAGTTGAATCAGCCAGCCCAGAGCTCAGAGAGAACAAGAAAGGGTGAGCTTATTCAGCAGAGAGTGAAAACATTCTAGGCCTAGATTAAATTGCATGGAGGCAAGAAGCTTCCAAGACTAGGTGTAGGCTAGCAGAAGAAGACAGTAATCCTCTGAGACAACAACTGAAACAGGCAAATAAAAGTTCTTCTTCCGTGTGTGTGTATGTGTGTGTGTGTGTGTATACATGCTACATGCACCTGTGTGAAGATCAGAGGACAACTTGCGGGAATTGGCTTTTTCCTCCTATCTGTCATGTGGGATTCAGGGATCAAATTCAGGCTGTCAGGCTTGGCAGCAAGCACACCCCACTGAGCCATCTCATTGGCTCTCGTATTGCAATTTACAAACCATTTTGTTCCCTATTCACATTTGTCCCTTCTGAGCAAAAGTTTATGATAGGTGGACCTCCCTTTTCCTTATTAGTTCTTTATAGTTTAGCAAACAATGTACCATTCACTGTGTAATTTAGTCTTCTCAATTAGCCAGCGTAGTGTGGTCTTGGTGGCTCTCCATCTTGAAGCTGAGTTTTTGTGACTCATCTAAGGTTCTCCTCAGGGCTCTGGTCTCAAGCTTGTTTCCTTATATGTAGTATTTTGCCTTCCAGCCCCTGCTGGGTGTTCAGCACAGATAGACCTGAGTGCCAGAGGGCCCTGAAAGTGTAGTGGAGTGAGAAGTATAGCTTGATACACATGGTGAGCTAGGCCTTGATGGTGTCAAATACAGGACAGAGATGAAGCAAAATGTCCAGACTTGTTATCAGTTACAACTCTCAGGAGCCAACTCATTCTCAGATGGTTCAGTCAGGGCACAGTTTAAGCACACGCACCTCGAGACTAGGAAGTGGATTGAACTGCCTTGGTGCATGAAAACAAGACAGAGAAGGGATGGGCAAGTGGAAAATATGTTATCTGCTTTTACCTCACAGGCCTGAGATTGGACCAAGGCAGTAGTAGCTTCCATGCTTTCTTTCTGGTGGCTTCAGTTAGAGTTGGAGAGTCCTCTGGGCTCCTGTTTGAGTTCTGGAGTCATCATCATTATCAAAGTGAATGGAATGAGAGCTATCTGCAATGTCCTGCCCTCGTAATGTCCTAAAACCTCTCCAGTTGATGGCTTTTACTATGTTTCGTTAATAGCAGTATTTAGATACTAGTCAGGTGGTGAGGGTCCAGCACCCCAAAGCCCAGTGAAAATGGAGTCTGTTGTGTTTGTAAGCTGAAATTTACAAACGGAAAGATTTCTTATGCTAGGAGGCACCGACCAGAGCCTACACTTCCGGGGGAAGAGGGAAGGCTTACCCTGTCCCTCCATCCTGATAACAGTTTCTCTTCCATCTTCCATACCATATGGATAACTATGGCACTGTATTCGGAGAACACTGTGAAATGTTCCCTGGCACGATGGGAACTTGTCTCCTACACAACCTGTGCCTGCCTCTTACTCCACAGGCACACCTCATTAGGACTGTCTGTTTTGAAACTAGGCTGGAGATAACCATTTCCTAACAAAATCCTCCAACCTCCGCTAGGTATCTTGGGACTCCAAACGGTCACACAATTAAGACGGGGGGCCTGGCACCAGGAACTGTAGAGGAACAGAGTAAAGGTGGAGTAGTTCAGCAGTTGACTCTAGAGCCAGAAGGTCTTAGTTCAAATCGCATGCTTGTTTATTAGCTTCACGGCCTCAGGCATATTATGAAATCTCTGTGCTTCAGTTTCCTCCAATGGGAAATAATGGTGTACATGGGTCCTAGATGATAAGATTGCATGAGGACTGATCAGATGAATCTGTGTGTGAAGGGTTTGGCACAGACCTGGAACACACTAAGCACTTGTTAACAGCTAAACATCATTATTTACTAAAGGAGGGATTTTCTGCATCCAGGATGATTCTTTTTCTTTCTTATGTCCTTGGAACCTCCACTCCGTGACCTTCTCCCTAATTTACATTTATGGAGCCAGCTGTTCCAATAGCCTCTCTTCTGGTTGGGGATGGGAAGGAAAAGCACCTTGCATATGAGCTCTTATTATTTTTGGTATTGCTTACAGTGTCATCTTAAACCAATATGCCACAGCTCATTTTCATTCAGCACTAAGGGCCCTTTAAGCCAGCCATTCCCCATTTACTCGGTTTTAAAAAAAGAAGGTCTTCGGGTTTCATGTTCCTTTATTGTATTTTGTGAGGCACTGAACACACATTGGATACTATGTAAATGTGAAATTCTCTAACAATAGCAACAGACAGATGAGAAACTCAAGGAAGTGGAGTCACCATTTTGAATTTAGCTTTTTATTGATGGGCTGAGTGATTTGGAAGAGACAATGTGGCTCCAAGGCTAAAGAGCCCACAGGGATTTCCATGGTGAAGGTTTGAATCTCAGTCACAGCAGCGGCTTCAGTGACCCCAGGCAAGCAGCTTCCTTCCCCTGGACCTCAAATTCCCCCCATGCATACTGGGCTTGGTGCCACAAAACTGCCTCCTAGGGTTGCTAAGTGAAGCCTGGCCATATGTAGTTGTGCAGATTGTGCACTGCCGAAGGGTGCCAACTCACGGGGCAAGTGGGTGTAGGACGCCGTCATACTCTGCTCTCAGTTTGTACCCTGGTAATGGGTTGTGGCCACTCAAAGGAACAGGGTGCCTTGTCCTTCTGTTCTGCACAATAGCATCAACACGGGCTAATAGAGACCCTGAATTAAGCAGCTTGACAGGAGTGAGGCACAGAGTTCAGCAAACAGGATTTAGAAATGAATTCAACACCGCTCCTGAATGCTTGCTATGTGCTAGGCCCAATTCTAGGGGCTTCAGATATGGAGAGGGATGCAGGTAACTAATGCATGTGGTTCTGGCCTTCCTTCCCCAGACTACCCTCCACTGTAGTCAGTCTATTAACAAGTCTTGTCAAGGGGCTGGAGAGATGGCTCAGAGGTTAAGAACACTGTCTGCTCTTCCAGAGCTCCTGAGTTCAAGTCCTAGCAACCACATGATGGCTCCCAACCATCTAGAATAAGATTTGCTACCCTCTTTGGCACACATGCAGACAGAACACTGTGCACATACATAATAAATAAATAAATCTTAAAAAAAACAAGTCTTGTCAAACTCACCCCGTTTTCTCCATCCCCCCTGCCTGCACTTTGCTTCATTATGGGACACAAGGACCCCTGCCTCTGCTTCTTGAGACAAAAGCAAGAATGTTCATGTTGAAAGGTGAATCAGATATTACCCCATTTAAACCCTATGAAGGATCTAATTCAATCCAGGGTTCTCACGATGGTCCACATTCCATCCACTGAACCAAAACCAACTATCTTTTCCTTTAAATATCCTAGCTCTTTAGTCAGTCTAACCCTTTGGCTGGAACACCATTTGGTTCTCCCCTTTAGCCATCTCTTTCTCATCCTTCAATGCTAAGTGGACAGCGCTTCAAAGAAGCCTTCCCTGGGCCATCTTGTTAAAGCAGCACCCCAGCATTCATTACCAAGGCATCTATCCTATTGTACAGCAGCCCAGCCCTATTTTCAGAGTGCACAATTCCTTATCTTCTGACTTATCTGCTAGATCGTTAAGTGCCAAAACAGCACTGAGTGCCTTGCTAAGTCTCTGATATACAGTACTAAATATTGATAATACTCATTAGAGCAGGTTGATAAAATAGAATTGATCCAACAGAGCAATATTGTGACTACAGAAATGTAAGGATGAGTACTATGACAAGGTGCTAGGTGAGGTGGGGGGTGGCAGATGAGGAATACCCTGTTTTATCCTTTGTCGATTTTCATGGCACAAATACTACCTTTTGCCAGTGGTTATAAAAACTCACTATGGGGTAGCAGATACTCAGCAAAGGCTTCTTTGGTTGATGAAGCAAAACTTGATTTGTGTTCTGTAGGATCTCTGGTTTACTGGGGTCAGTCCCAATTCTGCTAAAACTTGTTAACAGCTCTGCTTCCCAGTAGCCAGTATTTAACTCTTCCTGGTTTCCGTACCCAGCCTACCTGGGCATTATCATATGTTTCAATCTATGCCTCAGGATGTTTAGCTTTCCCCACGTATGGCTTTCTACTTAGACTGAGGAACGTCCTTTGATTCCCAGCTTAGGTTGTGGCAGTAATGGAGAGAAGGAGAAAGGCCAGGTTACTTTTTTTCCACAATTCCTATTACAGCTGAAGGCTGTTTTGTTGCTGTTGCTAATTTTGCTTTTTGATACAGAACTATTTGATTAACAGCAGTCTCTTCTTAAGGGACTACAAATCCACAGAGGTGGACCCTGCTCTGAGTGTTATTTTCAGCCCTCAGCACTGGTACATTGCAAGCAATAAAATACAATGTTTGTTGAGTGATCAGGTTCACCCAAGGGTGGGGGCACTTTTAAAGAAGGCTCACACCTACCTATCCTATAATAAGATTTGGTATGTCTTCTCTCTTTGAACTTCTTCCTTACAGTAAGGGACGGGAAGGAAAGCAGTGGCGTGGGGACTCAGATTTTGTCAAAGCTACCCAAGTTGTTCACCTTCATTCTTTCTCTTGAACTCAATCGAATGGTTTCTTTACAGGATTTTTAACACAAACATGACTTGATTAAATTTGTTATTTACCCAAATCGACCTTTGGCAGTAGCGAGGACCCCATAGCGGTCCTGAGATCAGTAAGGAGGACAGTAATCAGCTGAGAAAAGAAGCAGATGGAAATTAAATAACTGGCAGTGGAAATAAAAGCGAACAGACTCCAGTGCTAGAGTAAGAGAATCTACAGCGGTTGGTTACCATTCAAATGTAGATGGGAGAGGCAATGGAGACAGATGGGAATCCAGGTCAGTGAACAGAGAGTCAGTACGTATTTTTCAAATATTTCTTTTTTTCTTTTATGGTGCTGGAGTTCGAACCCGGGGCACTTCACTTGTTAGGCAATCACTGGGCTATTCCCTTAGCCCACCGAAGCTTTCAAGCCATTTTAACAAGTCTTCAAGACAGGAATGAGGTGAGTCCGTCTAGAAGCTGGGAGTACAATGAGCTAAGGCAAAAAGAACCTGGGCTGGACTCTCCCCTCCCTCATTCTAAGAATTGCAGAGAACAATATCTAAGAGGTGAGTTCGAAAAAAGAATTATAAAAAGAGACTGACTAGAATGGCTTGGAATGAGGAAGGTAAACGTGGATAGTGTCATAGAAAATAAATGATAATGTCTAACAGCACCAAATGACTAATGCTTAAGTTAGACAGCCTGAAATACCTCTAGTGGGTTTGGCGACAAGGACACTGGCTGCAACAAGGACATTTTCTGCGGGGGCAGAAGCTGCAGTGTAGAACACAGCACACACAAGGAAGGGAGTAGAGACGCTAAGCGCAGATTACGCTCGAAGAAACTCGCCTGTGGACGGGGAAAGAATCACGGTATGATTGAGTAGGATATGAGGAGGTTTGAGCGCATATCACAGCTGTGGGTAGAGATGGAGGATGGACGACCGTACAGGACATAAGAGGAGCGTCAACGCCCTCCTGCCCTCTCCATTTGCCAGCCCCGCTCCCGCGTGACGCGACCAGGCCTCGCAAAGACTACAACTCCCAGGAGGCCCCGCGGCGTGGGAGGAGCCAAGGCCTGGCGCGCACCCCAGCGGCGAGCGGAAGAGCTGGCGCTTCGTGGTGGCGGCGGAAGCGGAGAGCGACGGCGTCCCGGTAACCACGAACCCCTGTTCCTGTTCCCGATTCTTTTTCACCCTGAGCTGGGGCTGGTTGTTCCCTCGCTTCTCTCCTCCTGCCAGGGACCAGACCCTCTTTCCTCTGTGTGTTAGCGCTGTTTTTGTGTTGTTGTTTTTTTTTTTCCTCACGTGACGCGTGGGGCAGGCCCCCGCCTGGGGCAGAGGTTATTGGGAAGCTCCCGCCCTGCCGACCTCTTGGGGCTCCCGGACCGGAGGGTCTGTCTCGAGTCCCCTGTTTTCTCAGCGGCCTCAGGCCTGCCGTGGGGCTCGGCCCTAAAGCTTCTCCTAGGATCGTCTCCCTCCAGTGTGTCAACAGGTAGCGAGCGGGGTCTCTTGGGACCCCCTCAGCGCTGCAGGGCTGTGGACCACCGAGGGGCTCCGGGATCCCCGGCCGCAGCCGCGGGCGGTTTCCGGGTAGTGGCACGTCCGCTCCGCTGCCCGGAGCCCCGGGCTATGGGCTGGCAGTGAGCAGTTTATAAAGTAGGGTGTACTTCCTGCTCTTCTTGGGCGGTCCTCGGAAAACTTCCAAATTCCTTTATCGGTAGTTTTCTTACAGACTTTTCGCCGCATCTGAGTTGTGAGGGAAGGAGCACAGGGTTTAGAGTTTGAATCCTGACAGGATGATGGGTCGGCCACTCGCTGGTCCTGTTACCACCACCTCGTTTTTCCTGTCTGAAAAGGGGGACAGTCTTTTTGGTGTTCTGCCTTTCAGTGTTATGGATTTCAGCAGAAGTGATGTTTGTGTGAACACCTTTGGACTGTAAAGCATGTTTAAAGGAAAGCTTTAGTATCCTACCTTGTGCAGTCCAGGTCAGTTCCTTTTTTTTTTTTGAGACAGTTTCTCTGTGTAGCCTTGGCTGGCCTAGACTCACTTTTGTAGACCAGGCTGCCCTCGAACTCACTGACGTCCGCCTGCCTCTGGCGCCCTGAGTGCTGGGGTCACAGGCTTGTGCCGCTATGCCCCGTTCTTGTCAGTTATATTTTAAGATCACGTTCATGCCTTTATGAAGAGGAGTTTAATAAATCGTCTCTTTAGAAACTGAAATCAAACATACAAATGTTATTCTAAGTTTCTAGTGGAGAGGTGACAATAGGGCCTGACCACCTGTGGAATCAATTTAAAAAAAACTGGAATTTTGAGGCCCGTCAGAATCCACACTGCTGTCCACACACAGCTGACTAGCTGCCCCTTTTGCCCTGTAACAACACCTCTTATCAGCACTACACATTACAAGCTTCTCTTAAGACTTAGAGCTCCCAAGCTTGGTGCTGAACTTACTGTGGTCCTCTAGCTATTGTGGATTTCCTTCTCCTTTTCAGGTCCTACTGATGTAATAGCTGTTTTAACTATTTGGGGTGTACTTGCTAGGAGTCTTTTTTCACAGTACTCAGAATATAAATACTTAATATTGCAGTCTGTTTTCTGACTGTAAAGATCTGAGGTTTTGAGTGTTGCTTGTTGTTCATCCATCGTCCGATAATGCCCCTCCTCCAGAAGTTAGGGAGTTTGCAAGCAAAATTTAAAAGGATTTGGGATATAGTAATATTATATGTTAGTTTGTTTGACAAAGAGAGAAGGAAAGTGCCTTAGGTCAGTGTATAAAGTTGAATAATTTGAGTTCAACTGGTGTTGGGACTTTGGGCAACTTAATTAACTTCTCTGAGCCTGGTTTTTAGTCTCTAAGAAGAAATTAATAGTATTTACCTCATGTTTGTGAAGATTATCTAAGTTGTGACTTTAAAGAGATTAGTGATGGTAAGGGCGTGCAAGTTCATTTTTGGTGCTGTTACTAATGAATAATGACAAGAAGTGATGTTAATTCTAGCTATTTTCCTGAGATTATCTACTCTACAGACTTAAAAGCTACAGTATAGCTGGCCACCTATAGGTCAAAACACCTATAATTTCATCGTTTGGGAGACCAGGACAGGAGAATCTCAAATTTGATGCCAGACTATTTTAGTGAGATGCTTTCTCAAAAACTACCACCACCAAGAACACCAATGAAAAAAATGTAAATAGAAGTTTTCAAAATTACAGGACCTTTATTTCATAACAATTTCATTTTTGATAAACATTACAGGGGTGGAGGTGTATATTCATTGATAAGATTGCATAAGGCTCAGAGTTATCTTCTTATTACTGACAACAACAACAAAACAGCCTTTAATCCCAGCACAGGAGTTTTAGAGGCTGACTGATATCTGAGGTTTCTGCTAGCCCAGTCTATGTAGTGAGTTCTAGGCCAGGAATGGTGACACAGTGAGAGAGCCTGTTTTTAAAAAATATAAATGTATTTCAAAAAGATTGCTCTTTTTCAGTCTTAGGGTTTCCTATAGTACTGTTGTGAATTGGTTGTTGGGTATGTGCTTTAGTTAATAGTTTAAAGAGACTTCAAATATTTTTTGTACCTTGTTAGTTGAGATTGGATGGTGCTTTATTTATAACCTGTACTAAAAGTGAATGTCACTGTGCAATGTAGCTTGTAGCAGGACAATTAACTATGACTCAGATATTGGCAAGAATAGAATTTTATAAAACAATTTTTAAGACTCTGTTTATATGAGATTATCCCCTGTATACATCCACATACACAAAACAGGTTTTGTTTGTTTATTTATTGTTTTTGTTTTGTTTTATCAAGACAGGATTTCTCTGTGTAGTCCTGGCTGTTCTGGAACTTAACTCTGTAGACTAGGCTGGCCTTGAACTCACAGAGATTTGCCTCTGCCTCCCTGAGTGCTGGGATTAAGGGTGTGTGGCACCATCACCCACATATATAGTGTTTAAGCTAAGCTATTTGTAAAGCCCCAGTTGGTTGTGGTGGTGCACACCTTTAATCCCAGCAGCTAGGAGGCTGAAGCATCTGATCTCTAAAGTCAAGGTCAGCATGGTCTCCATATCAGTTCCCAGTCTGCCAAGTCTGGTGAGACTCTGAAACAAGTAAAAACAAAAACATTTAGCTTAAAGGAGTCTAGGAGACTTGGTGATCTTCATTTTTTAAAGGTAGAAGCTTATATCTTTGCTCAAGCCCTGGCTGTGTGTGTATCTCTGAGAAATAAGTTTAGAGGAAGCAAAGAGGAAAGCCTTACAGTCATAAATGATTTGTTGGCCAGGGCAAAATCTTATGCTTAAGAATTGGAATACTATTTTTTATTTTCTTCAGGTGTCTGACTGAATGCCAGATACCTGCACATTTGGATGTTAAGAAAACATTTTCTTTATTCTTTTTTTTACACTTGATCTTAGCCAAAAGGCCAAAAAAAAAAAAAAAAAAAAAAAACAATTATTATTCTCTTTTATCTTGTGCCCTCTGCCTTTTAAGATTCGTTTTTTTACCTTTAGTTATGCTTCAGCATGTTTTCTTTTTTGCACAAATATGTATGTATATGTACAATATATATGTATATATAATTAAATACATATACATATATACACATATCTAATTGTATATATGTGTGTATATGTATTGTATGTGTATATATGTATATAATTGTATATATGTGTGCATACATATAATTAGGGCAATAGAATGTCATGTACATTAAAATTTACTTTGTATATTGTTATCTCCTTTGTTTCAAACACTTGTATTTTGGCTCCCTTTTACTTAAAAGAACTTCAGAAGGTAGATTTCATTCTTAATTGTATACAATGGTAGATGCTCAGTAATGACTGACTGCTGAGTAAGAGCATTTTATTGATTATCTTATGCCATATGCAACAATCATGTGAGGCCATACTGTTTTATGAAAATATGCAGATCTTTGCAAGTCAAAATTCTGAATCCATTGTTTGCTGGTTGTAGCCTTAGTTTGTACTTTTTAATTTACTTCACATCATCTGTAAAGTAAGGATATTAGCCTGCATGACTGAAAACATAGACATTATTTGAGCTAGGCATATACTAGTCAAGCTTAGTAGAATATAGAGTTGCTGGTATTAGTATTTTTAGCTTTTATTATTTTATGGCAGTCATAGATTGTGATTATAATATTCATTCTCTTAATATTTCACGTGACAGTGTGTTTCTTTGTTACCCAAGGTTAAGGTGGTTGACTGTGACCATAGAGCCTGAAATATTGCAAAGCTAATTGGCCCACATGGAGTTTGAATCTGTGATCTGTTGTCATTAGCTTCATGCCCTAAGTATTCACAGATATCTGACATATTTTTAATTTGGCATTCATGCAACTCATTAGATATAAGTAAATGAAGTAGTGCCAAGAGTAAAAGTATAGATTTTTAATTATAAATTTATGAAGTTAGCCCTCATATATTATATAAAACTGGCAACCTATAGGATCCACCACTTACCGGAGCTGTGATTTAAACACTTCTTTTCCTTGTTGAGTTATATTTAGGATGGATTACCTGCTCATAGAAATGAAGGGTAGACTATTCATGTGTTGTGAACAGACCTAACTTCTGTGCTACTCACCAGAAAAGGTGCTCTTAGCTTGCAGGGAAAACATGAATGAGCCCAGCAGGATGGATGAAGCTTGAGTAACTCCTAAGAGCTTATTGAATTACAGAGAAATTTAGTTGTCAGAGCATTAGATAGGAGAGAAGTTATAGGGTGCTGTTCAGTGCCAGCAAGCCTGCATTTGGAGAGTGTTTTCTCCTCTGTATAAGCCACACACCATTTTTTCCTAGTCTGCAGTGTGCTTTTTTCACTATATCATGTTAGCTTCCTCTGTAGTTGACCATTTTTCAAATTCACTGTACTTTATTAATATTTTTTGCCCCTCTCTTTTTATACCACATATGGCCAATTTTGGTTTGGGCATAAAAACAGACAAAAAGAAGCAGTATTGGTGGTGGGGAAAGAAAAGGAATTTGGAGTCAGCAAGTTGTAGGTAGTATCTAGTACTGTGAGGTTTGTAAGCCAGTAGATTACTGTATATGATGATAGGAATTTCTGGAATGGTAAGGTTCTGACCACTCATGATGTAACATTAAACCTGATGCAGAGTTGAAAATGTGGGTAAAAGGTGTGTAATATTCATTAATAGCAGATTTGTTTCTTAAAGAATCAGAACATGTGTTATTATTGGCTTACGATTGGGCGCTGTTTTGAATTCTTTGCCATGGAATTCACAAGAGAATTAAGGAAGGGAAGTGAATCTTGTCAGCTTTATACCAGTAATCTATTTCTGTTTTCATAACTGTAAAATGGGCATAATACTACTTATTCTACTTTAAAAATGAAAGGAAAAATTAAAAAAGATTGTCTCGAAATAGAGTTGGTACCTACAGGGAAGGAGAGACTGACAAAGACACACAGAAGGCAGAGTGAGGGTTGGTCAGAGAAGAGTCAGACACACCAGGCAGGACAGTTTAACACGGCATCTTAGAAAGTAAGGAGTCTAGAAGGTCATATGAGAAATGAGGGGTTGAGTGAGTGTGAGGGACAACTGTTAGGGAATGGTCAAGAGATGGAGAGCTTATTGAGTCCGCTTGTGTCTGTTACTTGATAGTTTGCATTTATGTTTTACCAGGAAAGGAAGGAAAACCAGGGTAGTCAAGTAACATGTTTCTGTGGTTATTACATCCCCATTTTCCCTTGAATAGTAAATATACTTTGTATGTTTAGCATAGAACTATCTAATGTTTGTGTTATAGACCTTTTAACTGTATTCTTGGCCTTTCACAGTGTAGGTAAACATATTTTTTAAAATTGAGTAACTTATTTTTTTAAAATATTTTCATCTAAAAATACTAATGCATGTTTATTGTAGAAAAGTTAGACAGTAGAGACAACTTTAGAAAACAAAAACACAAAACATTTATAATCTCATGATCTAAACAGCACATAACAAGGCCCATGTTTTTCATGTGGGGTTTTTTGTTTGTTGTTTGTTTTTGTTTTTGTTTTTTCTAGTATTTTCCTTTCTGGACAAAAGTTCCCTCACTTAAGTTCTGTTTTTCTTAAAGAATAAAGGCGTGTTTGTAAGCCAAGAATGAGAATCGTACTGTAAATTAACAATTGGTGATAGTTATCTTTATATACCTATTTCAGAAACTATTTCTGTACCTATTCTTATTGCTAGATACAGACCATATATTATTATCCATCTTTTTGTCTTAGGCATCTGCAAAGTGTTTCATGTATAATAGGTCCTTAGAATGTGTTTGAGATGAATTGTTAAACCCTCTGGATGGAGATTGTCTTGTTTGAATAGTCTTCTCAGCTGTACATTGGTACTTTTGGACATCCGTAAAATTGGGAAAAGTTTTATTTGGGGGGGAGTGTAGGAGTATATTGGATATGAAGCCACACAGTGGGTAAAGGTGTTTTTTGTTTTGGTTTGTTTTTGTTTTTGTCTAGTTAGTTTTTGTTGCATGGCATGGTATTCCAAAAATTCACTAATGTATACCAGCTATTTTGTTCATGGTAAGCAAATACTCTACTACTCAGCTACATATCCATCCTGTCTTCTGTTTTTATTTATTTTTCTTCCTCGTTCCCTCTCTCCCTTTTATCTTTCCTTTCACATGTACATGTGTGTGAACTTGGAAGTCCAGAGGCATAAGTCTTGCTTTATTACATACATTTCATCTTATTCCTTTGAGATAGAGTTTCTCACCGAACCTGAAACTTGATATCTTTCATTTAACACTAGGGTTACAATATAGGGCCACCCTCAGGCTTTTCACATGGGAGTTGGGAATCTGACTTCAGGTCATGCTATGTAGCAAGTACTCTTACTTACTGAACCATCTCTTCAGCCTAAGCCTCCTTAGTAAGGAGGCAGGACCTGAGTCACATCAGGACCCCACAATCACACAGTCAGTATTGCTGGGGAGTTTTCCTCCCTACTCCAAGCTTCTGGAATAATGACTCATGAGACTCAAAATATGTGTTTACAAATACATAGGCCTTCTCTGACTAGGTCTTAACTTAATAACCCATTTAATCTACATTCTGCCATGTGCCTGGTTACCCGTGCTCAGGGACCGTATGTCCATTCTCTTCACATCTTGTCAGCTGAATCTCCTGTGCTTGGCTCTGTCCCAAAATCTGTCTGCCTGCTGGTTGTCCCACCTTCTATTCTACTTTTTCCTCTAGGCCATAGGGTTTTTTGTTTCGTTTTGTTTTGGTCTTTTGTTGTTTTGTTTTTTGAGACAGGGTTTCTCTGTGTAGCCTTGGCTGTCCTGGACTCTCTTTGTAGACCTGGCCTACCTCGAACTCACAGTGATCTGCCTGCCTGTCTCCCTGAGAGCTGGGATTAAAGGCATGTGCCATCATGCCTTGCTGGCCATAGGTTTTTTAAAAATTGACGGGCAATACATCCATACAGTACATAAGATATTCTTTCTACATACCAGATAGCTTGAAACCTACCAGGATACCTCCAAACTCAGTTTCCACCCTGCTTATTCAGTCTCCCAATTTGCTGAGATTACAGGTATGGACAGATTACAGATATTACATTATATCTGTCCAGTATTTTTCTTTTTAACTTAAGTGGATCAGTTTCTGTACTTGACCTTTGAGTCATGTCATATATTGAAAGAAATCTTATTTTGTAAGTGATAAGATGTATATTTATTGTAGAAAATTTGTCCAATCAGGAAATCACGAAATCAACCCATTATCTAACTTTCCAGGTGCAGCCAGTTTTTAGGTCCATGATTTACTATTTGTAGTTTCTAAATTTGAACCTTTCTGAAGATGAAAAGCTTTTGTTGTTAAGGGTGTAAACCCAAGGCTTTGAATATGCTGGGCAGGTGCTCTGCACCTTGCCTACATACCCAAGCAAAATGAAAGGTTTTTGTTTTTGTTTTAAGTTTGTTGTACATTCGGTTGGCAACAGAATTTAGTCTAATCTGATTTAGTTATTTGCCATTAATAGTTCTTAAAATTTTTACTATTAACTTTTTGTGTGTGTGCTGGGTGTCAAATCTTGGGCCTTGTGAATTTAGGCAAGCATTCTACCACTTAGCTATATATCTTCAGCCCTTAATGTGTTTAATTATAAATTGTCCAAACATTAATTGAATGTGATTCTATAGATGGCAGAATTTCTGTTGAGAGTCATAATAGTATTTGGGAGAGAAGTTGTTTTCGTGGTTTTCTATGTAAGATAACCTTGTGGTTTGACCGGAGAGTGTTTCAGTAGTGGTGGTGTTAATGTAGACATAGAAAAGGTGTCAAGGAAGAGCAGTAAGGCGATGAAGCTAGGAGGATTGGAGTCAGAATACAAATTGTGAGCTTGATATATCAAGTATAGTGTATCATTTATAATGGCATTGGGGAAGGATCTCAGATAGGTCTGGGAGAAAGATAATGATTCCAGTTTCTAATTTGTTAAGTTTTAAGTATATAATTTATGTGGTAGTTTTAAAAATTCATTAATCTTAATGGGTACTGCCTCATAATCTGTTTTTGAGGCCATACAGTTATCCTAGCGAATATATATTCTTGGCATTGGTCTTTTAGAACTGATTTAAGGGCAGTAGAGCAATACAAACAAACAAACAAGCACAAAACAAATCTCATCACCTGATGATTATATTTCTTGACTCTAAAGGAGTGTTAATTTTGCCTGACTACCCATCTTATTTACCTGCTTTTTTATAAGTGATGTTTGGTAGTTTCTAAAAATTATTCTGCAAACTCACAAAATTTATTAATGGAGAAGGTATTTGAGTAATTATTGTGACTGCTGAAAACATTTAAAAAGGTTCTAGGCTGGGTTAGCACATTGGATCCTGGTACTCCGGGTGCACACTGGTTAAGAGAATAGGTTCAGGAAGCCTGGGTTTGAATGATCTTTTTGTGTATTACTATATATCCTAAATGAGTTATTTGTTGGGTTTCAGTTTCCTCCATTTTAAAAATAGAGCTGGTATTAATGCTTCCTACTTAATGAGATTGTGTTGGGGAATAGCTCTTAGATTTAGAGTAATACCTGGCAAATATTAAGAGCTCAGTAAATATTAGCTATATATTACAACCTCCCAGACAACTGCTGTTAACCATCACTTTATCATTTTATTTTGAAAATCATTTACATTCTTGTATAACTGTATCATACACTAGTGGAATGATAGGCTGCTACGGATAAATTTGGAACTCAAAATCAGACATAGATTCTAAAGGATTATTGTAGAGCTTCATGAGAAAATATATTGGTGAAGTAGGTGGGGCAGGAAAAGAAGCTGCAAGAGAACTGATGGAGGGTGTTCTGTATGATTGATTATCCATATAGAAGTTATCTAAATTAGGATTAGGTTTGGTTGCAGCCAAGTAAGAGAAATGTAATGATAGAAATTTCTGTTAAAGAATTCCAGAAAGCTTAATGCTGTGGTGTTGTGTTGTTCTACTGTATAGATTCTGTTCTTTTACAGTGTTCCTTTAGGAATGCAAGAGTAATTTCCAGCACTGAGGTGGGAGGGTAACCATAAAAATCAAAGTCACTCTAGTCATAGAGCCCTACAGCTCTATTTATTTCACCTACATGCCACCCAGCAGAAAGGAGAAAGGAAGGGAATCATCTTAAAGGATGAATTGTCTTAAAGGATACTTCTGGAAGTTATATTTACTACTTTTGCTTATATGCCATTGATAAAACTGGGTCACAGAACATGACTTGAGACTGGAAAGGTTGGAAACTTCAGTGTCTGAATGAAGACAAATAGTGAGATTATTTTAAAACTTGCTCTTACCAAGTTACATCAACAGTCCATGCAGAATATCTTCAGAGTGTAAATTCCGAATCTGAAATACAGATGCTCAGCAATGTAGTATTCCTGGTTCCCAGTTTAGAGTGAGGGATACTCAACCAGTACATTGTTTTTAGAGTGTGATCCCGTTTTGAGCCTGGATATATGTATTTATCTATATACTTTCAGGCAACGTTAATGTTGACTGCAGTTACTTTATTTGGCAGTTTACAGTAAAATTGGTAAATAAACCTCTCATATCTATAATTCTTTTGTTGTTTTAAGCCTATAGTTTTATAGTCTTCACCACTTTATAATTTAGTTGGGTTTTGGCCAATGTTTTTAATCCATCTCTGTCTTTTTATATTACTTTTCTCTCTCTCTCTCACTGCTGTTAATCGTACTTCCTAAAATAGATAAATGAGCAAATTTAATTAAATGTGTTATTTGCACTGCCTCCTGATCATTAATGAATTTGTAAGTAAGGTCAGACCTACAACCTTCCTAGTGTTACAATTACTGAATCCTGTCTGTCTTCTCTAATGGTAATTATTTGCTTTAAGTTATTTTTAATTTTAAGGCTTTTGTATATTTGTTTTATTAGTATTAGAATTATAAAGACCTATCAAAAAGAGGTATTTCCAAAGGCTTTTTTTCCCTTCATTTGAAAATATTTTATTTATATATTTTTGAGTGATGAATAATTTAAGATCAAAGTATATATTGCTGTTTGGCTTTTGTTTCTTTGAATTACTTTTCTAAATTTTTCTTTATATTTAATCAGTAGTAATACAGTTTGTAGACATAGTTTAAAGTCAAATAGGGGACCTGAGAGATGACTTAGTAGTTAAGAACATTTACTTCTCTTCCAGAGTTCGTGAATTAGATTCCTCGCTTCCATATCAGGTGGCTTACAACCTCCCATAACTCCAGTTTTGCTCTTCTCAAACAGTCATATCCACTGGATTTCACTTCTTAATCCCCAAGTTATATTTTGACATTTGGATAAAGTGAATAGTGTTACATTTTCCTTATTACAAGCGTGTGCAAATTTTATTCCCTGATAATGTCCTAAGTGGCCTCAGTGTCTTGAGGAAGTGGTCTTCCTCAAGGTCAGTTACCCTTTTCCTCCCTTGCCCATCCTCCCCTCCATTCTGAAGCTCCTTTTCCACAGACATCCATTATCCTACTATTTGGGTGATGGATCTCTGGGCCTACTGCACAGTTCTTTTCCCAGAATGATTTCCCTTTGTTGTAATCTGTAGACTTCTCCTGGGTTTGATTTCCAGTCTTGTCAGAACTTATATCTTCCTCATTCTTCATTTACCCTCTTGCTTAGGTGGAACATGTTCTCTAGTAGTGTCTGATTAAAAAGATGGCACAGTAGCCAAGAGTGGGAAAATAGCAGTCTTTATTTAACATTCCTATTGCAACATAGCTTTTGGTCCAGATTGGGTGCTTTTGACTTTTGACGCACAATTATTCTGGAATCCCCATTTACTGGCAACCTTTTACTTCTCTCTCGTGTTGGGTATCCTGTTTTCCATACATGTTTTCTTCTTTTGGTGTCTTGTTCTTGTCAAAAGGATGGGAACATCATATATTATGTAGAATATCTTGTCAGACACAATTTTTTGAACAAAACAAATTGCTAATCTAGTATATACTTTTCTGTACTCTAGCTTCTAATATTTTTCCCTTTTCTATTCTCTTTCTTTGTGGACTTGGATATGTTATTATCTTAGAGGATTTGGGGGAAAGAAGCAAAATTACATGTGTGTATGTATATTCTGTTCACTTTTTCCATGAGACTGAATTTACTTGGTTAGATTAGATATTCTGGGAGTTGCAGGTAGGGTAGCTCAGTCCTATAAAAAGTGAGGATCAGAGTTTGGCTCCCTAGTACCGGTATAAAAAGTCAGCATGGTGACCCGTATATATAATCTCATCCCTGAAGAGGTAGAGACGGCTAGATCTTTCTGACCAATTAGCCTAGCCATATTGGTGAGGTCAGGATCAGTGAGAGTCCCTGTTTCAAAAGAAAAGTGGTTGAGAATGACACCAGACATTGGTCTCTGGCTTCTACATGCAGGTGTGCACATGTATGTTCATCTACACATTCATGAATATGTATATACTACACACTTACGTGCATATAGACACAGGGCTAGGATATTCTTTTTGGGTTCTTTGTTTGTTTGGTTTTTTGTTGTTTTGAGACAGGGTTTCTCTCTGTAGCCTTGGCTGTCCTGGTCTTGCTTTGTAGATCAGGCTAGCCTTAAACTCACAGAGATCCGCCTGCCTCTGCTTCCCAAGTGTTGGGATCACAGGCATGTGCCACCTCACCCAGCAAGACTAGGATAGTCTTATGTGAGATAATACTTCACTGTTGTAATTTTAATAAGCAAAAGGTAAAGTATTAATAACAATATGGTGGTTAAATATAGTAACATAATGGGTTTGCAGAAAGCACTGCTGTAGAAGAGGAAAACTGTGCCTCTTGAGTTTTGAGCTAGCTGGTTAATTAGAAGAAATCCTTTCATCTTTATTGTAAGACAAGTAGAAAATGATAAGGGTGAAGGGGAAAAAAAGAATTATTTTGAAGCCACTGTCCAGAGGTGACCAAATTCCATAGAGTAATTTTCTTAAACATTGCTAACTTCTGAAGGCATTGTACAAATTTCAGTTCTCTCTAGAATTTTGTGTGGGAGTGTTAGTTTCACCTCACGTTCTCCCTTAGAGGGTTTTTTACTACATTCTTAAAACTTTTACTAGTTAGGTAAGAGAATGGGCTCTTGGTATAGCTTTTGTTTTTCGGTTGGTTTGTTTTCTGTTGTGAAGAGGAGATAATGGTGAGGTCTCACGCTAGCCTAGGTAGTGTTGAACTCATGGTGATTAGTGAGCCACTATACCCTGCTTCTTTAAAAAACATTTGTTTGTGTGTTTGTTTGAGACAGGGTTTTCTCTGTGTAGCCTTGGCTGACCTAGAACTCAGTATGAGGACCAAGCTGACCAGGAACTAAGAACTTTGCCTGCCTTTGCCTCCTAAGTGCTAGGATTAAAGGAGTGTGCCACCACTGACAGTTCAATATAGTTTTAAACAGGTATTTTCTTCCAGTTTGTCAGTTATCTGTTGTTTATAGTGTTTGGTGTTAGTGTTCAGGCTTTTATGTGGTCCACTTTCTTAGTACTTTGTTCATTTGAATCTTGTTTTGCAGTTGAAAACCTTTTCTTATATTGTGGAAAAGAATTTACTTATATTGTGTTTTGAGTACTTGTATGATTTTAGTTGTTCATTTTGATTCATGCTCCATTTGATATTTTGTTGTTATGAATATTGTATGGACCTAATAATCTTTTTGCAGACTGGACTGAACATATTTTATTTAAGAAGATCAGTTTTCCCCCTCACAGCTTTTGAGGTGCCACCTTATTACATTTGAATTTTTATTATTTATTTCTGGACATTTATTTATCTGTCTGTCTGTCTGTCTGTCTAGGTATCTATTTATTTATTTGTGTGTCCGTGTGCAGATGTCAGAGGACAACTCTCTGTAGTCGGTTTTTTCCCTACCTTTATGTAAACTCAGATCACCAGGCTTTCTAAGTAAATGTCTTTAACCACTGAGACATCTCACTGACCTTGTTTCTGGGGTTTTTATGCCTGCATCGTTATTCCATTGTTTGTGTTCTAAAAGCTTTGCAGTATATTGGGCAAATTTTTAAAAAAATGTGTGAGTGTGTGTATACATATGTTTCTGTATGCATGTGTACACATGCATGCAGAGGGCAGGAGTTAGTTGTGTCTTCTTTATTTGCTCCTCAACTGTTCATTTGAGACACAGTCACTTGAAATTCATTGATTTAGTGAGGCTGGCTCTTCCATGAGCTCTAGGATCCTCCTCTTTCTGCCTCTTCAGGCATGTTCTTGAGCCCAGATTCTTATGTGGGTGATGAGGATCTGAACTCAGATCCCTATGTTTATATGAGAAGTACTTTATTGACTGAGGCATTTCTCCAGCTCCAGTTCTGAAATTTAAAAAATATTTTGCTATTACATAATTTTATTTGTTAAACTTTATTATTAGCTTATCTATCTTCATTAGAAACTATTGCTGATATTCATTTAATTTACATTAATTTGATAATAATAATTGCATTATCTGAGAATAAGAAATGCCTTTCTATTTTCCCACTTCTATTTTTGTGTCTTTGCAATAGCCCAGGTTGGCCTCAAACTTGGAGCAAACCTCTTGCCTCAGCTGCCCGAGGAATTACAGTGGAGCTCTTGTCATGCCCATAAGAATATCTTCAAAGTGTCATCATTTTGGGTTTGTATATTCCTTTTAAGATTAGCTTTCTTGAACCAGGCATGGTGGTGCATGCCTTTAATCCTAGCACTCAGGAAGCAGAGGCAGGCTGATCTCTGTGAGTTCAAGGTCAGCCTGGTCTACAAAGAGAGTTCCAGGTGCCAGAGATTAAACCCAGGGATTTGTACAAGCTAGACAAACACTCAGCACTTTTTCCTGACCTCTTTTTAAAAATCCAGTAATATCTTATAGATATGTATATCAGTTATAAAGCTATGTCGTTCTTTTTAAAGTACAGAGTTTTGTATAGTATGAGTGTACCATATCAGAGTATATTAGATTTATTTATACTTTTTCAAAAATGTGAACAGTTCTGAAATAAGTATGTGTAGAAGTCCAAATATTTTCTTATATCAAAGTCCTGTAAGGAGAATTGCCTTGTTAAAGGACCTTTATGAGTTTGTTAAGCATATTGTTTAGATGCTTTTTCTCCTCGTAGAAATGTGTATGGTAGACAGTGTTCTTGAGCCTTGTTCACTGACTTCTTCTAAAATTACATTTAAGTCCACAAATAAGCAAACATTCAGAATAAACAACAGGTCTATAAAATATGCCTATGTATTAAGCAACTTAACACTTTTATTTGAACAACAAGCAAACTTGACAGGCAATGATGGCGCATGCCTTTAATCCCAGCATTGGGGTGGCAGAGGCAGGCAAATCTCTGAGTTTGAGACAAGTCTGGTCTACAGAGTAAAACAAGACTTACTTTTAAACATTTTTAAAATTTTTATTAATTACAGTTTATTCACTTGGTATCCCCCCCGAAGCTCCTCCCTCCACCCCTCCCAATCCCACCCTCCCTACCTCTTTTTCACCCATGCCCCTCCCCAAGTCCACTGATAGGGGAGGTCTTCCTCTCTTTCCTTCTGATCCTACTCTTTCAGGTCTCATCAGGAGTAGTTGTATTGTCTTCCTCTGTGGCCTGGTAAGGTTGCTCCCCCATCAGGGGAGGTGATCAGAGGGCAGGCCAATCAGTTCCTATCAGAGACAGTACCTGTTCCCATTACTATGGAACCCACTTGGACAATGAACTGCCATGGGCTTCATCTGTGCAGGTGTTCTAGGTTATCTCTATGAATGGCCCTTGGTTGGAGTATCAATCTCAGAAAAGACCTCTGTGCTCAGATTTTTTTGGTTTTGTTGCTCTCCTTGTGGAGCTCCTGTCCTCTCCAAGTCTTTCTCTCTAACCCTTCTTTCATAAGATTCCCTGCACTCTGCCCAAAGTTTGACTATAAGTCCCATCATCTGCTTTGATACCCTGCAGAGTAGAGCCCTTCAGAGGCCCTCTGTGGTAGGCTCCTGTCCTGTTCCCTGTTTTCTCCCTCTTTTGATGTCCATCCTGTTTGCCTTTCTGATTGGGGACTGAGCGTCTTAGCCAGAGTCCTCCTTGATTAGTTTCTTTAGGTGTACAGATTTAGTATGTTTATCCTATATTATGTATCTAATATCCACTTATGAGTGAGTATATACCCTGTGTGTCTTTCTGCTTCTGGGATACCTCACTCAGGATGACCTTTTCTAGTTCCCACCATGCCTGCAAATTTCATGATTTCCTTTTTTTTTTTTAATTGCTGAGTAATATTGCATTGAGTAGATGTACCACAATTTCTGTATTCATTCCTCAACTAAGGGGCATCTGGGTTGTTTTAAAGTTAAAAAAAAATCTTTAGAAATTCTTTCATAAAGAAAAGAACATTTTTTATTTTGCATTTCTTTGCTAACTAAGGTGGGTTTTTCTTTAACAACTGCTGAGATTTTTTTTTTTTCCTGGCTAGCCAGCCTGTGTATTCAGCACCGGCCATTAATATAACACAGTTAGAAGGTGTTTCTGTCCCATTACAGCAATCATCAGAGGACTAAGGGAAGGTGTCATTTTCTTTACTCTGATTTGTTGGTGGGCTTCTAAAAAGTGCATCTTTGTGTGCATGTGCTTTTATTACGAAATCCATGGCAAATCACTGAATTAAACTCTTTTATAAAATGAGAAAAGTTAAGTGCTTGAATGAGTGTCAAAGAAATACGAAGTTTTAGAAATTGTTATTTTTCGGTGAGGTTGTCAGAAGGGAATTTTTGTATGATTTCTCCTCAGACGTAGCTTATCTGTATATAGAGTAGTTTCATCTTTATTTATCTACCCACCCACCCACTCACCCACTTTTCTTTTTTTAAAGATCTGTTTGTTACGTGTAGTGTTCTGTCTGCATGTGCGCCTGCATGCCAGAAGAGGGCACCAGATCTCATTATAGGTGGTTGTGAGCTACCATGTGGTTACTGGGAATTGAACTCAGGAACTTTGGAAGAGCGAGCAGCCAGTGCTCTTAACCCCTGAGGCATCTCTCTAGCCCTCTGGATTTTTGAGACAGGGTTTCTCTATGTAGCTAGCTCTGGCTATCCTGGAACTGATGTTGTAGACCAGACTAGCCTGGAACTCAGAGATCTGTCTGCCTCTGCCTCCCCAGTGCTGGGATTAAAGGTGTGTACCACCACCACCTGTCAAGTGGGAAAAAAAAACAAAAAAACAAAAAAAAACAAAAAAACAACTTTGAGCTCACTCCCTGAAATCCTAAATAGTTTCTGTCCTTCAGGTGCCCTCCAGAGGTTCAGGAAAGTAGTGCTGGGGGATTAGTTAACCAATTTGCTTTAGTATTAAGAACATCTTTTTTAAAAAGAAAAAGAAAAAGGGGCTGCATCTCTATCTGTTGGAACTAAGGATGCATATAAAGATTGCCAAGCAGCTAACTGCTTGACTATTTCAAGTATGAGAATAAAGCCAACTCATTTAATTCTAGAAAAAAATTGTCTACTAGAACCACTGAAAATAAACCTACCAATGTAATTCTTGAGGAATATCAAGTTACTGCCTAGTACTACTAGAAACAGGTACTAGTAAAAACAATGAGAGCTAGAGATGGCTCAGCAATTAATAGCACATGCTGCAAAGGATTAGAGTTCTGTTCCCAGTACCAATATCAAGGGAATCACAACCACCTGTAATTCCTCTGATATCTATGAGCATCTGCACCCGAATGCACAGTGCATATACCAACAAAAGCAAATATATATAAAAAACAAATAAATCTCAAAAACGTGGAAATAATTGAAGTAGTATGATATATCTTAAACAGACTTTCAAAAATACACATTTAAGATTCAGTGGCACATAACTGACATGCTGGACATGTTATGTTGTAACATGTTATTAGGGTACTTTGCCAGGAAAAAAGGTGCTCTGAATCTTGGGGGAAGGCACCATTTCTATTATTTCATTCTAGCACCAAGTATGTTATTTTTATTTAAATGCCAAAAAATACACTTTTTCTTCAAGGTGTTGAAGTTTAGAAACATACAGTTCGGTGATAAAGCCTGTACACTAGATTCAACACTAGCACCACAAATAAATGAATAAATAAGTCAAAAGCTTGCTTTTCCTGAGTCTAGAGATGTTCAACCTGTATTTTTCCATCTGTATAGTGGTAACACACTAAATTAAATACGTGAAGTCTTATCTACAAGGGTTTGACTACAAAAAATAAAAACATACTCTAAAGAAAAAAAAATAAAAATGGTAAGTTTCTTAATACATAACGTTTTTTATATACCTGTTTATTTATTCTGAATATGTTTGCTTATTTGTGGTACTTGAATGTAATTTTGTAACTCTCAGGAGTTAATTGAAAGCCTTGGGCCTTTTGTTTCTGCTTACAGTCTTTGGTAGACTTTAGTTTTTATGGAGTGCCGACTTAGTTTTCAGGGGTTGGATTAGTAGCTTTCCTTGGCTGGGTCTTTTTCTGAGGTAACAACTGAGAATTAGTACCCTTATCAAGCTTTAGCTTTGCTATAATTCATATAAAGAACAGCAGAGATGCAGTGTTATTATAGGGGCTTAATTAACTCACTCAAGAAGAATAGATGGCCATTTACCTCCTCAGTAAAGTATAATGAATAATGTTATTAAAGAACTTAGAGATGGAAATAATTAGGTAACTAATTTTAATTTTAATATTACTTTTTAGGTATTTATTTTCAATTAACTTTTTTCAAAGAAGAGTTAGTATATTGATATGAACTGCTGTTTTGTGAGAGGTTTTTTTCCCTGTTCACATCCTGATGGGCTTGTCACTGTTCTGCAGCATCTCTTATATAGCCAGGAGCAATTTGAAAACCGATAGGCAGGGTAGAGAGGCTTTAGTAGTAATCAGAGGGTTGGCCACAGCAACTGTCAGAAGATAATTTACTTTTGTTGCTCAAGTACATGGCAGAACTTGGGTGGAAACTATAACAACATGATGCTGATGACTTGGTATTCTTTCTTTCTTCCTTTCTTTTTTTTCTTAAGTGATTGGTGATTTGGTATTTCTTTCCTTTTTTCTTCTTCTTCAGTGTGTTTCTGTGTAGCTCAAGCAGGCCTTGAACTGTCTTTGTAGCCCATACTGGCCTTTTGATCCTCCAGTCTCAACCTTGTAACTGCTGTGATTACAGGTATGCACAACAATACCCAGCTCTGAAATTTCTTTTAAATGGTTTTTGCACAGCAAGACATATAGAAATAAATGTCAAGACCTGAGTTTAAACAAAGTGTTCTCAAATAGGATACAAAGATGAGGAGCCATAGACACAGGGAAAAGGATAAAATAAGCACATATCCCCCACCCACCCACCCTTTGATAGAGGTTTAGAGGTTTTGCTTTTGTTAGCACCAAGAAAGCTGCTTTTCAGGTATTCCTAGATGTGTGTGGCATAGTGGGTAGATACATGCATATGACAGAGACAGCTTAGGTCTTAGAGCAAACCAAAGGGAATTTGAATCTCGGTTATTTAAAAATCTCCTTGTACCCGTCTTATTAGGGCTATTATTTTTTTTTTTAAAGAAGATAATTTACTCCAGGCTATAAAGAGTGACATTGTGTCCAGGAAAATGCTGTACTAACACACTGTACTGTCCCACAAGAGTACTTCTGAAGTCCTCATATGCAGTACTGACAATCTGTGACAGGCTGTGAATTGTTGAGCAGCAGTTGGGGAAGGAGGACAGCAGAATAAATGGTTATATGTAAGCTAAAGAGGAGGTGGGGATGGGGAGAAATGAGAACAGAGCAAAGCAACTCTTAGGTCTTTGGGGAAGTTTGAATGCAAGCTGTCCTAGTTAAGCTCTGCTGTAAGCAGGTAGACCAAAAAAAGGGGGGGGGGTGATATGGAGAGGGGTGGTAAACAAGGAAACAAAAAAGGGGCTTGGTATAGAGGTGGGGTTGGCAGGTTGGAAACATCTTTTCAAAAGTGTTATTGTTTTATTCTGTCATGTCATCAAAACTGTAAAGTTCAGGGAAATAGAGAAATAGCTCCACAGTTAAGAGCACTGGGCTGCTCTTTCAGGGGACCCAAGCTCAATTCCCAGCAACTACCTGGTGGTTTATAACTTAATGTAACTCTGGTCCTAGGGATTCATCACCTTCTTCTGGTCTCTGTGGACACCAGGCACACATGTGGTTCACAGGTACACATGTAGGCAAAAACACCCACACACATAAAATAGTAAGGAAAAAGTCCTGTAAGGTTAGATCAGGTGGAATTTAAATATTTAAAGAGACCAGATATATCATTTTATATATTAGGATCAGGAGATGAAACTAGAAATGTCAATAGAATGAAGATGGGAGCTTAGAAATTCCTTTCCGGGAATTGTTGCAGTGGTGGTAAGGGCACTTAAGATAACTGGGTCCCAAATAGCTTGGCTTTTAACACAGGCCATTGTGTCTGGTTGATTGGTTGACTTAATTTGATTCACAAACTTACATGCCACCAGCTGGTATTGTTTCAGGGATATATGGCTCACCAGAGTAGTGTTAGATATCAAAGCATGAGTTCTAGATTACGATGGAATTACTTCATAGGGATAAGTTATAGTTCTGTTCTAAATATGGAATTAGAACTTGAGAGCCATTGCTTTGGAGTCTGGTCCTCTTGTTGGTTCTGTTTCTGATTTTAGGTTATATGTGTCTGCCTTTTCATTGGTACCATTAGATTAAGTGTGAGAGAAATATGAGTGACTCTTGAGGTTGCTTATCTTGTCTTTACACCAACATTGAATATTTTAGAAGATGATCAATCCTCATTTAGAAAGACAAATGGGATATGCATTGAATGTATGACAGGAGTCTACCGCAAAAGGCATCTGAAAGACTCTACCAGCAGTGTTTCAAAGCAGACACTAAGACTCATAACCAAACCATGGCAGAGTGCAGGGAATCATATGAAAAAAGGGGAGTTAGTATGATATGGAAAGGATAGGAGCTCTACAAGTACCAAATATATCCGGGCACAGGGTCTTTTCTGAGACTGACACTCAACCAAGGACCATCTATGGATATAACATAGAACTTCTGCTTGGATGTGGCCTGTGGTAGCTCAGTAACCAAGTAGTTTTCCAAAGTAAGGGGAACAAGGACTATTTCTAACAGGATCTCAAGGGCAGGCTCTTTGACCTCCCCCCCTACCCCCCAGGGGAGGAGCAGTCCTGTTAGGCCACAGAGGAGGACTTTGCAGCCAGCCTTGAAGATACCTGATAAAACAGGGTCAAATGAAAAGGGGAGGAGGTCCTCCCCTATCAGTGGACTTGGAAAGGGGCAGGGAGGAGACCAGGGAGGGAGTTGGGGAGGGGGAGGGAATGAAGGAACGGGATACAGCTGGGACATAGAGTTAACAAATTGTAACTAAAAAGAAAAATAAAAATTAAAAAAAAAAAAAGATGGAAGGGTTAGTAATGGAAAGACAAATGTGGTGATCAAGGGACAAGTAGAGACCCAAGTACTAATATTAGCACTGTTCAAATTATCTGTAGGGCCCATACTGGATTCTGCACTGCTGTTTTTTAATGCCTGATCCCTAGTGTTGAAAGCCTATTGTCAAGTCTTAAACTGAGTCTCCACAGCTTTCCAACAACAAACCTTTGGTTTACCTAATCTGGTGTTATGGGCTGAATGTTTTTGCTCCCCTGTCACCATGTTACTACACGTGTTAAAGGCTAAATCTCAGCATGGCAAGCCTTTGGGAAGTTATTAGTAGAAGGATAAACCCTCATAGACTGGATTAGTGCTCACAGAAGGCACCAAAGAGTCATCTCACTTTTTTTAGTCTAATGAGGATACAAAGAATACTGACCTTGGGAGAGGGTCTCCTAAGAGACTGGCCATAGCAACTGCCCCAACTGGCCAGCTGCGTAAGCCACCATTTCTACGGTCCTTTCTGACTTACAGCCAGCCTCTTCATGTGGTTTTTTTGTTGTTAGTGGTGGTGTCTAACTTTTTTTCCCTCCTGTTTGGAATGTCTCTTAATTTCTCTCTGAATAACACTTTCTGAAGGCCTACCTATAGTACCACACATTTAAAGACATTTTCCTTAGCTGTTCCAGAGCCTTAAAGATGCCTCTTTACTTTGGATTTCTGTTTTTTATTGGCAATTATATGTACTCCATTCAGACAACTTATTTCCCCTGCTTCATCTTCCTGTTAGTTAGAGGCATCTTATTGGGGGAGGCTCCATTTCTTTTCTTATGTCTCAAACTATGTTGTTAAATGTAGTCCTGCCCCAGCAGAGCTCTCACTACCCTTTGTACACTTAATAAATACTGGTTTGATGGTGAGAAAATGCCATTATCTATTATTAGCTTTTATCTCTCTTTAACATTTATCTTTTTGAATCATAAGAATAATAGATTAGAATGTGCTTTAAGTATTTGAGCAATGTTTGTTCAGTAGATTGCTTTTCTTTGAAAGTCTTGGCAGCCCTCTATGCGAGCTTTTTGGTCCTTAAAACACTGCTGTGAAGATGTTTTTATATTCTAAGGTAATTGTTATGCTTGAAGCTCTTAATTAGTAAACTTTAAAACTGCATGGGAGAGAAGTTATTAACTTCATGTTATCTTTGCCTGCTCAAAGAGAAACTTGCTTTTCAGCTTTCTCCATCTCTAGGCACAGTTGTCTTTCATACATGTTGACGTAGCTTCAGAGAGAGGCAGATAACAGTGTAGTTAGATAGAGCGCGAAACTCCACCTCCTTTATTTACAATTATTTATTTTTTGCTGGTGTTTATTAAATTGTTCTCTGTTATGCTTTTTGCACTATTACAGTTTTTAGAAAGTTTAACAGTAGTTAAATGCAGGGTTTGGAACACTGAATCACCATGTAGAAGCTTCATGATCTTAAGGAAAAATTTTAGATTTCGTATCTATGAAGCTGAGATAATGATAAATACCACTTAGTTTTATGGTTGGGGTCAAAAGATATTCTACATAGAGACATGACTAAGCTCAAATTATATATAGTGACCCCAACTTTAAAAATTCACTTAGTAATTTATTGGCTTTAGGCTATGCATCCTAAAGAATGGAAAGATTTTAATGCCTATGAAGGCTGAAACAACAAAGGCTTTTGAGGATGGGGCCCGAAAGCCTTATCTGTTTGAGTGCTTTTCTAGGCAGCCATAGGATACCATTTTAGCTCAGAACAGACCCAGGAAAGAGATTGAGTAACTTTAGAAACACAGACCAATATTCAGATGTGGGAGGAGGGGACGACAAAAAACCAAAAAAAACACTTTGTTTTGTTTTTCTTTTTGCTTGCTCTCTACTGCCAATTATATATACAGAGTAGGGAACAGAAATGCTTGCTTTCCTGTGTATTTTATTGCTCTTGTTCAGTTACAGAAAGCCTTTGATCTGAATGCTGTTAGAAATGGTCAGTGATGGAGCTAATGTTAAGTTTGGAAGGGTTAGGTTGGTGAGCAATGGGGTTGCCATGTGAGTGGAGTGTGAAAGAGACTAAGTTTCAGCCTGTTTCCCAGCCTTTAAAGTGTGAAATCAGTTGGTGCTCATGCGTGGTGACTATAGCTAGTGGAGTGTAAAATGTTTGGGACATTAATTATGCTTTATTGCAAGGAAAACCTTTTCATGCTGAAGTTTAAGACTCAAGGCTCTAGTGGAATTATGTATTATGTATCTTCTATTGTCTTGATATTTAGCTTTTTCGTGAAAGGTTTAAGTTGTATTCTCTTTGTCCAACTGCTTGCAGAGAGTTAAAAAGGCTATTACATGCCTAAAGAAAACACAAAATACTTTGATTATGCTCTCTGTAAGATTGCATCTGAAAATACCATCTGCAACTTGTATTTAATACATATTTCTCATTTTTAATATTTTTTTTCAGTCTTGTTTTATAACCTAAGCTGACCTTGAACTTGGGATCATCTTGCTTCAGCCTTAGGTGCTAAGATTATAGCTGTATACTGCCATGTCTGACTTCATTTCTTCAATTATAAAATGCAACAGTGAAGAATATTCTATAGTCTGATTTGAAGCTTTCTGTAGTGTAAAAACTGTGTTATCAGTTTTACTGGTCATTATTTCCATGTTTGTATATGCCTCTGAATGCTTTCAAATACTTGGGGGAGTTTGAGGGAAGGAGTACAGCAATTATTCTGATGGGAAATTGAAGAGAGGGAGTTCCTGTCCTGACACCTGGTGAGGCTCTTCACCATATGGCTTTGAGGGTGAGGCAAGGTGAATGAGGAAGTTTCAGACAGTAGTTAGCTGTTATTGTCGCCACTACAGGTTATTGGAAATAGACATGTCATGAAAAAGCATGCAAGTTCTTTCATTTTTATCCTGGTGATTGTCTCATTTTACCAAGGCAGTTTCGAATTTCTTTGCATTTACAGGGTTTAATCAAATTGAGAATATTTATGGAATTAATGCATTAATGTGTCTTAATGAATATCCTGTAGCCCAATGTAGTAGATAAGTGTTGGAACTTTGATATAACCAACAAGCTTGAGTCTTTTTGTTTTGTTTTGTTTTTATTATTTTATTACAGTTGAGAGTAAATGGGACTCTGTCTTTTGACTATGTCCATTAAATCTTTATTTATTAAAAAAAAATTCCATAGTTAAGATTGAGCCTTTGGGCTATATTTGGCAGATCCTGGTTGTGATGGTTAAGCATCATTGCTGATTTGGGAGTCACGTAGAAGACTGTCCTTGTGTGTGTGTTTACTTTCCAGGAAGGTTTAACTGAAGAGGAAAGGCTCACTTTGAAAGTGCACATCCTCCCTATGAAGCAGGGTCCCACACTCAATAAAAGGAAGAAAAGGAGGAAGCCAGCTGAGCACCAGAATTTACCTCTCTGCTTCTTGACTGCAATCTCAGTGTGGCCAGCAGTCTCTTGCTCTTGTTCTCATGCCTTCCCTGATGAACTATTGCCCATTAAAGTGCAAGCCAACAAGAACCCTTTCTTAAGTTGCTTTAACAGGAACTTTTGTTACAGCAGCAAGAAAGGTCACTAATACTGAGGTGTAGATTAACCTGACTGTATACTTGCCTGTTACCATAACATTCTGTTGCCCTGTCCTCCTCAGCATGGCATTCCATGCCAGGGAAGCTCATCTTCAGGATAGGGAAAGTTGAGTGTGCCCTCAGAAGCTCGTGTGAAGGAGCATCATCTGGTGCAGCCTTTCACTTAATAATAATATCAAAATGATAGTTTTCTCACCAAGAATCTTAAAGTTCTGCCTCAAAGCTTACCTTTCTAGGCTCATCAGTCCCAAACTACTATCTTAAGCTTCTACCTCAAAACACTTGCCTTTGGTCACACCTTGCAACTATTCCATTATGGTTTTCTTCCTGGTCAGTGTGGTGATCTTATTACCGTAAATGATTAACTTCACTGTTAGATGCTGGTAGCAGATGAGATTTTTACACATGTGTGCACGAAGCACACACTATATAACATGGTCCCTGTGACATTTAATGTGACACAGTTTTAGTAGCTGATAGTTCCTTTTATTTCCTTTCCCCTGCTACATTCATTGACGCCACCCTATCACTGCTTCACTTTTGTTTCTAGGACCTGGACCTTAATGAACTAGAAGACATAATTAGACATGGCTCACAGCAGCAGATTGAGAAAAATAAGTCACCATTTTCTTAGGCAGTGACTAAATACTTTCTTAACCAAATTGGATATTTTCCTAAATGAAAGACCAGAATCTTCATATTGGTTTAGGATAGCTATACAAATGAGTATAAGAATTGATTATGCTAAAATATATTTAGCTAATGCATATAAAAAAACCTTTCTATTAACTTATGGATCATATGGTTCAAAGAATTGCTAATGCTTTCTACTCATTTAGCACAAGGTTTTTTTTTTTCTTTCTTTTTTCAGTGATATACCCATTTTTGGAATTCTTAAAAGAAGAAAAAAAATTTTTCTCCTTAGAAGAACAGTTGTAAGAGTTAGTGTCTAGTGTGTGAGGCACATTTTTGTGGGAATCAGATAGGAAAGTTGTCCTGACCATTTACATTAATGGAAATGAACATTAGCGTGAATATTATATTTGGATTTGATGTGCATTATGTGATTATTTTTGCAGCACAATTAACTTCCTGATTAAACTTCGATGAGTATATATATTGAGCATACACTTGGTGTAAAACTGGGTGATAAAATTATTAGTTTAGATGATAGGTGATACAAATTTTGGTCTGCTTTCCACTCAAATAGTTGTAAGTCTGAGATAAATCTCCAACTAGAGAGGTTATATAACCTGATTTTTAAAAATCAATCAATCATCTATCTGCCTACCTACCTATTGTATGTTTGTTTGTTTGTTTTGAGGGTTCCTTTTGAGCGGTATGAAAAGTTAGGTTGGAAACTCAGGATGCAGTAGTGACACATTCTGGCCACCAGAGGGGGGAAGTCCAGTCAGTCATCTTGTGCTTTGTTTCTGAACCACAATGTGTGTCATTCATGGAAATGAAAGGGACACATTCTGTTCATATTATTGTCCATTTAGGATGAGTTATAGGACCTCTTGCTCTATGATTCTTCAGTTTCTGCTTTCTTCCTTTTCAGTTTTCTCGAACTGGGACAGATAGAGTGGAGGTTGTCAGGGCTTCTATCTGATTTAATTTTTTTAAGATAGTTAAAGACTCTCCGATGACCAGTGCCCGTCTAGAGTGGAATGACAGCAGGAATGAGTCACCAGGTTCTTTCTAACACAGGCACACACAAACATTACTCAACCTGTGGCCCCCCCTCTTTGAAAATTCAAGGATGAAAATGAAGTGTGTTGAGCAGTGCAGAAGGAGCATGATATTTGTAACTAGGTTCTAGTCGTATATTGCTATTTAATATTTATAGGTTCCGGGACATTAAAACCTTTGATCTGAGCTGAGTGTGGTGGCAAACTTTAATCCCATCACTCATAAGACAGGGACAGAGGCGGGTGGATCTCTTGAGTTCAAGACCAGCCTGATCTATATATGGCGAGTTCCAGGCCAGCCAGGGCTACATACTAAGATCCTATCTCAAAAACAAAACAAAATAGAACAAAATTCATGGCTCTTCAGTATCCTTTGAAAAATTAGGATGCTTATTTTTAATCTATTTTGTTTTTGTAGTGTGAGACTGTGGAAATTGTTTAACATTAATGTGAATGGCAGTGCTGTTCTTAAATAGAACATTTTAGCAAAGCTACTTTTTTAAATATAGTACATTTTGATAAAAACAGCTGTTGATTAAGGCATAAATACTAAAGACAAACAGACATCTAGTGAGATGTCTTTTTTACTCCACAAAAAAGATAACAAATTGTTGGTGCATACATTCAACGTGGCAACAGTTCAGTCAACAGTTGAAAGAATAAGAGCCAGATCATCCTGATTGGAGGACAGGGGGAGTTGATGGTGAGTCATTTAGAGGAGCTCATTGGGGAATGAATAAACATAGAAAAAGATTCTGTGAGTTCTAAGATAACATGTTACAGAGCTGAAGTTACCTTATGTTTTTTCTAGCCATAAAAAAGTGGAGAATAATTTTGGTATGAATCCAGTTATATGACTCTTAAGTTGCTGGAAGACCCAGGGTAATATAAAGGGAACAATGGCAGGCATAGAATCCAAGTAATCAGACAATCAGATGGGTGTTTGGAAAGCAAAAGAACAAATGGATACAGATATGTACTTGTCAAAGCAGGCAAGGATTAGGATTTGAAAATTTGATGTGCAAATAAGAGAATAGAGTCTAGCCTGTATAAGACAGGATTTTAATCTGTCCTGATTTTAATGACCATTCTTGGTGTTGGTCTATTTGGTAAAGCCAAGACTACATATTTGGGGTTATTGATGGTTTCACTGACAAACTCAAGGTGGTTTGATAGTTCTAACAGCTTTACACTCCGCTGGATACACATATTCACAGATCTGCTGTGAGTTCATTTCCCACTGGCTAGTAAAAATTTGGCAGGCAAGCCAGCTTTTCAAGTACTGCTAGGAATAGAGCCCAGCTGTTCCCTTTGGGCTTAGAGCTGTTGGAATTCATTGTGTTAGCAGCTAGAAAGAATCAAACTGTAACATTTTTAGCCTAGTTCATGACAGCAAAGCAGAGGTGTTAAGATTTCTGTTCTAGAGGTTTATACTGCAAGTAACTTAACCTGATTGTGTGTCTTAATATTACTAGGCTTCTGACCGCTGAAATATGGCTTGGATCGATGGTGGTTTGGAGAAAGGAGAAAGAGGGCTATCCATCATTCAGAGGCTCCATAGAAGCTGGCTGATAATGCTGCTTTCACCAAGCAGCCATCTGTCCATCCATCCATCAATAGGATGAAATGAGATTTAGCGGAACAGGCAGCCGTAACTCTGAGACACTTTCTAACCAACAATTGTAGCTCTGGCCCAAGTCTGACCACAAAGCACAGCACTGGGGTTTGGCGGGATGTGGCAGTAAGGGTAGTCTCCTTCCTGTCACTGCCAACCTAGAATGTTTGAGGCCTTAGTCCAGCCTTCCCATACAGAATTTGGCTAAACTTGGGATGACGAGATTGTCATTCTCCTTGAGCTCCAGACAATTTTGCAAGTTAAGCAAATGTTTTTCATGGAGAATATTTTTGCTTAACACTAGAGGAGCTTCTGTGTTCATCATAGTAATGAGGGATGAGATTAAATTAAATTTAAATAATTTAATAATTTTATATTTTATATAAGTTCTTTATTAAATTAAAAATTTACCCAGATTCTTAGTGAAAATTGAATTTCTATTTTTTACTTCTTTTCTATATTAGTTCTTAAATGAAAGGAAGAAAATATGGACAGGGAAATGGTTACCATTTATGCAAGAGATTGGATGATACCTAAAATGGATAATGAGGTTTTCATAAGTGAAATTCAACTATGTCTTCCTAGTTACTCTGTGTTTCCAGTGTACCAGGCCTTCTGAGAGAGCCTCTTGATCAGTGTATGGCACTTTGTCTGCTTATTGCCCATCCTGGTATCTTTTCTAGTCATAGCCAGCTTCCTTGACCATATTATTGCAGTGGTCACTTCAGACCTCAGCTCCTGTTCTTTGTTCTGAAGCCTTGGTTTTCAGTTCAGACTGAGGGAGGGGTTGAAGGAACCTAATGTACCGGAGATGCCTCGGAAATGAGAGCCTTGGATGAATTCCTGGGCTTATTGATCCACCAGCAGTTTATGCATCCTGACATTCATAATCTCCGTAGGCTGCTGATGTTCCTGATTAATGGGCCCAGGGGCTGTCCATCCGTCACTTCACATTAATTACTGAAGAGGTGTTTTTCCAGTGATTTACCTGACAGTGGGCTGTGATAAATACCCCTAAGCAGAGTGGGCAGTGATTAATCACAGGGCCACTCCCCTCCCCCTCTCCCTTTCCCCCTAACCACAGGCCAGCATTGGGACCTGACCAAAGAGTGCCCCCTCCCCATAAACTATCTATCTCCATAATTGCTTCTGGATGCATATTTATTGGGCATGAGACCTGGCAGATAGAATTTTAGAATTTGTGCCAAAGATGATGAAAAATAAATCTTATTGGTAGGAAGAACATGTTTTTACATGGAGTCAGTAAGTGTATACCAGCTGTTCATATGTTACCTTAAAAATTTGAGGGAGCATTGGGTTCCTACTGTGTATGTATGTGCAGACATACGTGCATACATGCATGCACACATACATACATAAGGATAGTTGCTTTGCAGGCTTCAGAGAGGGCAAAGTGAGCTGGCTGGTTAGAGGTTATCACTTCAGCCTGGTGACCTGAATTCAGTTGCCAGGACCCATATAAAGGGGAGGAAGAGAAACAGCTCCACAGAGTTGTCCTCTGACCTCTCTGCATGTGCTTGTGTGCCTACACAGCACACCGTGCAGTGCACATATAAATATATACACACAATGAATTTTAAAAAATCACTTCAGCTTTTGCTTTCGTGATGCTTGTAATTTATTCAGAGAACAAGTATAATTTAGGAAATTATTTCAGGTACAATACAGTTTAACTGGAGTAGAACTCCGGGGTTCCATTTCTTACCTTATGGCTATAGAAAATGAAATTAGTTAAGTACCGAACTTCTTTAGTGTCTTCCATGTGCCAGCCCCTATTTTCAGCTGTGGAAGACAAGTATAATACAGCTGCAGATTTCAGAGAGCACAGTCGAATGCTCCTCGTCTCATTTTCTAAAAATATAAAAGCAAACTTTTCCAGGAAGTTGTTAAAGTAATTTACAGTTAACTTGTATATTCGTTCTTTTTTTCTGTGTGTTTATTCTGTGTTCATGGGTTTACAAGGAACATGGTAGGAGCAATATTAGCTTGCTTGCTTGCTTCTTTCCTTCCGTCCTTAAATATTTATGCATATGTTGTGTCAGGGGGTTGTGTGCAGAGATTCCCTGCAGGACTTATAGGCAGTTGTGATCTATCCTATGTGGGTGCTGGGTCCTTTGAGAGAACAATACATACTCTTAACTGCTGAGCCATCTCTCCAGCCCAGGATTCTTGGGTATAATATAAGATTCATAAATGCAAAAATGTGACTCCCTCTCCATTTTTTTTTTAAAAAGACATGAGCTCTCTGTTGTCCATGGTAGTACCAGATTCCTGGGCTCAAACAATCAACCTGTCTGAGTCTTCTGGGCAGTTTATCTGGGATCTAGGTGCTGACATCATGTTTGGCCATTAATGCAACATTTAAATAGTACTGTCATATATATAATGACATGAATGCCACAAATGATGAGTGCATATGAATTCACAGAAGTGTGAATCACTTACCTTTACATAGATAGTTAAAGGATAAAGTTGTGATACATCTTTTGGATGAGTAGTGACTGGAGCTATTTAAGCTGATATAGTTCAAGAAGAGCGCTATGATGTCATCCTGCCTAGATTGGAGGATTCGTATCTGAGAGAGGTAGCTTCATGATTAAAATAGTAGATTGATACCAAGACATGGAGGAACTTTAGTGCCAGGTAAGTTTGATTTATATCTTGTAGTCTATAATGAATTACTAAGGGGAAAGGGGAGAGAAAGGGAGGGGAGAGGAAGTTGGATGTTGAACCTAGGGCCTTACACACACTGGACAAGCATTCTTCTACTGAGCTATTTCTCCAGTCCTACTAGAGGATTTTCTTTTTTCTTCATGTGACCACTGGGCTAAATCTCCAACCCCTAGAGGGTTTTCTTAATGTCTGGTATACATTCAGCTTTAGGTCTGCACTTTTAACTTGTATTTCATAGAGGGTGTTTCTCTATACGCTAGCTCTTCTCCTGAGTTGTTGGTTATTTGAAGCTTTGTAGCCATGTGGGAGGTTTTCTGTGATGTGGTTCATAAGTGTTTCAGTTCTCCCCTTTTCAGCGATTCTTCCCCTGGTCGTCAGAGGTAGAGGTTTTCTTTTACCTGTCTGCAGAGGATCTATGCTTGTGCCTGGTGGGCAGTAGTTCTTGATAGCTTTTTCTCTAGACACTTAGTCTTTTCTTAAAGGGGCAAGTCTTTTCTGGAAGGGGACATAGGGGAACCTTGGTACTTATCCAAGTACTGTTTTCTCCTTCCAAATTTGTGTTTCACTTTGCCTGTAGTTCTTATCTTTGTATCTCCATTGAGGTCTATAGTAAGATACCATATGTGAGAATTTCCTTTGTTTCTGTGACTACTAAAGTTCTGTATGATCTTATGGTAACCTGTATTTGATCTGTAGTTGAGTTGCAGCTGGCTTCTTTAGTGTCCAGTGTGTATCTCATATCCACCATTCCTTTGAAGAGCCTTTCTTCATATTTGAGGCATTTGTCTATAGACTTTGGATTAATTTCTTTGTGATGTATAGAAAATAGGGCTTAGTTTTTCTTTTAAGTGGCTCACAGGCTAGTTGGGAGTCAGAGAGGTGAATGCTTTGGTGTGGCAGCAGGGAGGAGAGAACACCTGACTGTGCTTAGTCACCCAAGCACTGTCTGTTAACATTGACAACATGCTAGTATTCCTCGAGCTTTGAAGGATCATGGAAGATTTATCTCACAAATAAACAGCCCTAAACCATCTTTGGTAAGTAGGTTTTTTAATGCCAGTAAAGAGTGTTGGTTCTCAAATAGTTAGAGGATTTATTTGGTAAACCTACATAAGGTTAGAACCTTAAAACTTGGTCAGCTTTATTGATCATTGCTTCTCAGTTCATGGCTTAGTTAGGTTGTTTAAATATATGAAAGGGAGTGAGTTAGGACCTCTGTTCTACATATTAGTTAACTGAAACAGTTATTCTTAGTTCAGACTATTGTCATATTAAAGTAGAGCTGTTGTGATGACACCCACCTGTAATCCCCATAGTCAGGAGAATAAGGGAAGAATGAGGCTCGCTTGGGCTATACACATAACATACCCTGTATCAAAAATAACCAAACAACAAGAAGTCGTAAAAAAGACTTTAAAGTGGAGGCTTGGCATAGTGGCCATATCTGTAATCCCATTATTTGAGATGTGGAGGCAGGAGGATTGCAAGTTTGAGGTCAGGTTGAGCGCCAGGCCAGTTTAGGACACATGGCAAGGACTTGTCTCAAAAACAGAAAAGAAAGTTTTAAAAAGTGAACAGTACTACAAACTTTACAGGGCATATCAGCTCTTTGCTGTATTCTGTTTCTTTGGCCTTAGGTATGTAAATATATCTTGATGCCTCACCTTTATGATTTTAGATTGGACTAGCAGTAATGGAATAATAAAAACGGAATAATAATGGTAGAGTTTTGAAGAGGATTAAGTGAGATTATGCTATAGTGAGAACAACCAAGGTTATCAGGTGAGTAAGAAGATTGGATAAGTCTGTAGAATAAAGTTCATGTGAAGATCATATGTCTTGCTGTAATGGGAGACACACCAGATCCTTATTTAGAATTTTTTTTAATTTGTTATATAGTTTGGAGGCAGTTGGACTTTCATTGCCCAATAAATTGAGAATGTGAAAATGTTTAAGAATAACAAGAAATGATAGGTGTCAAAAAATGACACAAAAATTGTGTATCTGGAGATGGAAATCCTGTATGTGGGTTATTCACAGTTAATAAGTTGTCTTACACATGGCCCAGTTAGGCATTGTGAATGCAGTTTAATGTCTCATTCTGCTTCTTGCTTGTAAACCTAATCATACCTTTGAGGAAGGATTTTAAATAATTGTCTACCTGACTTATTTTTCCTCAGTCCAGTTAAAGTCCAGCATGTTAAAGTGAAACATTGAAGTAATTTCTTCACATACACTTAAACATTATAGATTATTGTCTTAGTGTGTTAATTCAAATTGTGATACATATTTTATAAAGTCTGGTTTGGATAGAAGTGAAGAAGGAATCTTCAAATGGATATAGGAATTATTTTGTGTTTTCACATGTGACAGTGCAAGTACATTATGGAGGACCCCTTAAGACAACTGTAGCAGAATCGGTTGTGCTATGTTAATGGAGTTCATAGATTTAAAACATGGCTTGCTTTTCAGCTCTCAGGTATAGTTTTTATGAAAGTATATTGCAGAAGTTCCTCCTTGTGTTTGGGTTAAGTGTATAAGAAAATGAAGCTCTTGTGCTTCAGTTTTCTTATTTGCATATGGTGTTTGTGCCTGGGAGGGGGATTTTCATTGGAAACATTGAGTGGATTTCTGACTTTTTTTTTTTTTTTTTTTATTCTAGAGAGTAAGATATCTGATCAGGTGAAGTATTTTTTTTTTTTTTTTACGTATACATTATTGTGATTTTTTACTAATACATTATTTTTGCTTCTGTTTTGTTCTGCAACTAGACTTCGAAACCATTTGAAATAGAAACTTGGTTAAGCCAAGAATAGTTTTTACAAGATTTTGAATATGTAAACTTTGTTAGGCACAAATACTGAGATTTTAATTGTTACTTGGTGGATAAATGAGCAGTATAGAATATCATATTTTTTTTAAAATAACATTTCTCTTATAACAAGGATAAGTAGAACACAATTGGGTGCTTCTAGTACAGTGGTTCTCAACCTTTCTAATACTGCAACCCTTTAAATACAGTTCTTCTTGGTGTTGTGACCCCCACCCATAAAATTATTTTGTTGCTACTTCATAACTATAATTTTGCTGTTATAAATTATTATGTAAATATCTGATATGCAGGATATCTGATACGTGGACACCACCCCCCCCAAAAGGTTACACTCCACAGTCTGAGAACCTCTGTTCTCGTACATCTAAGAACTACCAAAATTATAGCAAATGAAACCTAAAGTTAGTAGCTAGAGTAGCAGATAGGGGGTAGGTAGCAATGGGGCTAAATAGTAGATTTAAGAGTAGTAGATTGGGGGTAGGTAGCAATGGGGCTAAATTATGTAAGACTTTATATGCTCTGCAACATATTTTAAATTTCTATGTAATGAAGAGTCATTGAACAAACCTGTGGAAATGCCAAAGGCAGCGACTTCTAGAGTTGTATCTTGAACAGCTGAATAATACCCTGAGACCATGAAACTGAGGGAGGAAGAACAGTGATGACTTGGTGAGAAGAGTGAAAACTTTGCAGTGCATAATCATCTTAGAGCCAGAAACCCTTTGATTTGTTGCTGTATTTTTTTATCTGACCTCTTATTTTATAAGCATACCGACTTTAAGATACTTTTAGTCAGTTCTTTACAAATGAAATACAAATTGCTGAAGTGAAGGGCCTTAGCACCTCTGGTTTTGCCAGTTTCTAAGTTGACTAAAAACAATAAAGAATACTCTTGAAATTATTGTAAAGCCAGGGGCTTTGCTTTCTGGATGTGCAAAGGGACAGTTCTAAATCTAGAGCCTTCCATGGTTTCAAACATAAGTTTTTAAAAAGCCTCTGTTTTTAGGGGGCAATGTTAAGGTGGTAAGCAGTGCTCCTAGATGTATTGAAGATCAATTTTATTTCAAGGGCGTGTTGTAGAACTCATCTTATTTGGGGATTTGTGAAACATGAGTAGATTTTTGCATTTTTAATATTTTAGAGGTAATTTTGAATTTACAGATTCATTTGGTGTATTACCATGTTGCTGCTGAAGTAGACAATAAAGAGGAAAAGCGGGCTACCTTTTCTTATGACTTTAGCATCTTGGAACAATCTGTTCTGTTAGAAGCATAACATGGGGCAAGAATGTGAACCATGCAAATGATTTTAAGTTCATCAGCCACTTTTGAAAGTATAAAATAAATATGAAATTAATGTTTTATATAAACTAGTATATTTAAAGCAGCATCTATATATAATCAACATAAGAACAATAATGAGACATTTTAAGTTTTTGTGTGTGCATGCACACATGCATGTCCCAAGTATTTGAAACCCCAAAATGTAACCTCTTAATTCAGACCGAGCACACTTCATGTGCTCAAATGCTGCGAGTACTTGTGTTGGTCAGTGCAATCCTAGAATATTCTTAAAACAAAGAGGTTGTTCAGCATTCTGCAACACTTGCTAGCTTCCCAACATCAAGTAATTTATGTGCTGTTTGTTTTATTGTACTGTCAGGTATATTAAATATTTTCTCCATTCATCATTTTCTTCTGTTAGTTTTGTCCAGTAAAGATGTGTTTATGAATGTTCATTACCTATGGTTTCTCTTACGCCGGATTATTGTACGATCCTATTTTACTAAAATGGTCTTTGAGTTTCAGTGATTTTGTTTTTAATCACAAAATACTGCATGCTTGTAACAAATTTAAATAATGTGAAGCATGTGGTATAAAATAGCAGTCCTAGGACGTCCTTTTTCTTCTTTCATTTCCTGTTCTTCATATGTAACAGTGTTGATAATTCTCCTTAGAAATATATATTTATGAAAAATCATTGCTAACTGAAAGAGGAGTACCTGGAAAATATTTTTAAAAGATGGTCTGTTAAAAGTGGACACTGAAGTTTCATTATATTGTTTTTGTTATATTTTTTTTTAAAGATAGAGTCTCATGTATCCCAGGCTGGCTGGACTTACAGTGTAACCAAGGGTGACCTTCTGCTGTTGCTCTGCTGTACCTCTCAAATGCTGGGATTACATGCTGACCTACCGTACTTGTTTTATGGAAATGTTGGGAATTGAACCCAGGACCTCATTTATGGTAGACAAATAGTCTACCAACTGGGCTAGTTTCCAGCCTCTCATACTATTAATTAAAAAACAACAACAGAAAGATTTGTCAAGAACAGTCTTCAGAAATGGAAACTTCTCTCTTTCTCTTTCTTTCCTTCCTTCCTTTTCTTTCTTCTCTCTCGTTTTTCTTTCTTTCTCTTTGTTTTTCTTTCTTTCTTTCTTTTTTCTTTTTCTTTCTCTCTTAATTTCTTTCCCTTCCTTCCTTCCTTTTTCTCAAGACAGGGTTTCTTTGTGTAGCCTTGGCTTTCCTGGACTTAGTTTGTAGACCAGGTTGGCCTCAAACTCACAGAGATCCTATCTGCCTCTGCCTCCCCAAGTGCTGGGATTACAGACTTGCGCATTATCCTCTGCAAAAACATTTCTTTTATACCTCATACTTAGTAAATTTTAGGTTATACTTAGAGCTGTGCTAGCTCTCATAATTAAAGAACGGGGTATTTAGGTGTATCTTACTGGGAGAGCACATGCACGTGGTACATACGCAGGGCCCTGGACTTTATCTCTAATACCAAACAAACAAAGTAAAAATTAAAAATAGGAATTTTTTGTTGTTATAGTCAAGTATGTAATAGTCTGATAGCACTCTGTGTTGTCATAGCATTTCTCAGATAGAATAGATTAGTACAAAGCTGTTTAAACTTTTTCTACATTGTAAACTCTTTTGCCTGAGGAATTGTTATGTTGCTCTGGTCATATACATGTATTAGTTACTTTTTGTTGCTGTGATCAGAAACCAGACCAAAAGGCATGTGTGGAAGAAAGTGTTCCCTAGAAGAGAGTGCATAGTGGTGGGGACAGCATGGCACAGGTGGCTGGCACAGGAAGCTGAGAGAGCATATCTTCACTGGAATCAGGGAGGGACTGTAACTGTCCAAACCTGCCCCAGTGCTGTTCTTCCTATAGCTGCACCTTCTAAAGGCTCCATAGCCTCCTCAAACAATACCACTCACTGGGGACCAAGTGTTCAAATATGGGAGCTTATTTGGGACATTTCTTATTCAAACCACTACCATAGGTATATAAAATATGTATACAGATCAAACTTTTAATGGTAGTGAATTATAAAGAAATTTATTTTAGGATAATATTTTAGTATACATGTCTTTTTGCCATTCATTAAAGACAAGTAAATTTTCATACAAATATAAATATGCTGTTAATTTTCACATAAAGAATTGAAGTTTTCTGAATGAGAGGGATAGCTCAGCTCAGCAAGTAAAGGTGACTGTAGCCAAGCTTGAAGACTTGAGTTCAATTCCTGAGGCCCTCAGTGTAGGAGAACCAACTCATACAAGTTGTTCTTTGACCTTCATACGGGCACTGGAGCAAGCAAGTGCTCCCCCACATACACCATTAAATAATAAATAAATATGCAAATAAATAAAATCTTAAAGATATTTTCATTAAATCATGGCTGACTATTTGATATTCCAGGAGATAGTGTATCTGCAGTGCTTTTCAGGATTTATTAATATTTTATTATCATTGTCAGTTGTCTTAGTGTTCCATTGCTGTGAAGAGACACCATGACCAAGGCATCTCTTATAAAAGAAAGCGTTTAATTGGGGCTTGCTTACAGTTTCAGAGGTTTTTAAGTCTGCTATTACGGCAAGGGAGCATGGAGGCATGCAGGCAGACATGGTGTTGAAGTAGTAGCTCAGAGTTCTACTTCTGGATCCACAGGCAGCAGGAGGAGAGAGACTGGGACTGACGGGCTTTTGAAACCGCAAAACCTGGTGACAGTTCCTCCAACAAAGCTGTCCCTCCTAATCTTCCATGGTCACCATTCAAACCACATTGGTGCTGAGATTGTTGCTTCACATAAACACAATACTAAATAACAGGAGTGTGTTTTAGGTTGTTTTCAAAAAATGTTGGAAACTCTGTTCTGATTCCCAAGTCAAAATTTATTCAGTGATTTTTTTTTTATGACATCAAGTTAATGCAAACAACAATGTTTACAGTAAAACATAGTAACAGTACAAAGATAACAGCAATTTGATGTGTATTGAGGAATGAGAATAAGAAAGTTAAATCTCTGTTTTCAGTGTTTATGCCATTGTCTCTGTGAGAGCAGAAAACATTGTAGTACGGTTGGAATGTTGTAGTTCGTAACCTACAGTAGTATTGTGTGGCATAATGGTTTGTGCAGTGCAGAGCATATGCAATATAGTGCGATAAGGGGCTATCTGTGGTGGCCCAAGACAAGGTGTGTCCTTGAAAAGCTATGCCATGCAACAGAACTGCTATAAAAGAGGTTTATTGGAGGGGGAGGAGAGTAGTGAGGACCCTGGGAAGGAGTAGAGGCACCTAGAGAGCCGGAGTGGCAGACTGGTGCTGCACACCCCTGGCGCCCCTGACAGCCCAGTTCATGACATAAGCAGGTGCTAGATCCCTGAGGGCAGGCCGGTGGAATTGCTTGTGCACTAACACAGAGTGTGTATTTGTGTGTTCACACAAAGGCTGCAGTGAAATTAGAAAATGCATTACAGGTAATCTGTGCCCAATATACCTTATTCATTTCTTATTTTAAACGTTTTGGTCATTGTATAATCAGTGATAGAGCCTTACCAATCATGTGTGTGGCCCTAGACTCCATTCCAATACCACAAAAATATGTTTTTACCAAACAGAGTCGAGAAGAGAGACTCATAGGACTTTGTCAGTACAAAAAAAAAAAATATTTTAAATATGTCTACTCAAAATTATTTTCTGACAGCTACAGATGAGGTCTATAAAATTTTCAAACAACACTTAAACCCAGCAGTAAACACGGAATTTAACTTACTGTGTTATATAGTAACCTTCATAGCCCATAGACCAATCTCACTTGAATATACAGAAAAGGCAAGCCAAGTGAATAGCCAAGAAGCTATTTTATTTTATCTTATTTTTCCAGTGTTTTGAAGTACCACATCTGTTATAAAATGAATCTCATGATGTGGGACTGCTGAGAATTGTGCTTGTGTGTTTAGTCTTTTGTTGACTTTCTGTCTACCTACTGAATCTTGTATTCAAGGCAGTTGCATTGGCATTTTACTATTTGAGAATTGTGAGAATTGTAGTCTGTCTTGTAACCTTTAAACATACCGTATTGAGCTTTTTTTTTTTTTTTTTTTTTTTTTTTGCAGGATGCCAGAGTCAGAACTTGCTATTTGTATCCTACTTGAGACATTTCTTTATTCTAAAGCATTTCATAATTTTAAACAAACTCAGTGAAACTTAGTCTTCAGTAAATAGACTTGAAATAAATTTATTGCCAAATTATTTTTAATTAAGAATGTTTCTTCTCTTACCCTCATATTTTTGTTTATTAACATGTGAATTGATTGTGCCTTGCTTCATTTTCAAAGGAATTTGACAAAGCTTAAAAAAAGAAACAAAAAGACACCTGGTTTGTATTAATTGTTGCATCCCAGTTCTGGTATTTTCCAAAAGGAACAGAAAAACGTCACATGTTGTGTCTAGTGAAGGAACTGTATACATTTGGGGGACATGCCCTTTTTTTTCTTATATAAATAGAACATTAGAGAAGATAATCTTTGATTTGACTTAGCAAAAAATGTTTTTGGGGGTAGAAATTTCCTGTATTGACCAACCACAGCAGCTGTGATTTTAATATTTATATTTTAAGCTGGGAAATCTTAGCATGTATTATTAGTTAAGATGCATAGTTTGTTTTTGTTTTCAGAAAAATGCTATGGCGTGAGTGCTAAGCGTAGAGTGATTTGCACTTGTTGGAAAAAAAATCATCATTTTGCAGCCATAATAAAAAAAAAAACTAGATCAGATTAAAACCATCAGATTTAGCTAAATTCTCTCAGAAGGTTCAGGAATAAAAATCAGCCTTGGGGAGGGAAAGAAGTAGGAAAGAAGAAAGGATATGTGTGATTGCAAATGATAAGACACATGTGATGAAATGTTAACAGTAGGTGAATTAGGTAAAGGGTATATGAACATTTTTGTAGTGTGTTTAACTTTTATAACTTTGAGGTTTTCAGTTAACATTTTTCTAATAAAAAGTTGATACAGGCAGTCATGGTGGCACATATTTGTAATTCCAGTACTCAAAGGTTGAGACAGAATTTCGAGTTTGAAACCAGTCTAAGCTATATAGTGAGTTCAGGGCCAACTGTTGACATAGTTTTAAACAAAACAAAACAAACTTATTTACATTTATTTTATCTTTTTCTCCCTATTCTACCCCAATCCTTCTCAATACCCCAAAACCAGGCAGGAGAGAGAAAGGATTAGTGGGAGAAGGGTACAGTTCTCTTAGGTCCTTACTGCTGGTTAGGGTCGTCAGGATCCTTGGAGCCAGCCGAACCCTCATTTCAGGAGATCTCCAACTTCTTGTTTAACAACAGCAACCAGGAGCATCAAGGGGGAAGCAGGAGCTGCCTTGTTCTTTCTCAGAGTTCCCGTACTCCCTGGGCTCTGGCATTTATCCTCTCTCAGGAGTCCTCAGATTTAAACTATCTGCAGCTGGCAAAGTGTTCCTCTCAGAGCCCTCATGAAGCAAATAGTCTGCTGCTATGGACCATCTGAATCAGTCCCACATTCCACACCTGGAACCAAAACAAAAACATTTTATTTGCAACAGCCAATCTGAGATACTCATGCCAAAAAAAGAAAAAGAAAAAACTGAGATAACATATATAGTTTAGTTATACATTTTTATGAAACAACGAAGTAATAGAACTTTAGAGAATTTGTTCTACAAGCATAGTTAGCATGACCATAGGTAATTCCTTTCAAATATTAGATATTCTGAGCAACTTTAGAATCCTGTGTCTAGTCAGTTCATGGTTTGTCTAGTGAGTGTTTAAAGGGCTCATACCCTGTTATTATTTGAAGAGTTGTGTATGTGTAGATAACAGATACAGGACAAGCAGTGTGAACCTGTTGTGAAAATGTTAAAGCTTGGATTGTTTGTGTTATTTATGCTCTTAAAAAGATACATCAGAGAGGTACTTGAAGTTACTAACATTTTTTTTTTTTCTCAAGAGAACTTTAAAAAAATAGAAGCAGTTAGAAAGGTGCTAAAATAAGTACAGTCCCAATGCACAAAAGTTACACAGAAAATAATTTAGTAATATATTTAGATATATTTTAGTAATTGGCTGTTCTTATGATAAAGGAATCTGGCTTCTTATCCCCTTTAGAAAATGTAATTTTGAACAGAATTGCATATTGATAATCTTTCTGGAATAAATAAGCTGCAAAATGCAGACCAACTAATTCTTTTTCTCAATTAAGTTAGTAAGATCCCTTTCAACATTTAAAAAAAAAAAAAAAGTTAAACTGTGTGGGAACGAGCTGAGTGGAAGAAATCGGATACTCTGAGTAAACACCTGGATGGGAAGTGTTGTGTGTGAGAGTATGGGCTTGTATGTGGTGGCCAGAGGTTTACCTCAGAGGTTTTGGCACTCCACCTTTTATTTTAGACAAGGTCTCACTTTACTTTGTTTACCTAGGCTGTGGGAGGTTGCAGCACAAGCCCACAGGCACAGCACTTTTTTCTTAATGAGTACTTGAGTTTAAACTCAGATCCTCGTGTGTATATGGAAAGTAGTACTGCCTGAGTCATCTCCTTAGGCCCCTGGGTGGAAAATTTTTTTAAATTTTATTTTATTAATTACACTTTATTCACTTTGTATTCCCCCATAAGCCCCTCCCTCATCCCCTCCCAATCCCACTTTCCCTCCCTCTTCTTCACGCATGCCCCTCCCCAAGTCCACTGATAGGGGAGGTCCTTCTCTCTTTCCTTCTGATCTTAGTCTATCAGATCACATCAGGAGTGGCTGCATTGTCATCTTCTGTGGCCTGGTAAGGCTGCTCCCCCCTCAGGGGGGAAGTGTTCAAAGAGCAGGCCAATCAGATTATGTCAGAGGCAGTTCCTCTACCCATTACTATGGAACCCGCTTGGACACTAAACTGCCGTGGGCTACATCTGTGCAGGGTTCTAGGTTATCTCCATGCCTTGTACTTGGTTGGAGTGTGAGTCTCTGGGAAGACCCTCGTGTTCAAATTTTCTGGTTCTGTTGCTCTCCTTGTGGGATTCCTGTCCTCTCCAGATCTTACTGTTTCCCACTTCTTACATAAGATTCCATGCACTCTGCCCAACAGTTGGCCATAAGTCTCAGCATCTGCTTTGATAGTCTGCAGGGCAGAGCCTTTCAGAGGTCCTTTGTGGCAGATTTCTAGGTTGTTTCCTGTTTTCTTCTTCTGATGTCCATCCTCTTTGCCTTTCAGGATGGGGATTGAGCATTTTAGTCAGGGTCCTCTCTCTTGATTAGTTTCTTTAGAGGTATAGATTTTAGTAGGTTTATCTTGTTATATGTCTATATGAGTAAGTATATATACCATGTGTGTCTTTCTGCTTCTGGGACAGCTCACTCAGGATGATCCTTTCCAGATCCCACCATTTACCTGCAAATTTCATGATTTCCTTATTTTTCATTGCAGAGAAGCAAGCAGGAGTAGCCATTCTAATATCTGATAAAATAGACTTTCAACCAAAATTAATAAAAAGAGATGGGGAAGGACACTTCATACTCATCAAGCGAAAATTCCACCACGAAGGCATCACAATCCTGAACATCTATGCCCCAAATACAAGGGCACCCATATTTGTAAAAAAAACATTGATAAAACTTAAACCACACATAGATCCCCACACATTAATAGTGGGAGACTTCAACACCCCACTCTCAACAAAGGAGAGGTCAACAAAACAGAAATTAAACAAAGAAACAATGTCTCTAACAAGGTCATGAAAAATGGACCTAACAAACATTTACAGAACCTTACACCCAAACACAAAAGAATTTACCTTCTTCTCAGCACCTCATGGAACCTTCTCCAAAATAGACTATATAGTTGGTCACAAAGCAAGCCTCAACAGATACAAGAAAATTGAAATAATCCCTTGTATCCTGTTTGATCACCATGGAAGAGCAACAATCAATAAATGGGTAGGAATTTTTTAATCCAAGATACATTTATCTTTAAATTGTATATGGCAGGTCACCATACTTCCAATGTTAAAGACTGTCATGGCTGCCGTTCCAAAAGAAGTTCATGAAAATTTCAATTTTCGTGAAATTTGAATTAAATTAAATTGACAGTATCTTGAAGTCTTAGGATGAGGATACTCCTTTTTTTTTTTTTTTTTTTTTTTTTTTCTGTAACTTATTCTGAAATGACATCACAGCAAATTCTGTTTTGGAGCATCTCCTACTTGCCCAAGAGCTGATCATTAATTTTAGGAATTTTGCATACTGATGGCTTAAATAGCCATATCTATGAAGTATGGCACATGGGATTACAATTAAAAAACTAGTATATGTCTTTACAGATTTCCCCAAAATCTGTGTTCAATGATATCACATTGTTAGCTTGAAATTATCCACAGTAAAAAATATTTACAGAGATTGGCAGATGCCATAAATCAGGGCTTGATTACATATTGATTCTCTAGACTTACAATGATGAAAATACTACTAATGTAAATGTGTCATGTCTTACTATATTGTGGATAGCTTAAAAAATGAAGAATCACTCTTCCATCATTCAAAGTAGTTATCCACTTGATCAAAGGAGTCACTTACTGTAGATATCATTGATATAAATAACCAACACTCTGAAATGCACTTGGTGAGCTTGTTGGTAATTTACCACCACATTGCTTGTTATGACCCAATTAAATTTCGTATTTAAGTAGGAAATAGGCAATATAAGTTTATTAAATTGCTTTTTCAATTTAAAACTTAGTATTATGATGTATGATCATAAGAAAAAGGTATTGTTTTCGAAACCATTCACTACAGCGTACAGTTTTAAAGTACATAATTTGAGGATCTTAATAGTCTAGTTACAGATTAGAGATAGTAATATGATTTAGAAAGATGCTTAAAATTAGACCATCTTTGTTGTAAATAGACATGCTTTCTCTAGTGTATGTCAGTCATTTAGATGTATTAGTTTTTAGTGGAAACAATTATTACCTGATAATAGCATTGGAGAAATCTAGAAATAAAGGATTTTGTTTTACTTTGCTCTGTTTTCTCTTTCATTGAGTTAAAACTGTTGCTTCCTTTAATTTCTGTCAGTTGATTCTAAAGAAACATAGACACATAGAAATGTGGAAGACAAATGTTGTCTCTTATGTAGAGCAGCTGGTCCTCAGGTGTAATGTTAGCTGTGATGCTTCATTTAATTCCCTTTGGCAAGAAACATCTTTGCTTAGTTCTTCTAATCATGCATTTTTTTTTCCTCCATGCTAAGAGTGTGTTGCTTTTTTTTTTTTTTTTAACTTCCTCATCACAATTTTTTTTTTTTTTTTTTTTACCTTGTGGCTGTAATAGAAGCCTTCAGATAATTCTTTGGATAGATTTTACAAAAGTAAATTTTCTATTAGATTTTTAAAAATACTATTTATTTTATTTACATCAGTGTTTTGCCTTCCATGTATTCCATGTATGTGTGTGTGAGGGTGTCATATCCTCTGGAACTGGAATTATAGACAATTTTGAACTGTCATGTGGGTGCTGAGATTTGAACCTAGGTCCTTTGGAAGAGCAGCCAGTGCTCTTAACTGCTGAGCTATCTCTCCAGCCCCCTAGATTTTTTTTTAAAATCCAAACATATTATGTGTTTATTTTTGTTGCCTTCATGTTGCTTTTAGTATTTCACTTTATATCCTAGAAATGATGAATTGTAATTTTATCATTTTTTGCTCTTTATTAAGCCCATCAAGTTTCATGGCAATTGAACATTTCTTTGGTACTTTTTGTTTTACATCTGTATCTGATTGCCATATGAAATGTTAAATTTGAAAAGGCTGTGGGATGTAAGTCCATATTGTTCCTTCAATACCCTCTCCTTGTAAATTCACTTCTGCTCATTGTCATTACTTCTGTTATTTAATCAGTTGAAGCAATTTACAAGTTATTTCAGCTAATCCACACCTGCCCACTTCTACCCAGAAGTTTGCCCAGGTACATATTGATAGGTGCTTTACTTATTGAAATTGAGTCACAGTGTGTTAATTGCATCTTTTCAAGTGGAAACTTAGACCTTCTTAAAATCTGGCTCACTAATAAAATCATATTCTTAGGCCAGCAAAATGGCTCAGTGGGTAAAGGTGCTTTTTGCCAAGACTGACAGTATTCATATTTTGGAAGGAAAGAACCAACTCTGACCTCCACATGCATGTTGTGGTGTTCATGTGTGTATATACAGATATACACACAAAAAATAATATATTTTAAAAATCATGTTCTTCCACAAACAGAAAAATAAAAAATCTATGAACACTGTTGGGCCAGATATTAAGAGTTCAAAATAGCAAAGGGAATTGGCTCAGCAAGTAAAGGTGTTAGCTGCCAACCGTGGCAATCTGAGTTCAAATCCCAGGATTCACATTATGCATGGAGAGAACCAATTCCTGTCAAAGTGTCCTCTGACCTCCACATGGCACAGTGGCTCATGCTCATAAGCACGCAAGCACGCAAGCGCGCGCGCACAAACACATACACACACACAATTAACTAAATACTATAACATTATTAAAAGAAGAGAGGCCAGATGTATTCAGAAGGCTTCACTGGAGAGGCTGAAGCATGGGAATCTTGAATTCAAGGTCAGACTTGACTGTATAACAAGTTCTAGGCCAGCTTAGCATACATAGTGAGCCTCTGTGTCATCTTTAAAAAAAAAAAAAAGGCAACCCAGAAATAAAAACACCACTGGAGATACTTGGTTGTGTTATATTTTTAGTCTTAAAAAAACAAACAAAACAAACAGACAAAAAAAAAAAAAAAAAAAAAAAACCTGCCATAAAAGAGTGTCTTCAATAAAGAATATTATGGATCAGGTGACTTTAGGAATCTGAGAGAGAGTGAACAGGAGTGACAAGCTTTTCCTCTTTCTTCTTCATATCTCTCTAAAAATTTATACTAAATATATACTAAAATATATAAAATGCTAGAGGGTGTATATGGGTTTGTTATATGTGGCCCTTTTCCCTGTCCTAAGTTCTTCACACTTCACAGCACTAGTTTGAAAATTACAGTGATAATACAATGTGCCTAGCATGCTTCCTTGTAGTTAGTAAAGTGGGTAAAGATTTATTTAATCTTTCTTAAATTTCTGTTAAATTTTGTTGACAAACCATGGAGGAGGTTGTCAGGGATTGCCAGTGAGTTGGCTTATGGTTTTCCTGGTCCCCACCCTCCTCCTTCCTGCTTAGATCTATTTTATTACTGCTGGAAGTAGAGAAAACTTAGTGTAGGTCACTTATGTGAGTAGTATCACAACTGGGTTTCCTTTATCTGAAATGCTTAGCGGTAAAAGGGTTTCTGACTTCAGGGGTTTGTGGGGTTTTTGTATTTCTAAAATGTTGGTATTGCTGATCCAAAAACAAGTGTGAAAGCTCCGAAACCCAATACTGAGTGCTAACATATTACTCCAAACGTTTTATATTTTGAAATTTGTGTTTTTAGATCAAGGATGGTTAACCTAAAATTTAAAAAAGATAAAAGGGTATTTTTGTTTTGTTGACACAAAGGAATGTGCATATTTACAAGGTTCAGTGTGACACACACACACACACACACACACACACCCTTTCCAGCAAAATCATGATTCATATGTACTGTTTTCTAGGAAGAATTCCTCAATCAGTTGTTTTATTGTATAGCTGACGCTCAAGTCACTGTGTGTGTGTGTGTATTTATTTATGCTGGCAAGTGTGGCTTTTGAGGTTCTCCTTGAATATACTCGTCATAGTAAAAATTACTTCAGAATATGGAGATAGTTATTTATGAGGACTTAATAGCCTTCACTGTTCTCACAGTCTGTTTTTAAATTCAAACTAAGTCAAAGTTACTTGTTTGAAAACAGGAAACTTGGTATGTAGGGGTAAGTGGTTTTGAAAATAGAAAGAAACAGTGTCTTGCTAAAATCCATGATCTCATGAGGGTTTGGGAATTTACTTTCCTTATTGCCATTATGAGTGCATTAGTATTTTATGTCAGAGTTCTTTTTTTTTTTAAGTCAGTGATTGTTATAGAATAGATTAGAAGGCCTCTACCCATTCTTCACATTTTCTTTGTTTTTTGTTATTAAAACTTTCATTTTCTTTCAGATTGAAGTGGTGCCATGCAGCAAGAAGCAGAGAGATGCAGAGTTCGAACCAGAAGACCTGACATGGCACTTTATATACCTAAAGCTCGAAGAACCATAACAGTCCTCAAGTCAGGTGACAAGGAGGAAAGCAGTAGGCCTCCTGCCTTTGTGGTCAAAGAACAGAAGGAAGCTTGTGTTCCCCAGAAGATCTCTGGAAATAAACCTGAATCTCAAAGACTAAGTGGTCATTCTGATAGAAAGGAGTGTGACTGGAGGGAAGGAAAGAGATCTTCATCAAAATTAAGGAAAGATGGGTGCCTTCAGAAAAAGAGTAAAGATAAGGTTTGTTCTAACAGAGAAACTGAAGAATCCAAAGAAGCCTCAGCCCAACAACATCAACACAGAGCCTCCAATGCTGTGATTATATCTAACATACCTTTAAGAAGACTTTTTAAACCAAAGGAAATGGAGTGTTTAGAAGTTCACACTGCGGGAGTGACAGGACAGCAGGGGTTGCATCCATTGTCCTCTTGCTCAGAAGACAGTGCTGCTCAGGTTCCAAACAGACCAATCCAGAATGTGGAACTTTGTGATTTCAGTGGGGAAACTTTTGTAAATAGAAATTTGGAAAGCAGAATTGAAACCGAGGCCAAAGTTATGGAGTTAGTCTCCCAATTTCCTCAAGTTGTCACCACTATGCTGAAACCAGAGGGTATGGCTATACCAGCAATGCCAAGTTCTGATTCCGAAACTGCACCATACAGTGTGGGAACATCTGATGGAGTGACAAAGCACAGGCCTGGGAGCATCTGTGCAGTGTCTGTTCCTGGAAGTCCAGATGATGATGTTGATCCAACTTTTTTAGACTTTGAAGTTGAAAGTAAGGATACAGTCAACAGTAGAGAGTCTGTCTTGGGTCAGAAAGATGTAGATTCCATTCCTGGGCCTGTGGGTAACGTTTCTCCTAAAATGGTTATAGTCAGCAAATTAGAGAGCACAAATGACATTATTGACCCAACAGTGACTAGAGAATGTGACAGTAACAGCTCTGCTGATGAGTTATGTATGAAGAATGAACCTTCTGATACCACTGTTCATGAAATCGACACAGACAGTGGATTTCAGAATGTATGTGACACTACTACTAGCAAGGCATGTGTGGTGGACATTGCAGGTACAGTTTGTGGTCATGTAACTGCAGGCAGCCCTTGGAGAGTTTCAGTTAGAGGTTCTGATGAGAGTAGTGACAATACAAGTAATTTCTCAGATTACATAGAAATGATTACAGATGTAGCCCCTCTTGATGCAGCTAAAAGTGAGAATGACTCTAAAAACATTAGCAGCCTGACTGCCTGCTCAGATATTTATGCTGAGAGTATTGCATCTGGTTTTACAGAGTCAACAGGAAAGTTGATAGAGAATATGTCAGATTGTGCTTCCTCTTTACTCATAAAGAAGATTGCTGATAGCAATTGTACCACTGCTTTGGACTCTGAGCTGAGTGTGTCAAATAGGACAGAAGTACTTTTGGAGAGTGCCTTGGGCAGTGATCTGGAGACTACTGAGGAGATAACAGAGGCATTGCTTAAACTAAGAACTGCTGAAGAGTTTAAAACAAAAGAGGAAGATGATTCAGAGAGTACAGTGTGTGGTGTATCGTTTTCTGATAGAGAATCACCTCTGGAATCATCCGTAGCTCTAAAAACACCAGACCCTTCTCATGAACAAGGAAATATTGCTGTGGAGGAAAGCTGGGAATCAATGTTTAATGATGATGGTGATTGTGTAGATCCACGTCTTCTGCAAGAGGTATGCTCCGTTGAAATTACACGGTGTTTAGACAGTCTAGAAAGTCTAGATTTGGAAGTATTTCTGATACACATTCTATATATTCATTCATTTTCTCACATTCAGTTAAGAGCTCTTGGAATAACTATAGCCTGATAGAATTATACTTTGAGAAAGGAATATCTAATAGATATGGAAAAGTTAAAACACACATAATCCTCCTATGTTTGTAATTGCTGAGTCCTAAAATGTGTTATAATGAATAGATTAAATATGAATTTAATGGATTCTGACTGCTCATTGAGGAAATACATAGAAGGAACTTCAAAAATATTTTTCTGTGTTGACAACATGTATTTTTATATGAGCCATTTGGGGAAAGAAAATAATTTATAATTTAATTGTTTATTTTTTTATTTTTTAGTCAATTTTGGAATGTTGAAAACTGTAGAAGGAAGTAAAGAAGGGAATGAAAGAATAGGACTATTAAGAAGTTGATACTGAGTAAAATTGAATACATGTCTGCTGAGTATATATAAGGAACTATACGTGAATAATGATGGCTGATTAGAGTTTATATATACATATATATATCTATACACACACACACACAAAACGTGTCTTGAAGGCATTGTAGAAATTCTTGAGTTCTACATTCATTTTCATATTTTAACATTTATTCTCTCTGCTATTTAAATTCTTTATTATAAATTAGAGCCACTGTTTTTAAATAGAGAACCACTTTCTCTTTCTTTTCTTAGAGAGGGTTCATATGACTTTGGTCTGGGAGGGAGAAATGGTTTGTTTATGATACCCCCAGGTGGTTGTCTTGACATCAGGATTTCAGTGCTGCTCTGTCATTGACAGTGAAGATGTTATTTACACTTACGTTCTTTCTAACAGACCATGTCTTCGCCTAAAAGGTTTTGTTTGAGCCACTAAAGAGCCTTTTAAATGATAAATGATGAGTTTGTTGTTTGTAAGAATTAAATCAGGTATATGGAAAAATAGCACACATCTGTGAAGGGGACCCCAAGACTGAAGAGGACAGCGTATTGGACAAAACTGACTTTCCACTGTCAAGCACTCCTTCATGTTTACACTGAGTTTACGTCATGTTTACTTGATGTTTACACTGAGTTTCATCATTATTGTAACGAGTGCTTCCTAATAACAAGTCAGAAAAAATCTTAAACATTCTTAGAATGAAATACAGAAGGGAGAGTAGTTGCAATTGAACACCCAGGATCCTTTGAAGTTACATAGAATTGCATATGTACAGTGCATTTCTTCATAGCCTTCCTTCATCAGATTCACAGAGGTGCTGAGTAGTTCATTGAGAATGATATATGAACCATCAGGATAAGTATCATCTAAGAAACTCTTAGAATTGCATATTTTTTAGCCCAACAACTTATCTGTTAAGTTTTTCAAGTAGTTCTGAAACATAAAATTTTACAGTATTTGCCCAGAGATCCACACACCTTAAATGTCTGTCAGAATGTGACTGGGGAACTACTGTTGGTGGTAGTTATAAAATCACTATCAAACAGGAGTTTGCAACCCAGTTCAGGTTAGGAAATACTAATGATAGAGGAAGTTAGCTGAATGGAGACAACTTACAAAGGTTCGGATCATTGGGAAAGAATCTAGTTTGAGAAAGGAAACTGTTAGAGGAGGTAAAAAAGGCCAACTTGATACTGAGAAAGAGTAACTTCTTGCAAAAGGCAGCTGAGCTGTGCACACATGGAAGTACTTAATAACTGTTGGAGAATGGAAATGACCGGTTAGAACTGGGGTCCTTCATTTTTTAGGTTGGCCTCTACCAACTTTTAAAACATCATTGTTGTCAGGACTTGGATTCTTGTGGATTTCGGTTTCATTTGTGTTTTGGAAGAAAGGATTCATACATACAACTGGGTCTTTCACATCTAGGTACAAAAGAATTTAGGTAGCAACTAAGTGTTTGAGAATCATGGTAGCATAATGAGAGGACTGGCTGACTAAATGCTGGGGATACCAAGAAAAGGGAATATATAATGCTTTAGGCAGAATACAGCTAGTGCCTGTGTGTCTTTGGCAGTACTTGAGGAAGAGTAGGGCTATGTTAAGGAATGAGGGCAGATGAAAATAGAATGAATCTGATGGGCAGTAGACCCAAGCCTCCTCTGGATTTTGAAGGCTGCCATGAATCTAATATCTTAGTTTATTTTTTATATTACTCAGACATACTTTATTAAATGCAAAGCTCTACTTTGAAAGATTTCCAACAGAAGGCTTTGGCTTTTTTCCCAGTTGGCCTGCTTATTTGTTGATAAAGCCTAGACATAGAAGCATAGTTAATGCTTCTAATAGGAAGATATGCTGGAAAGTAAGGTATGGCAACCATTGACTGATGAGTGAGACTTGAACCGCTAAAACAGGTCAAAGGAAACTAGAACATAGTTAAGTCGTGAGTGAGCTCCTAGAACTGCAACCCTTAATGCATTGTCAAAGATCACATTTCATCTTCTATTTTTATTTTACATTTTTTATTTATTTCTTTGTTAGTTTTTCAAGACAGGGTTTTTCTGTATAGCCTCAGCTGTCCTGGAACTCACTCTGTAGAGCAGGATGGCCTTAGATCTGCCTGCCTCTGCCTCCCAAGTGCTGGAATTAAAGGCGTGTGCCACCACCACCTAGCAACTGCGTTTCATCTTCTAAAACAAGGATATGCTATGCCCAGTAATTTAAACTAGTAAAAATAAAGGAGAGATTGTTAACATTATTTCTGTTAATCTCTCTAGGAATTAACTGTTTCCCAGGAAAACAACAGACAAAACATCCATAGCTCTTGCTGCCTTCTGTTATGGTCATCAGACTTATGGGTAGATTGGACAGATGAGGTACCAACAGTGCAGCACTAATGATGTTGATAGATGTTGGCCTTGCATACCTTCATTGGCCATATCCAGTCCTTAAGTTTTTTGCATAGATAGGTAGTCTTCCATTTTATAGTCTTTTTGTTACAGAAAGCCACTTACCTTGCATAACCATGAGATTTGGGGACCAAAGTAAAGGAGTTGCACCCATTTCCACCCAGTGTATTAACTGGCATTCTGACATCCTCTGTCTCCTGCAAAAAAAAAAAAAAAAAGTCTATTTTAAGTAGAGAGCCCGTTAGAAAAAACTTGGACTGGCTGTTCTTCCAAAGGTTCTGAGTTTAACTCCCAGCAACTACATGATGGCTCATAACCATCTATAATGAGATCTGGTGCCCTCTTCTGGCCTGCAGGCACACATGCAGGCAGAATACTGTATAAATAATAATATTAATAAAAATCTTTAAAAAAAAAAAAACAGAAAAAACTTACAGTTCAGCCACTTCCAAAGACATTAAATAGCAAATATTAAACACTTGGAAGTTTTGGCGCCATAATTGCAAATAGGAAGCTGTTACTTTTGTTGCTTCATTAAAGGCTTTTGTGCTATATGCTGGCTATGTTCTAAAAATGCTTATATTTTATTTAGAGAGAAAATATGTAATTATATGATCATACAGCCACATAGCAATCTGAAGGATAATTAATTTAAATCAGTGACTAAAACAGCCACTCAAGGGATGTATTGACAATCTATTTGATTGTCTGATAAATGACACACTGATCCTAGAAAGACTAGATCTTCCATGGTTAAAACAGTTTGATTCTGGTCAGGCCATAGAGTTAAGAAAAAGATTATAGTTCTTTCTTTCTTCCGTTTTATTCTGAGTTTCTAACTTCTTTCTCCTGTTTTGTTTTTTTTTTAATGAATAAAGCATACATTTTCCATGTCTTTTTATTACTGTTTCTATTTTTACAGTGTTTTTTTTTATTAGTTTCAGCTCATCTTAACAGATTTCACAGTTTATATTTTTATAAAACTTTCTAAACTGATAGGTTATTTGCTACCTGAATGGGAATTTGTAGAGACTTCTTTCAGTTCTGTGTTCTGCCATCATCACATGGACCATCCAAAGGTGAACTTGATTGAATTGTCTGCCTTGTTCGGTGTGTTAGTGCATGGTGATTAGAGGTCCCTGGTTCACATGAAAAGAGGGAAGTAAATAGATCCCTTTGCATTGTTTTTTTCAAACCAGATAATTCCTAAAATTAAAAAACACCTTTCTGAATGTTGTTGGATCTGGTGAGTGATGTATTCTTCTGAGTAATGCACAAGCTAGTAACACTTTAATTCTGACCTGTTTCAAAATTGAGGAAAAGGAAACGGTTCTGATTCTGTATTGTCAGCATAAGGAGGCTTTCTCCTTGTGATTCTCTTCTGAAGCATCAGATTCGTGGTGTTCCCTGTTCTGTGCGTTAGTGTACTTTTCTTCAGCAAACTCTGTATGTGTATGTGGGTTGTGGTTGGGGCAGATGGAGGTGTAATAGTGACCTGACTTATAATATTTATTCCATTCAGTTTATTATTTGTTCAAGGACACTAGCAGGGAGGAGAGGCAAGCGCTGGCCAAGAATCTATTTCTTTGTCCTTGTCAGAAATAAATAGACAACAACTTACCTGAAATTAAAGATCAATTTATGTTGAAAGCTTGTTTAAAAAGAAAGTATACTTTTAGGAAAATTTAATCTTGTGTAAGCTTGGATTTTAATTAATTTATAATTCATATTAAAAATATGGGTGAGTTAATCTGTTGCTGGGTTTAAGAAAGGAGTGACCAGCTATAGGCATGACTGCTCAAATGATAATGGATAATCTAACTATATTCAAATTCAGCATTGTGTTTTATTGAGATAACTCTGAAGTGTGGGAAGATGGAGATTTGCATGAGGCCTAGAACTGAGACAGAGGAATGTGAGTACTAATCAGTAATCTTATATGGATCTTTGTATGGACTGCCTAAAGGCTGGGATGATTAAGAAAAAAAAAAAAAAAAACCAAAGAGATTCCAGGCATACTGGATACCATATAAAGACTAAATAGCTAATACCTCATGCTGTTACACTGCTTTCTTGGATTAAGATTAGCTTTTTTTCCTCAAAGCACTGTATCTGTGGTCAAAGGTCAGAAACACATGTCTCTCGTCCTGTTGCTGAGAGGGATAATGGGCAAGGATAATATCCTCTAAAGTAGAATCAAGATGACAGCTGTGCACATGATGCAAGACTCTAGATAACTCAAAGTAGCATTAGAAAACAATTTTTTTGGGTTCTAGAGAAATTCAGAAACAAAGTGACAGTGAATGTCAGTTTTGCTAGCTTTATAAGTTCTAGGTTTCTAGCTGTCGTCACTGAGTATCATAGCAGTACTTGAATTAAGCTCCCAGGACTAGTTTGAAAAGGGTGGCGCCTTTAGCATTGCTATTTTGACTTCGTTTTTTCTATTCCAGTCTTACCATTCTACCTTATCAGTGGTATCTCCTCATCTGGTCTTACAAGCATGTGGGGAAGAGGAGAAACTTCCCAGTTTTCCTCTTAACTGTAAATGTAAACCACTACATGGTTAGAGTGTTAGTATATCTACGTAACAGCCTTCCAAGAATGCCCAGGTCAGCCCTCCGTGTTTACCTGTCTGTGCTGCCTAAATAGGAACCAGGCCTCAGCTCATGACAGTTGGAACATTCACTTGGTCCCTTCTTATATTTTCATGTTCTAAGTGATTCATGTGCTGAATTCATAGGCAGGTACTAGAGCTTACATTTGTTCTCTGCCACTGGAGTCAATAAATGATCAGCCAAACATTTGGAGGTCTAATGGATGACTTGGGGGTCAGAATAAGATTAGAGGAAAAGAGGTCTGGCTGCGATACAAAGTATTGTGTAGTGAATACTTTGAAAATGCAAATGAGGTTAGTGCTGTTTGATGCACAGAGGACAATACAAGTGACCCTTTAGGGCAATGTTGAGTATGTCCGTGCAAGGGGTTATACAAAGTCACTTCCAAATCAGTGCTCAAAAGAGTAGGATGAAGAGTGCACTGTGTAGGCTGCTGACCATGACTCTTTGGTTAGAGTGTGGCATCTTTTTTATTTTATTTTTTTATAATTTGTTCACTTTATATCCCGATTGTAGTCTCCTCCCTCGGCTTTTCCCAGTACCACCCTCCCTCCCTCATTCCTCCTTCCCCTCACCCCTGGACCACAGAAAGAGGGAGTCCTCCTCCCCTACCGTCTGACCCTAGCCTATCAAGTCTCATTAGGACTGCCTGATCCTCTTCTTCTGTGGGCTGGCAAGGCCATCCTGCCAGGGGGAAACAATCAAAGGGCAGACAACCAAGTCCATGTCAGAGATAATTCCTGCTCCCCTTACTCGGGAACCCACATAGAGACTGAGCTCTCTATGGGCTACATCTGAGCAGGGGGTCTAGATCTTCTCCATACATGGTCCTTAGTTGATGCGTCTATCTCTGCAGCCTCCCCCCTCCCCCGCCCAACACCCGGGCTCAGATTTGTTGTCTTTGTTGGTCTTCTTGTGGAGCTTCTGTCCTCTCCGGGGCCTTCTATGCCCCCCAAGTCTTCCATAAGACTCCCTGTGCTCTGCCATGTGGTATATCTGGCATATCTAATGGGGTGACATGAGGCAAAGTAAGGAAAGCACTATTATTAGCTATTTAGCATATAGTATACTGCTACTGTAATAAGTGTACTCAGAGGCTTACACAAATTAATTATTTTACAGTTCTAGAAATCACAAGTCCCAAGATGGTGCACCTCTGGACTAGATCAGGATATTGGCAAGGCTGTGCTCTTTTATGGAAGCTGTGAGGGAAGTGATTTATTTTTTAAAAGTTTTTTCAGCTACTAGAGGTTGCCCTGCTTACAACCCTCTCTCCCCCCCCCCCCAACAGCTGAGGTCTTCAGCTTTTAAAGATGCTTATTATTGCATCAGGCCCACAAAGATGCTCTTAATTGTTTTTAAGGTCAGCTGATTTGCACATCTGTGTCTACTGTCTGATTCATACCTAATTTTACAGGTTTCAGGAATCAGTGTGGAACATCTTTAGGAGGCTGCTTAATGTGGGCAGTGTTTTGTTTTCTGAAAATTTGTAGCCTATTAGAATATAGGAGTGCAAAGAAATCCTTCCCTCTGTTATCTTTTCAACTTCGCCATTGATATTATCCTTCCTCCTGCCTACAAGAGCTTTTATTCATAAATCCTTAATCAAAAAGAGTGTTACGCTGAACATTGATGCAGGCATTGCTTCTGGTTCCATTTGCTATAAGGCCGTTTTACTATGTTATTGGATGGAAGCTAGATTAGCAGCCAGGTGACTGGAATTATGATTAAGACTTTGTCAGTAATCTGATTTGTAACCATAGGGATATCCTTTTAGACTCTCGGTGACATAATTCTCTGTCTGCACATAGAATTTGGAATAATAATAGCAGCCATCTGACAGAGATGTAGATAACTCTCCCAATAATGTAGCATATTTTAATTTTTTATAGAGAATAAATCAAATCTTTGTATTTTCCTTTTGTATCTTAAACAAGAATTAAAGAGCCTGTATTTTTTTTTTTTTTTTACTTCCCATCATTCTTTATTTCATTTTTTTAAAAATTTGTAAATAGATTTGGATGATTATGTCACGGTAAGTCAAGCTATATTTTGTAGGCCTGGCCAGACTACCAAGGCAGTACGAATCTTCAAGCCATACTTCGAAGAAGTTGACTAGTTGAACAGTTTGTGGTAGCAAGTTAAATAAATGAAAGAATATTCTGTTTCACTTAGGCTTTCTAAGCAGCAAAACAGGAACACTGATAAAAGTCTTCAGATGTTTGTGTTGGTTACTCAGGTAAAGGCACTTGCATGGCAACCTGACCTAAGTTTGATCCACAGAACGAACACATGTAAAGATAGAAGGAGAGTCTAGATTTCAGAGTTGTCCCCTGACTTCTTCCACATGTGTGCTGTAGTGCAACCTATACACACATCACATACACACATGATATATATTTTAAATTATTTGCTCAGAGTCATTTGCAAATTCTCCTTTGGTCTGCTGTAGATGCATCAAAATGGATCAAATTATAATTCTCTCATCTGTTTGATTTTTATCAAATATTTCTTACCTATAAAATGTGAGTCTTACAATAGAAATATTTCATATTGACTTTAGGAAATATTGTCCCAGAACTGGTTACACTTAGATTAGTTGTCTACAATAGAAATAGGAGCCACATGTGTAACTTTGGATTTTCATCCCTCAGACAGTCTCATTGTACAACTCTGTCCTGGACCAGGCTGGCCCCAAACTCACAGAGATCCACTTGCCTGTAGAGTTTGGGGATTAACAACATGTGCCACCATACCGAACAGTAAGGTTGAATTTTCTACTAATCATAAGATATAAAAACAAGCAGGTATAATTTATGTATTTTAATATATGTCCAAAACACCATTTCAATATGTGATTAGTGTAAGAAATCATGAATAAGATATATTTTTACTTTCTATTTTTGTGTTAAATCTTTGAAACTTGATACATTATATTTAAAGCTCATCTTATATGAACTAGCCATATTTCAAGTACTGTATATCCTCATATGACATGCAACCACTATGTTAGACAGTCTAAGTCTACCCTGTCAGAGATTCCTGTCTCATCAGTGTAAGTATTTGTTCCTCATATATAATAGCCTTTCCTTAAAGCTCTGAACTACTGGGTCTATTCCAGATCCTTCTGTGTTAGTGAACCTACCTTCACAATCTCACTTTGGTCCTTCCATCTTTATATTCTTTTATTCTCTGTGCATTTCCCTTTTTTATGCCCATTTGTGTGTCTCTCCTATCTCTCAAATTCCTTCTAATACTTTTCTGGGATTCTCAGGAGAGAACATTAACAGTTTGTCTTTCTACCTACCTAACTACCTACACACACACACACACACACACACACACACACACACGGTGTATTGTGAATAGAAATGTAAATGGTTCTAAATAATACCAACAGCATGTGGGAAGTAGGCATTCTTTTCAATCAGTGCAGGGTCTGCCCATATTCTGGGTGGGACCTCTCACCTCACTTACCAAAATGTAGATAATTTTTCAGAGGTGTGCCCAGAACCTTGTCTGTCAACTAGTTGATTTTAGATTCTTTCATGTTGAAAATCTGTATTAAGCATTTCATGAGTTTTCTATTACTGACTGTTTTTTAATCAGTTTCAGAAGCCAGAGTGCTCAATAATTGAGGTGTAAGTGTACAAATTCAGTTTTACCTACTAGGGTAGAACAAAGAATTTGAGTCAATTTTTCTTGCCAGACTATCCTGCCTTTTTCTTGATAATCACTTCAAATTATTTCTTTTTCCAAAGATATTTTATAGTCTGCATTTTACTTCTCACAATGCCTTATTTAACCCTAATTTGTAAATGTACAGATATACAGTACTTTGTTTAGCTTTTGCAGAGTACATAAAAATGTCAGTGTCAGCAATCAAAAAAAATGAAATGAAGAAAGCAATTATATTACAACAGCATCAAAAAGAAAATGCTTAGGAATAAGTTTAACAAAAAATATCAAACTGGTACTCTAAAACTCAAAATGAGGCCACTGAGATGGCTCTTTGAATGAAGGTGCCTACAGCAGGCCAGATGACTTGAGTTTGTCCTTAGGGCCTGTGTAGTGAAGGAAGGGAGTAGCTCCTGCAAGGTTGTCATCTGATTCCTCCTCAGGAGCCTTCACATGTACATGTACACACAAAATAAATATATATGTAATAAATTCAAAATGTTGAAAGATAAAAATAAATGGAAATACATCTCATATTCATATTAAGATAACTTTCCAAATTGGATAACATAGCCAGTGAAGATCCAGATGCTTATTTTGGAAGAATTAACAGGCTGATCCTCAAATTTTTAATTAGAATATAAGAGCCCCCAATACCTGAAATGACTTTGAAAAATAAAAGTTGTAGTACTGAAGCTTGGTGATTTTAGGTTCTGGTGATCACAGTGTGCCTCTGGCATAAGGCTTGATTTCTAAATGATGACAGAATTCTGAATGTCTGTGTAAGTTACACTACCTAATATCTTCTTGCCTACTTGTGACCACTTCTTCTCATGGTCTGCATGCAGAAAGGAAAGCTCTCTATGTGCCTGTGGATTGGAGACCACTTAGTTGTTTGGCAAACTTAGATTTCTTGTACACCTAGGAAAACTCTACTTTTATAGCTCAGTTGGCCTTTACTCTTTGTGCAGGTGGAGGAGCAGTCTCTTCTTGCTCTCTGTTTTAAACAAATTGTAGCTAACATGGTGCCTGACCTGTAAACGTGGGCTACATTTTTTAATTTTAATTCTGTGTGCCAAGCATCTACCACATCTCATTTACTTTATATGTCTGTGTATGAGGTGGAGATACTATTATTCCCATGCTTTTAGATGGAAAACAGGAGTTAGTGGGGAAAATAAACTAGAATAATGTCTAGATTATTAATCAATTATTAATAATGTCTCTTTTCCTCCCTCCCCAGTAATTTGATTAAATCTGTTTTGCACTTTTCCAAAAAGAAGAGATGTATTTTTGGCATTATAAATTCTCTCTCCTTCCTTCTGATGACAGCCATAAGAGAGGGAGTGCTTGAAGAGCCTATAGTTGGACTTTGATCACAGGTCCCTCCAAGACCTGGTGGCACCATGATGCCATGGTTTTGCATCTTGCCTTTTCCTGTTGCTTCCAGTGTGGGCAGTTAATAGCTTTCAGGGGTTTTTGAGTTTTCTTTTTAATGAGATAGCAGTTCATTACTATTAATTCTTTCATAGCTTTAGGTAGCTCCTACACTAGGGACCTTGAGTGTAACTGCTTATGCTACGTATGTTTATCATAAGTTCCTTTGTAAGCTTTCTCTTACCTTTTAATATACAATCAAAGATGAACTAAAAGTTTTTCACTCTTAAAACTTTTTGTTTTCTTTTTTGTTTTTGTTTGTTTGTTGAGACAGGGTTTCTCTGTAGCCTTGGTTGTCCTAGACCAGGCTGGCCTAGAACTCAGCGATCCCCCTGCCTTTCCCTCCATGAGTGCTGGGATTAAAGGCGTGTGCCACTGCCCAACTTCTTTATTTTGTTTTTTTTCACTTCCAGAAAAGAAATTATGAGGTGGGCCTGATCAATGAGCCCAATTAAAACAAGTGTTAATTCATCTCTTCGGCTGTTGTCTGAAATTTAGTTTCCAGAATGTGCCATTTGTAACTCATTATGTTAGTCTATCCATCTGTCTGTCTATCCTTCCTTCCTCCGGCCATTCTCTGTGCACCACACTTGGGGCCTTGAATACTAGACAAGTGCTGTGTCACTGAACTCCATCCACACATCCCTAATAAGTCCATTTTCTCACATGATTATTGGTAGATACAAGTTAAGTTTTATGACTTGCTTATTTGCTGAGATTTTAACACCTTTTCCCACATTTCACATGTATGATTATAAAGCAGGTGGGCATAGCCATTATTGTGTCCACGAACACCACTAATACAGAGATAATGCCAGAAGTTAAGGAACAAAAACATGGAGACAGGAGCAGAATTGTTTATATGGAAGCAAATTCTAATGCCTTGATTTCCCATTAGCAGGCACTTTACTATGTTTCTTCCTCCCTAGTTATCAGGGAATATGAAGAACAGAAAAAGCATCCAGGAGCCTAGATTTGATTATTACAGCCATGAACTTCCCGATATTGATCTCAGTGAATGTGAATTCCCACATGTCATTGAAATTTATGACTTTCCTCAAGAATTTCGTACAGAAGACCTTTTGCGGATTTTCTGCAGTTACCAGTAAGTATTTGCAAATGGTTCCAAATGTTAGATAAAGTGAGAGAAAGTCATCTTAATACTTAAAAAAAAAATTATGTCTTTAATTTTTCAGTCCTTTATTTTAGCATTGGGTTTGTGTGTTGTTCAGATCTATTAAAAAGCCTGTATATCAGACTAGTCTTCAGTTTCTTGAAAGGACCAGGCAGCCTTTGTAGACCCAGTTGTAACATTTACAAAGACCATTGTTGGTGATGAATCTGTAAGTCTGTCTTGGTGGTCATTTAGTCCATTTATAGTTACTGTAACTAGTGATGTATTTGAACTTAACATCCAACTGCTTGTTTTTACATTTGCCTGTCATCTCTCCTGTGTCTACTTTCCTATCCCTTCCCTCATTTTTCTAGACTTACAGGTTTATTTTTTTCACATTTCATTTTTTAAAATGTAATCCATTTCCGTTCTTTTATAATTTTTAATCTGAAAATTATAAAAATGTGTGCTTAAATGATTAGTGGCTACAACTATTTTTTTTTTTTGCCTCCTTCTAAATGCTGCAAGATCTTTTTAATTTCATCTCCTACCTTGTACTCAACTTATATGTTGTCATGACTTTTTGATTCATTTTCTTCCTAAATGAGATAGTCTTTATTATTTAACTTAGTAATGGTTTGCTAGTAAACAAACTCAGGTGTCGTGTTTCTTCAATGACTTAATATCAGTTTCATTCTTGTTACAGTTGTTTTTTACTATATAAAGAATTAGTCCTGGTTTTCTGTATGATAATGCTCTACCACTGAACTACACTCTAGGCCTTCATTCTTGAAAACATTTGTATTGTGTATATATTAATAATTCTAGATTTCAGTTATTTTTTTTCTCTCAGAAACATGGAGGTACACTAATGCTTACGGCTTTCTCTTTAGGTGAGATGTTAACTGACAGTCTCCATTTTGTAATCTCTTTTCTCTGGATACACTTGAATTTTTCTCTTTGATTTTGATATTGATAATTTTCACTGTAATGTGGGCTTTATAGATTTTCTTCAAATTTCTCCTGATTGAGATAATGTAGGTTTATTAAATCAGTGATTAAATTTTTAAATTGATTTTTGGGAAGGTTTTAGACATTTTTCTCTTCAGTATTGTCTCTAACCCAGTTTCTCTTCACCTCCTCCAAGAAACAGATTGGATGTATATTAGATTTTCTTGTTTAATTTTTTGTTACCTCTCTTTTGTATAGTCCATTTATTTTTCCCTGAGACATTCTGAATATTTTTTTCAGTTTTAGTTTAGTTATTTTATCTATTCCAAGTTGTGCTTAACTGTTAATGATTTGTGTTGTATTCCAAAAGTTTGTATTGTGATACCTTCAATTTTTCAAAAAGAAATTCTTTTAAAGTCTGCTTGGTCGTTTTTTTAATAGCCTCCCCTCACCCCCATATATCTTCGTTTGCAATATTTTTTTCTATTTCTTAAGTACACCGAACATAGCCCTTTTGTAGTCTCTGGTAGTTCTGTTATCTGAAGCCACTTTAGTTGTAGTTTGTTTCTGGTAGTTTTGTTTATGTCGTGGTGTCTTCCTTTTGGGGGGATTTAGTTACATTTTTACTGTGAGTTGATGTTTTTCTTGAGGTTATATTTATGTGCATTAAGGCCAATAAAAAAAGAGGGAATTTTCTTAAAACCTCTATGGATTTTCCTGTGCCATGTGCCAAGGATGCTAACAGTTTAGGAGTTTTCATACTAAATTGTTAATTTGAGGTTTTCTGGTGACTCAGAAAAAGTCAAATGGGAAACGATTCTTTTAAGTGTTATATGTCACAACTGTTTATTTTGACACATATAAGTGTCTGCTTAATATGGTGTTCAGTTGCTCTACCCTTTTTTGTTATTGCTTTGTTGATTAGGCTGTTCTAAGTGAACCTCATCTATGACTTATAACTTCAAATCTTTAAAGAAATTTTAACATATCTTCAGAATTTATGAGTGAAAAGTCCTGTGGGCTCTTAGTTGTAGTTTGTTTTTAAAGTGACAAGAATAATCTTGCAAATCATTCAACTAAATTTTGCTATATTTTTTGTTTTGTTTTGTTTTTGCTCGTGTTTATTTGTTTTGTTTTGGCAGCTTTGCCATGTAACCCCAGCTAGCCTTGAATTCTTCCCTGATTTACCCTTTAGAATGCTAAGATTATAAGCATGAGCTGCCATTCCTGCCTCAGTTCTGTTTTATAGACACAACAGTTCTTTGTTCTCATAATTTGCTCAGTTTTGCACTGTTAAATGTAGTAGAGTTAAGTGTATTACAGGTGGCCTCTAGAACAGTGTTTTATGTAGTTGGTACATTTTAGGAGAAGGTAAAGGAATCAGAAGTATACATATTATTTATAACTTATAATGAAAAATAGACTGAGGAACAGAAAGACAATCCAGAAAGTTACTAAAAAAAAAGATGTTTAAGGTCTAGAAGAAAGTCAATATCAAGAAGGAGTATACTTTAATATTTCAATCCTACTATTAAAAATGAATCAAATCTATTTGTAGTTTGATTTAAAATTAAAATTCGGTTTATTTATATTCCAGGTGCCAAGATTATAGACATGCTCTGCCATATCCCAACTTTACATTAAAGTTGTAAAATTCTGTTTCAGAGCAAAGCTTTTAATTCTTTCATAAAGAACCAGAGAGTACATATTTCAGGTAGCTGTGCTGTCTCACTAGGACAGCCATAGACAGGTTATAAACAAATGAATGTAGTTGTGAAAATAAAATTTTATTTATAAAAAATAGTTGGCTTTTGTTTTAAGACACAACTTAGGTGTAGCCCAGGCTGGCCTTTTGAACTCCTGATCCTCTGCTTCAGCCTTCAGAAGTGCTGGTGTTTACTACCACATCTGGCCTGTGTCTTATTCTCAAGAAGGGAATAATTAATTAATTAAGTGTTGGTTTTCGAGACAGGGTTTTTCGGTGTAGGTCTGGCTGTCCTGGAACTCACTCTGTTGGCCAAGCTGGCCTCAGTTTCACAGAGATCCCTCTGCTTCTGCCTCCTGGGTGCTGGAATTAAAGGCATGTACCACCACTGCCTGGCAAAAAAATTTTAAGTAGAGTGCTAGAATAGATGAAATTAACTATCAGTTGTTTACTTGTTTTATCAGTTAAACTCAATTAGGGGAAGATACCTGAAAGAAAGCAGAGTGAATAGATTCTGGAAGACATTTAACCTATGCTGTAAACCTTACTATAAATGTGTAGTGTAGATATGTTGTTAATTCAGTTTTGTTAAGACCCAGTATCATGTGCTGTTCAATTCCTGATAGCTCTTTAAGAACATCAATAAGATTAAATCTCAAATTTGAACTACTTTGGATTATCATTGATAAAATTAGACTGTTATTAATAAAATGAGGATCATTTTGTCCCTGTCTAGAATTTCCTCGGGTATTATTGGGGTTTGTTGCTATTTTGGGTTTTGAGACAGTTTCTTACTCTGCAGCCCAGGATAGCCTGGAATTCAAAATTGTCCCATCTTCTCCTCTCCAGCACTGGGTTATATATAGGCATACACTACCATACCAGGTTAAGGAGTAGTTAATTCTTTTGAGTCATTTGCTTTGCTTTTCTTTGTCTCTTCCTAACTGTATCTGTGAGGGCGTTTTCTATAAATTCCAAAGCCATTCTCGAAAGGCTTTGAAAGGACAATGAAGTCTCATGGGCTAAGGCAAGGTCTTTCCATATCTTTTCCAAACTTTGCAGCAGAGGCTCTGACTGTTGAACTTTAAATTCTTCAACCCTGTGGTGATTTTATAGTGTGGTCCAGCTTAAGAAGTTCTCTAATCTTCTAAGTTTCCTCTATTACTTTTTTTGTCAAGGAAATTGTTAAAAAGGGGGGAAGATATTTAACATTTTTCTTTTACGTGGTTTAAGTGGTGATGTAGTAGTGTATAATACCTTAAGTCAGAGTCAACTTTATGTTTCATCACCATCTTCATAAGTGTTAATCTCCCTGGTGACTTTATTGCTATTAATTATAAAAATAATGGACACTGTTTAAAAGTTGCCTTCTGAGTGCTCATTATCATGTTCTTGGCTGATCGTGGACAGTCTCATTTCTGTTTTCCTACCCATTGGTTAGCTTTCATAGTGCCACAAGGTGCTAGGCAGGCTGCCAGGAGAGAAGTCTACCCAGTTGTGAACCTGTGAACCACAGTGACTCCCACAGCTCCAGTTATGCCCATTGGTGCAACATACTACGCATGTATCAGGGGAGTAGTGGTAACCAGTAGCTGTCTGATTGGATTTAAAGTCTTTCCAACAGGAGGAACTCATGCCTGCTGCTGTAAATATTGCTGAGAACCCATGGGTCTCCATATGGGAGAACCTACTGCTACCATTTTGCTAAATGGATACAGCATCCACCCACCTTCTAAATACCAGGAGTCGGGGGCCAAGGGTAGATTTAATTAAAGTAAAACCTATTCATGTATTAAGGGAATTAAAAAAAAAATACATAGGGGAGCTGGGCTTGGTGGTGCACACCTGTAATCCCAGCACTTGGGGAGACAGAAGCAAGTGGATCTCTTGAGTTCGAGGCCAGCCTGGTCTACAAAGCAAGTCCAGGACAGCAAAGGCTACACAGAGAAACCCTGTCTCAGCTAGTATGGGAAAAAAACAAAAACAAAACATAGGGTTTTTGTCATCCTGGTATTCTTTGTGCTCTCTATCTTGCTGTGTTAAAAACTAAAAAGGTATTTTTCTAATGTAGTAAATGTTCATTGTTATGATTCTTTCTAATCTGTTTTTTTAATTGTGATTTTTAAACTTTTTTTTATTTTTTATTGACTTTATTTTATGTGCATTGGTGTTCTGCCTGCATGTGTGTCTATGTGAGAGTGTCAGATCTTGGAGTTACAGACAGTTGTGAGCTGCCATGTGGGTACCGGGATTTGAACCCAGGTCTTCTGGAAGAGCAGTCAGTGTGCTTAATTGTTGAGCTGTCTCTCCAGCCTCTTTTTTTTATTTCTGGCTAGCTATAGTTATTTCTACCCCCCCAACACATACGCCTTTTTTTCCTTCTACAATAATAAAGAATCGTAAACATTTGTGAGTATAGTTGCATTTCTCATTATTTGACTTAATATTTTTTAATTATTTGACTATACTATTTTTTAACAATTTTAATTACATCTCTAGCAATGTAGTATCTGTCTTCCACACACACAGTTTACATATGCATAAAATCCAGGTGACCCTCTCTGACTTCCTGTATTCTTCTATATCTCCTCTGGCTTCCTTTTAAAAAATCCCTTCTCATATGCTGTTCATAGGACATCTCTTGAAAATAGTACATTAAATGCTGTACCTTTCCAGCAGATTTGTGAGGATTAATTAGTTGGCATCTATAAAATGCTCCCAGGTAATTCTATTTATGATGGTATGATTACTTTTAATTTTAGTGGCTTCCATATGCCATGCTGTTTTTATGTCACTATTCCTCTATCTTATGAAATGCTTTGTAAAAATGATTTTAAAGACATTTTCTAAAATCAACTTTAAGAAATATAAAAGTTGTTTTCTTTTGTTACAGAAAGAAAGGATTTAATATTACGTGGGTAGATGATACACATGCCCTAGGAGTTTTCTCCAGTGCAATCACAGGTATCTGTCCAGTGACTCAGGAGCTCCAGGTCCCTTCTTACTGCTTATTTTCTCATGGTACTTGTTCTTACTGCCCTTCCGTTCCAGCCAGTTGGAACTTTGCTCAGCCAGTAGAAGAATAAATTCTTGTTTTTGAGGCATGTGGCTTGGTACCCACATGTTCTTTCCCTCTTCTCTTTAATCCAGCATTTGGTATTTGGAAAGGTAGGTACTACCTCACAGGCCATCTGCACACATAAATGTCAGGCATGATAAAGACCACAGTGAGACTAAATTTTACAGTATTTTTTTTTCTTCAGACAAATGAATTTTAAATAGTATATCCTATGAGATTACTGTAATAGTGACTCTCTGAATATATGGTTGGTCTTTTGCACACATATATACTGTGGGTTCATGGTAGAGCTCATGCAGAGGAATCAACAGCAGTCGGAGGTGCTGGATTGTGAGTTCCTGTCTGAACGATCTCTAGAGCATGAATTTGCATAGGCCAGATAAAATACTTTTGCTTTGAGGAGCAAAAATATTCTGCCCTTACCTAACTGGTTTATTGTAGCAAGAAAGTAGCCACGGTGTGCAAACAAGTATGAATCAGTTTCATAAAGTTTTTACAGAAACAAAAAGCCCATTTGCTGGGTTTGATCTAATCCGTGTTCTAAAGTAATCACCGCCCTACTCATTCACATTTTCTATATTTTATGATTTTGTTATGAAAACCAACAAACATAACTTACAGGAATAAATGCTTTATAAGAAATAGCCCTAAATCTTCTGCATCACTTTATTTTCTTACATTTATTCCTTGCAGCTCGCGATGCTCTAGGTATTAAACATACCATGGTGAAGATTCGGCCCTTGTCACAGGCCACAAGAGCAGCCAAGGCCAAAGCTAGAGCTTGTGCTGGTGAGCCTACACCCTCTCTGCCTTTGTTCCTTTGTTCCTTATTGATGCTGAAGTTATTGTTCATTCCAGCAGTTTCACACAATCTAGAGTTCGGTAGACATCATGTTATTCTATGTTAATTCTATTTATGAGGTTTTAAGGGCAAGAAGAAAACAACCATGTTGGAAATAGGCCCTTTGAGCAGCCACTTAAGTGGCTAAAGGGAAGCAGTACAGTAACCAGGCCTGATGACATCACTGACTAGTTTTCCTGTTTCATTTGTTGAGAGGTGCTGCAAGAAACTGTGTGAATGCAGATAATGCAGCCAGGGTTGTTTCTGCTATACTAATTTCCGTGGATTATCATCTATCAGGGTTGTATTAATTACTGCTGATACTGCCCTTGTTAGTGTATTTTGTATGTTAATTACTGAGCTAAATCACTTGGAGCTGTACTGGTTTCTCTTCCTTACTGTCTTTCCTTTTTTTCCCAGAGTTTCTCCAGCCAGCAAAGGAACGACCGGAGACTTCAGCGGCCTTAGCCAGGAGGTTAGTCATCAGTGCCCTTGGGGTTCGAAGCAAACAGAGCAAAACTGAACGGGAAGCAGAGCTCAAGAAACTGCAGGAAGCCCGAGGTGAGTGTTCCCTGGTCCACAAAGGGTTCACTAAGAGGCATGTGTTGAAAAGAAAAAGGAAAGGGATGAATGCCATTCCATCTTGTCTTTTCTGTTTTCGAGAAGCCTCTCAAATGTTTAGAAGTTGTTTTCAAGCCTTGCATTCAGGAGGAAGCATCCAGGATTTGTCTCCTGTTCACACATCAAGGCATCTAATTAATTTACTGTTACTATGACATAGGCTCCACCTTTGAAACTTCTTGGTTGGTTCCAAACTAAGAAATAAAAATAAAAGTTTTTTGTTTTTTTCCTTTGAAGACTTCACAGTCTCCAAGAGCTTGTTTGCTGTGCTTTTACTGGGCCTATGACTGCTATGACAGTGCCGTGGTGTAATCAGATGGCTTTGATCTTGGTAGAAAGCAGGTTAAGGAAGAGCCAGCAACTAATATTGGTGATAATAACCAGAGAGGGATTTTTGTCTTCTTAAGACAGTCTGGAGTAGATTCACCTGTCTTCCAGTTACTTCTTAACACTCACGAATTCTCAGAAAATATTTCCACAGATCCATAAGCAGAGCTTTTCTTTCTTATAGTTAGGAGTTAGGCTTAAAATAAATCTTCTCTTTATAGGCTGTTGAATTCTAGGTAAGACATGGACTTAGGCTTGACACAGTATTTTTTTAAACAACCTTCAAGCTTTAGACAGGCTCTTTGCCTTTACCCAAGATCTACAGAATCAGTGAAAACAATTCTGAAAATTCCACTTACCAAAAAGTGACTTCATTTTCTCCTTAAACCAATTGAGGTTTCAAGTTCCTTGTTTATTGCAAGTCTAGAAAGGCCATTAATACTTCCTGTCCACTATGCTTTGGTGATAGCAGACAGCTTTCAGACTCTCAGCTGCAATGGCCAGATAACCAGTGAGTGAGAGCGTCATGGCAGGTGTTAGAGTTTCAGAATTGAGCCCAACTAATTCACTTTAATGATTATAATGAGGCAATTTCAGTGGTTTTTTTTTTTTTTCCTAATGCATTGTTCATTGAAAAGTTTCTTATAGAGTATAGAAAATGGAAAAGATCGCTCTTGCTCTTATAGATGGCAAATAACAGAACTGGATTAAAGATGAATGTGCACTATCCCTAATCATTTATATTGGTTATCTCTGAAGAAAATGACTCTTCTGTGGTTAACTACAGTTACCTTAGAGGACAAATAAAGGAGCCTGAGGATGTAGTTCAGTTGTAAAGTACTTGTTTAGCATGTCCCAAGACCCTGGGTTCAGTTCCAGCACTGAACAAAAGCCAACAAAAGAAAATGAGTAGAGGGTAATGACAGTGGTATCTAATGAAGATAGACTCCTTTCGCTGGATGTCTTGCCTTCTCAATAAGTGTAATATCATCTGTAGCTCTGCAAATCCTGCAGCTGTTGGTTGGCCTGGAGAATATCTGAGTGTTCTCTAGTTCTCAGCAGGCACATCAGCGTGCCGCTTCTCCTGTAGTAGCTTTTAAATGCTTTGCTATCCAAAGGACATTTCTGTGGTGCAATTTAAAAATGAGGCTGTTAGCTGAGTGAGCACCCAGTTGCTTTTATTTGTTTTGAAACAAGTTTACTCTGTAGTCTTGTCTAGCCTAGAACTTACTATGTAGCTTAGGCTGCCTTTGAACTTATGGCAGTTCTACATCAAATTCTGGGCTACTGGGTTTATAGATGAGAGCTGCCATACTGGCTTCTCTGTTGCTTTGTAAAATGAAGAGCGTTTGTTTGTTTGTTGTTTGTTTGCTTGAGATGTTGCACTCACTGGGCTGCTTATGCTGAACTTAAACTTGTAATCAACCTGCCTCAGCGTCTCAGCTCCCCTGGTAACTAGAACTCAAGAACACTTTGGTTATAATGAGTGGTTGTAATTAGAGACCAATGGGATGGGTTCTTTCTGTATATTAATGTATTCATTGCAGAAGACCCTTCTGCTGTTCTACGTTAGGCTCTTCTGCTCTTTGTGTCTGAGAAAATGAAGATGGGGATTTTCTCTTTCTAGCATAAACATTCCTCTTTTTAGTATTAAACATTCTCGTGGAGTTGGATGGAGTCTAGGCTTCTCACTTAAATGTGTTTTGTTTCTCTCCTTAAGACTTACAGTCCACTGATGACCGTGTGCACTAAGAACATACAAAACAGGGATCACTTTGATATTTTAAGCAATCGTTTTTCCTTCCTATAACTTCACTCTTCCGTACTTCTCTCTCCCCGTTCTCTCTTTGTGGTGTTGGGATTGGACGCAGGGCCAGTGTGAGCCAAACACTCTGTCACTGAGATATACCCCTGCTTTTCTCTTTTTATTTTTGAAGATTTGTATTATAAGAAATGGGTTCTGTTGATGAAAAGGACTGGACAGAGACTCTCAAGTAGTCATTTTGGTGACATTGCCTTCAACTTCTGATGCAAGATACTGTCTTCAGTTTAGAGTTCAAGTTAAGTAACAGTCAGTCCTACGTTACCCACCTAGAAAAAGGAGAGGAGGGATTTGAATGTAAGCTTCTTGAATTAAAACTCATACATTTTTTTATCCCTCCCCCAGGGAAAAATATTACTTCTGTAAATGAATGTTTGACGTCTGCAAACTATAGTAGCCTTCTTTTTAGTTTGATACTAGCAGCTTTAACTGACAGAACATTTTTCTTTTGTCTGATTTAAATCTGTCTGGTAGTTTAAACCTGTTTTCCTTCTTTTTGTTTCTTAGTAGGAATCTGGAATCTGGTAATCAATCTTTACTAGCAGCCTTTTACTACAAAGACCAAGGGCAGATCACTACAGAAATAAAGAAATCTGGGCTGCGATAGCGCTATTGCCATTTAACTAGCTGTGTGGCTTTCCACAGGTCTTATCACTCTTTTGTCCACTTTCCAACTAAGTGAATGTAATGCTATACTGACCTACCTAACCATAGAGGAGTTTTTGAGTACAACATAATTTAATGTGTAAAAATGTTGAGAAAGTGCCCTACAAATTTAAAATTCTTTTTCTGTTTTATATATGTCATATATATAACGTGTTATATGACATGAGTCAGTATTGATGAGAGTATACTATGTATTGCTGTTTTTCCATTACACATAACAGATGTTGCTGATCAGTCATGGCATTCTCCCTTGGCAAGTACTGACATTGGGCAGTTGATCAGAATTAGCATGGACCAAAATCTATAACGATATTCTGTTATAGGTCCTTTCATAATGTTATGTAATAATCTAACCCTTCTTTGTCCTGCATAAAGAAATCTGTTGACTTCAGGGGTATTGAGGACAAAAAAAGTAACATGCTCATTGTTTCTATGTATGAATGATATTGCTTGCTTTAGTTTGTCTTCATAAATGTTATGGTACTCTGAACTTTCTCTACCCTGCCCCCCAAAAGAGTTGAACATACCTAATCTTTTGAGTTTTTCTGATAGAATTTTTCTATCCTACTTGAATTTTCTTAACCTTTAAGTGGAACAGCTTTTACCTTGGTTGTTTAAGAGAGAGTCACTAAAGCTAGTTCTGAAAGCATTGAGGACAGGGAAGTGCCAGATCATTTAGAGCAGATCACACCATGTGTATCAATAGGATACATAGTCGTTGAGCATGAGCAAAGTCTTTTTTTGGTCCAGCAGAGTGCACAGTGGTTCAGAGTTGTGCTGAGAGTAGGAAGTAAAAGATGATCCTTGAGTGCTTTGGATTTGACTTAATTGAGTGTTTTCAACCAGTGATTTATGCTGAGCGATGAAACCATATAAGTAATGGACTCAATACAGGAATATCTGTAAAGTTTTTCCATGTTTGCTACTCCAAATATTTGATTGCTGACTAAAATTAGAAATGCATGACATTGCTTCTCAGAATAAGCTGTTCTCTCCTCTTCAAGTCTACTATAATTTCATTTCATAACTTAATTTCACTTCATGCTTAGGAGTAGGTGATTAATTGGCTGGTTCTAAAAGGCCAGGATTTGGTTCATAGGGCTAAAGCAGAGGAAGCAAATAATTTGATCATGTAGTTTGATTGATTAATCACTATGAGCTAGAATCATCTCTGGACATTACTTGTTCTTTTGTAGTAAAACCGATCTATCCATGGTAGTAAGCTCTGAGAAACCTTTGCATCCCATTGTTGTGCAGTGCTGCATTACTGACTGAAATCAGATTTTCAGGGTATTTTCATTTTTTCCTGTCCTATTATGTGAAGTTCACTTCATTTCTAACCATATTATAAATATGTGAAATTATTTTACAAAGGTGTAATACTTACCTTTTTTTTGTTGTTGTTGTTGCTTCTAAATCAGAGACAAAATGTCAACACTAGGACTAACTGACCACTTCAAGTGTTGCTAAGATAAACAACACATGGTTTCTTGTTCTTAATACACTGCAAATCATTCTCCAGTTAAATGGGTCCTGATGAGGTCTGGATTACATTTTTCTAGTACACTGATGAGTATATAAATACTTGATAAACTTTATCTAAAGCCTTGCTACAATTATGAGGTTGCTTATACTACCTCCTTCTCCTTAATCTACCAAGACTGTCAGGGGAATAAAGGAAGGCAATTAAATTTGCCCAGGCTTGTTTTTCACAAAGCTTGCTGATTATTACTCTGTAGGTGGCTACAAGTGGGTTTTGTGATCATTTTGTAAGTGCCCAAGTAAAATTTGAAAGTCTTTAATTTACAGCCTTTCTCCTTCCTCCCCCACCCCCCTTTTTTTTTTTTTCTTTTGTCAAATAAAGCATGACCCCAGAGTGTTCCCTTTTCATTCTTCAGTCCTTCTCTTCCCTCAGTGGAAAGCAGTAGCTGAAGGCTCCTTGACTTCAGTCAGCCCATGCAATGACCATTTTTGTCCATTTATTTTCATACTGGGAATTGAAGTCTTCAGGGCTACTTTATGTAAATGTTTCAGGTTAAGCGTTCATTTCTAATGTTCTGTTCTCTTCTGGTTCCTTGCTCTTACAGCTGCTGTGGGGCTGTTTACCGAGTTTACTGTTTTATTTGTAATAAGGACAGTGTTAATGACAGCTTTTTTTATGTAGCCCATCACCTAATGTCTTCTTTTATTAATGTGTTTCTTTCAGTTAATTTTTTCACATGCTTTTCCTTTTCTTTTTGATATTTTCAGATGTCAGGATACTGGAAAGCATGCTGCTTAAAAATAAGGACCTGAGCTCCAGCCTCAGTTCTTCCTGATTATTTAGCCTTAGCCAAATAATCAGGGAACCCTCTGTTCCCTGTCTCAGAGGAGGATTACTTAAAAGTGCCATTTGACCATTATTACTCTATGTTTCATATGCTTCATGTTTTCACTATTTTCTTGTGCTTCTCAATTTGTTTTCCTACTGTTACTAGTAGGAAAAACGAGTAGCTTTCATGCTTTACCACCAGAATTTACATATACATCACATAGACACACACACACACACACACACACACACACACACACACACACGAGTTAGGGGTTAGGAGTTTTTTGTTGGCAAGCATTTAATACTAGATATATTTCAAGATTTCGAAACTTTCCAGGCTTTACAAAGATGACACAGTGTCTATAATATATGTTTTATAATGTCAAAAGCAAACACATTAACACCGATATTTCTTAAGCAAAGTATGTAATGAGTCACATTAAGTAAATGATATACAGATCAAATAGCTTCATGTCTTGTTAGATTTGCTACCAGCAATGAATTTTGACCCAAACTTAAAATAACAGCAAAGACTGTTTTCAAAACTGTTTTGATTTTAGACTCATGAATTATAGGTCAGTCATATTTTTCTATTATTTATGGATAATCTTCCTGATTTGTTTTCTATATTAATGAAAATTTTGAGTTCTAGGAACTCATTTTTCTGTTTTCTATGTTTTTCCATGGAATTCACAACCAATTTTTTATTCATTTCATCCAAGGTTGCTTTGCATTTAAAGCTCCTCTAACTTGTCTCTTTTAAAGAACCATACAACTTTCCTAGGAAATCCTGATATCCTTTGGTAAGTCCATTATCCTTAACATTGCTCATGGAGAACCTCAGCCAGGCCAAGCCTGCCTGCTGTGCAGCTGAGTCCTAGGGCGTAGTAATCAGCCTTCAGTTTGTAATTTGTTGATCCTCATGTTTGGCCTCATGTAACTTTGCTGCTATATTCAGATGATGCCACAAGATGGTGCCCAAATAGCAAGGAATTTCTTTCTTTTACATTTCCAAGTGCCAGTCACTTTCCCAGCCAGCTACCTTTTCCTTAAAGTACAGTCAAGTATAGTTCAGGGGTTTTGTAAGCGATTTTCCTGATTTGGAGGATAGGTTGAAATAGTGTTAATTCTAAATTCACCTTGATTTCTATGACTCACTTGGTTCGTGACTTGTTTATAGACATTGTCAGTCTGGAACAAGAACTCTTAAAAAGAAGCATTTAAGGCTTATGATATACATTTTCTGGTATTAAGTTAGAACCGATGTGTTTATAAGAAACTCGTTGGTCCATGGGTTGCATATGTAATATTGGGGGAATGCCTAGCTCACTTATCTAAACTGGCTTTGAGCTCCTGGGCTGAAGTGGTCCTCCTGCTTTAGTTTTCAAGTGGCTGGGACTGTAAGCCTGTACCACTGCTCTCAGCTAGTGGTTTTGTTTATTTGTGAAAATGGAAAAACAAAACAAAGTTTTTATATTAAAAATTATTAAAGGCAAATTACACAGATTTGTACACTTTTGTCTTAAAAATTAGTTACTGTTTTTCTTCCATTTTATGTGGTCATTTTTCATTTCTGAAGTAGACTCTAGAACAGTGGTTCTCAACCTCTGGGTTAAGACTCTTTTGGGGGGGTTGAATGACGCTCTTACAGGGGTTACCCAAGACCATCAGAAAACACAGATATTTACATTACAATTCTCAACAGTAGCAAAATTACAGTCATAAAGCAACAGAAAAAGAATTTTGTGGTTGGGGGTCATCACACCATGAGAAACTGTATTAAAGGGTCACAGCATTAGGAAGGTTGAGGACCACTGCACTAGAACATTTCTGGTTCCCAGAAGTGCTCTACAAAATACTGGCACAGTTTGACTCTCAATTGTTTCTCATTAAACTTATAGTAGGGAAATAGTGAGCTCCGCAGGATGCTGTTGCCATTTGAGAAGTTTGGAAAATTAAAAGCATATTGGTGGCTCAGTGCTTAAGGACACTGAGGATCTGGCTCCAACTCCCAGTACCCAGCTCTTCAGAGGACCTGGGTTCAAGTTCTAGCACCACGTCATGGCTCAGAACTATTTTTAACTCTAGTTCCAAGGAATCCAACACTCTTCTGGCCTCCCAAGGCACTAGGTATGCAGATGGTACATAGACACACATGAAGGTAAACCTCTTATACATACAAAAATAAATAAAGCATATTCTTAATCCCTGTTGAAATATTATAAAAAGATCAATACACAGGAATAACGGGCAGTTATTTGGAAGCACCAAATAACTGAAAGGTAAATTTAAGTACCTGCTATCAAGACTAGCAGCTAAGTTCTTCTAGGTTCTGACTTACCAATATGACTTTAATTTTTTTTTCAGCTCTTTATCTGTTATTCAGAAACAGAGAGTCTGGGAAAATGGCACACTGAGCAAAAGTGTTTGGCTCATTGCATAAAAGACACTAGTCACTAAACTGATGACCTGAGTTCCATCCATCTCCCACCTTGTGAGAAAGAACTGACTTCCACAAGTTGAAGTTGTCCACATGTCATGGGGGCATACACACATACACATTCTAGAAAATATTTTTTTAAAAAATTGGGGAGTTCAATTTACTGCAGATGTCCTAGTTTGGCTTTTTTTTTTTTCTAGACCATGACCAAAACCAACTTGGGGAAGAAAGGGTTTATTTCATCCCATTACTCCCAAGTCACAGTTCATCACTGAGGGAAGTCAGGGCAAGAATTCAGGATAAGGGACTAAAGCAGAAGCAATGGAAGAATGTTAATTATTGACTTGCTCATCATGGCTTACTCAGAGGTGCCATCACCCACAGTGATCTGAGCCCTCCTATATCAGTCACTAATCAAAAAATGAATGAATGAATGAATGAATGAATGAATGAATGAATGAATAAATAAATAAATAAATAAATGCCCCACAGACTCACCTACCAGGCAGCTCACTGGGGCTGGAGCTTAGTGGTACAGATTGTATATAATGTGTAGAACTCTTAGTTTTATCTTCAGCATGACAAAAGAGAAAAGGGGGAAAGGTAGAGAGAAAAAAAACAAGAATAAAAATGTCTATGTATTGATTCTGTAAAGCACTTGGAAAGCACTGGAATCAGATGAAAGGTGATCAGGAAATCTACCTGTCTTGCAAATAAAGTTGTCTTGTGATTTGATTAAAGGACACTCACTTGGCTGTGTGAAATATGTAATCAGATGATTAACATTGACCTTTATTTACAGAGAGAAAACGTTTGGAAGCAAAGCAACGGGAAGATATCTGGGAAGGCAGAGACCAATCTGCGGTTTGAACATCACATACTGGGAGGAATGAATCCTTGAATTAGGAAGTGGTTCATAGCCTTGAGACAAGAGGATCTTTCCAGAGCTGTGTACATGTAGATGAGCATGTTAAAAGAAAATGTGAACAAGACAAAAGACTGGAGCGTATGGAGAGAACGAGGAGTCCTTTCCTCACTCCTAAATTCAGAACAGTCCACTGTGGTGGATGTTAAAAGGAACCATCATGTGGGAAGTAAAAATCCAAGAGTCCTCAGCATAGAACAGGTCATGTTACTGTGGGTCACACTTCCAGGAAGTCTAAAGCAGATGTAAAGCAGAACAGAGGATTCAAGCCTGCAGTGATAGGCCCACACAGCAAGGTATTCCTTAGTACTTCACAAAATGGAGAACAACAGTAATAGGGACAGTGGAGAGAGGGGACGTGGGAAGCAGTTCAGAGAGACAGAAGTGCCTGGTGTGCTTGGCACATAGAGTCTACACTCCTGGCACCAGAACTTTGAAGCCAGTGACCACAGCGCGTTGTGAGTATTTGGACTCCTGAGTTTGTACTAAGCTTGGTGCCTGGTACTGCTCCAGTTGCACAGCGGCCAGGGGTCTGTCACTTTCCTTCCTCACAGTAAGCTAGTCCCAGGGAGCCAAGTGCCAGCTCCAGTTTAAGCAGTAATGCATTGAGAGGGAGCGATTAAAGACTTTTATAACATAAATCATTCTTGTGTTTATGAATTTTGCCTCCCACCCAAAACCCAACAACGGGAGAAGAAAAACCCATAGATGAGCTATCTAACCTTCATGTCTCTGATGCTGAGCATGGTTTAAACTGATGCTGCTTTATCAATCCTAGTGAGTAGAGTGCTCAACATTTGCTCTTCCCTGGAGGATACTCCCTAAGTGACCATCCTGGCATTTCTCTGTAACAGCTTCTCTTGCCTTGGCCCCTTTGTGTATCTGCCCTTCAACCTCTTGCCTTTTTCCATAGCTGTCAAATGTGACACCCTGCAGGAAACATCTGGCACACAGCATGTTCTGGGTATGATCTTAGCTTGTGCCAGAGGCACTTGGCAAGCAGCACCAGACTATCCAATACAGTCATGAGCGGCCAGGTTGAAATAAACACCTAGGCAGTGAACAGTTTGTGAAAGGACATGGACAGGTCAGAGCCACCAACTGAGGCTTTTTCTGTCTCACATCTGCCATCTTGATAACTTTGGAAAGTAGTTTGGTGCTGAAGAAATGGTAGTCCTAGTCTTTAAGGTGCTGAAGTGGCAAGAACTGGTGTCACATTATGCTTTCAACTAGGGCAGAAGCCTCTTCTTTTTATGCCCATGACAATGATTCTTTTTATGCCCATGACAATGATGGATTATTAGCTTTGTCTAAAACATGGTAGAATGAGGCTCTTCAAATATCCCTCAAATGACACTGGCCTTGGGTCTGAGTCCTGACCTGTTTCTGTTACTAGTCTAGTCTTGGAGCCCTGTCACAACTCTTGAGCATTGTTTCTCTCATTCCGGGTTTGCTTTTCCAGTGACCCCACACAATGCCACCTTTCCATATTTAGGAACATAAGTTGTTTTTTTGATCTTCTGTTTCCACTTAAGTTTTTGGCTTGCACTTATAAGGCCTGTGCTCTGTCTTCACAGAACAGACTCTCTAATATCAGGTCTGTTTAAACAGTCGGTGCATTAAAAGAAAATCCCAAGGATTCAAGCATCGGCTTTTATTATTATTAATAACAATAATTTTGTGTTATTATTATAAATATACTATAATAATATATAAATATAAACATGTTTTGATTTTATGTTATATTATTATTAGTTTTATGCATGTCTGTGAATTCCTGGTAACTGAAGGCCAGAGAGTGTGTCAGATCTCTTGGGACTGGAACTACAGATGGTTATGAGCTACCACATAGATACCGGGAATTGTGCCTGGGTCCTCTGGAAGAGCCAGGCTCTTAATTGCTGAGCCATTGCTTCATCTCCAGCATGGCTGTATACTAAGAGATACTTCTAAGGCACATACTTGCCATGGCTTGACATTCTACCCCAAGTTAGATACCGGACCATGGCCACATATGTGCTGGATATCATTCACCTCTGAGCTATACTCCTATGCTGTATGTGGATTTTTAAAGGCTTGCAGTAACCTTGAGAGTGGGGGGGGGGGGGGAAGGAAAAGTGACTGTTCTTGTCACTTGTCTGTGAAAGTACTTCCTGTTAACTGTTTAGTGTCCTTCCTTAAAAGGCATTGTTAATGATCATGCACAGCCCCATGTTTATTATTCAGTTTTTAGTAAGTCTCACCATTCCCCCAAAAAAAATTTTTTTTTCATTCTAACAGTAATGTTCTAGCAGCCTGTCTTACACCTGCTGATTAGCTACTTTTAACCCTCAGGGTTACTCTTCCAATCAGTCTCAGACAATAAAATTTTTTAAAGTCAGCATTTGAACGTTATGGGGCATTGCTCTTTACTTCTGAAAATGTGCTTATATTATTCCAGTAGTTGGGGCTTCTGTGTATTTGCCAGTGGTTTAAAAAAAAAAAAAAAATACCAGCCATTGCCCAAAACTGACTGCCTCAAGCTTATGTAGGATCAAATCCTTGGTTATCTCTAAACCAAACTTTTATAAGGAGTTAATGAGAGAGCATGTGGCTGCCATTGTCTCATGGAACAGACCTCTGAAATAAGGAGAGTTGTTTGAGCCATATGGCTGCTGTGAAAGAGGTGTTAGCTGTTGAAGATGACATCTTGTGTACTGCACTGTACATATATGGTGGACATCTGAATCTCAGGTTATGGAGAATTTCTAGTGGAAAGTTGGTCCCTGCAATTCTAGTTTTCTCTTCATAGTGTGACTATCTTTGTAGCATTAGGTTAGCTTCTGAGGAGAGAGCTTCTTAGCATTTCAGTTTCTCTGAGGCCTTTGAGTGCCAAGGTGAAAGTCTTCTGAGGTTTTTGGTTCTGTCTGGAATTTGGTGCTAACATTCTTCATCTAGTTATAAAGTCATGCCAACTATCAGCCTTCCCGTGTCTTTCTCTTTCAACTCAGAAGTTTAACAGCACAGCTCTTGTATAGCTTTTTCCAGGAATTAGAACCGGCTGCACCTACCAACTGTGTGATGTGGGCAGGGAGGCTAAAACCAGTGCCGATGGCTGTCCGCCTGGCCTGCTTTTTCTGGCCTCATGGAAACTAGATCTAACAAGAAGCTCAGGGTTACCTCCCTGCCCAGATCTAGTCATCACTCCCACCCCAATCCTCTAGCTAGCTGCACATTCTTTCCCAGACCATTAGCTTCATGTGTGAGTATAATGTTGTCACTGTTTGCTGGATCCAACAAGAAATCAGTCCTTCCCTTGTTTACCTAAACTGTTACACCAAAAAAGGCTTCCTATACCAAATGAAGGAGATGCGGGAATGGAAGAGACAGAAAAAGGCACTTTGTATTCACAGAAGATACCCCAAAACATGTCCTTTTGACTCTCAGGGTAGCTCTTGTATTGTGGGGAGGAGAGTACTGTCAATCACTTAATGTCTGCTACCTTTCAGTTTTGGTTTTGCAGCCTCTGTTATAATAGCTTACTGTCTTTGGATTGTACCTTCTCATTTTTCCCGTTCACCTCTCAACCTTTCTGACCCTAGTTTCAGTGTTGAGCCTGGAGAGGATAACTGCAAAGTAGGTTAGTGTCTGACTTGAGAAACGTCCTGGGGTAGGCTGTCCCCAGAAGTCTGTTCTGTGCCTGCTTATCCAGCTCTGGAGGAAAGAGGGCAGAAGGCAGTGCACTGGACACTACGGAAGCACAGCTGGTTGGTCTGGTCTTTGTAGCAGTCCATATTGAGCAATCTTTATTGGCATTATAAAGACCTAAAAGGATCATCTGTGTTTGTCAGTAGAGAATAGATCCGGACATGCCCAAGGAGATCCTGAGCAAGAGCAGAACACAGCTACCTACACACAGATGGTGGCCTTTCCCCGGCTTGGACCTTGACTAAATTAAGTGTTCCTACTTCTGGTTTCCTCAGTCTTCTGTTCCTAACTCTACCAGACCTGTCTTCATGTTCCTGCAAAGTGGCTTGATTGAACAATTTCTTCTCAGTCACAAAAGTCTGTTTACAATGAAGTGGCCTTGGTTAAACCTCAACATTAGCCTAACCCTACGATGTGGGTGATCCTAAAAGAGACTGGACTGCCTGCCGGATATGGGGACATCCTGTTGTCTCTCTTGGCAAAGGTCCTGACAGAGGCTGAGTTTATGTGACCTCAGCTGTCTTCTTGATCTCTTGCTGCTCCACAGTAAAGGCCATCTCTTAATCACTTCTGTGAAACTTGCTCCCCAGCCTCGTAATTGGGGTTTTTGATCCATCAGGAAATGGGGGGGGTGAGGGATCAGGGGCATTAGAAACACCCCCATGTGTGACAGAATGAAGGTAAAGATGCTAAGGAGAGGCTTCAGAGGAAGAGACGTGAGTTCTAAGTGAGGATAAGGTGAAAGGCTGCATTCACCAACCTCTCTGCCAGGCGTGACTTTGACACTTATTTTGAACAGAGCTTTATAGCAGACAGAACTGACTCCATTTGCTGTGTTCCTTGTTCTCTGTCATCTGCACCTTCTAGGCATTTGCAAAGCACCACTTACTTGGGGCCTTGGTCACAGTTCATCCCTAAGTAACTTAGAGCTCCAGAAACTGGGACCTGTGCATCAAGTTTTAAGAAAGATTGAGTCTCCTTGAGTAAGAGAAGGCTTATCTGGCCAGAGCCTTGAGGCCATGAGCACTCTGGAGAGGCCCAGAGCCATCCTAGAGTGCTGCCTTCCCCAGGTGATGGTCTGGCCAGTGGAAGGCTTCCTGAGCAGGTTCTTAGTGCTCCTTGTCAGCAGCCCCTTGTCCTGTGAGTCGGGGCTCCGTGAAGGGCATGGCTCCAGTAAGCTGAGGTATCTGGTGTGTAAGCAGAGCTGGGAGTGCAATAATGGCTTCAGATCAGGTTGTTCCTGAGTCGCTGTTCCTGCTCCAAGGAGAGCTCTGCATTGGGTCTGTAGGAATCTCCTGTGGGCCAAAAGAAGATAGCTGAGTAGGCACACCCCCTGCAGCCTCTCCCCACCAGGGCAGTCATGGGCACAGACACAGTCTGTTATGTGGAAAGGGCCATGCTGGTTCTTTTTTGCTCCCTCCCCACAGGTCTTTTTCTGTGTCCTGGGAACTGGCCACCTTACCTACCTTGTCCCTTGATTTGCACCAGGTACCTCAACAGCAACAGGAGGTTGGGAGTGGAAGGAGAGGTCAGTCATCTCCTCCTCTGGCTGTACAGAGGCAGGGACTGTCCAAGACTGCAATTCCAACCAGTTTCATCCTCCATGGTGCTAGCTGTCTCCTACCTTCTAGATACCCCCTGCCCCAGCAAGCTTGCAGTGGACAGTGGTTTTCCATTCCTTTATTGCTGGGCTCAGTGTCACTCATTTCCTAGTCCTCTAAGGTGATTTGTCGCACAAGTCAGGTGCATTGCAGTCAGCCCTACCATTTTTTGTAAGGGCTCCAGTGGGCCTCTACCTTCTGGCAGTTTTTCTGTCCTCCATCACTGGGTCCCTAGCAGTCTGATTATGGAGGCTCTGTTATCTCCATGTGTGCAGTCCCAATTCCTCTCACATTCTTGTTGCATTCAATGTCAGCAAAGTCTCCTCAGTTACCCAGATGTGAGACGTAAATGTTCCTCCTCTTATTCTCTCTTTTGTTGGTGGGGTTTGTTTTTAAAACAAATGAGGCTAGTGATATAGCTCAGTGATGGGGTGTCTGCCTAGCCTGTGGAAGGCTCTGCCTGTGTGAGCCCAGTACCACAGAGGAAAAAAAGACAAAAACACCTTGGTTTCTTGACTGAAATGGTCCCTAGAAGCCCACGATGTAGGCGTCAGTGTCCATTTCAGAGATGGAGACCAGGAATTACTTGGCATTGCTGAATCAAGGAGGGCCTTGGGATTCTCGGCAGTGCTTTTCTGTCACAATACAGGCCTCCCATGATCCCTTCCTAGAGAGCACTTCACTGACCTGGAAGCTCAAGAGGCTGAGGCAGAGGACTGCCCAAGTTCAAGGTAAGCTGAACTGCCTATCAGGACCCTGTTTCAAACAGGGTCAATTTTTTTTTTAATTAAAAAAAAAAAAATGTGAGGCTGGAGGGCTGGCTCTGCATACGCTGCTCCTGAGGTCCTGAGTTTGGTGGCCAGTACCCAGATTGCAGGGCCTTACAATGGCCTGAAATTCCATTCCAGGGGAATCCAGGGCCTCTGGGCTCCATGGACACTTGCAATTGTGCGCATACCCTCTCATGCACACACAATTAAAAATAAATCTTAGAAAAGTAAAAGCTTGGTTGACATGTCCTCAGTGTCTTGGGTTAGAGAGTGGTCGGAGTAGGTTGAGAAGGCAGTGACATAGAATACTCTTTCCTTCTGTAACTCTCCCTCTCAAAACCCTGCTCAAATACCACTTCCTCTCATCTCTCGTCCCATCTCCAGGTTTTTGCTTGCTCTCCACTTACTTTATACCCTTTGGGGTACTTACCAGGTTAGAGTTACCTGTTCATAAGCCTGTATACCCTCTGCTGCATTGAGTTCCTGGATCCTACTGTCTGACACTGATCAATACACTTGTAGTTCTTCAAACACATTGACAGGCCAGCTCTGCGCCCACACCTCAAATACGTATCCCTTAGCAAGTCTAGGTACTGTTCAACTCTAAGATGGAGAGATTCTGTACAAAAAGCAGTTGCCTCCTTCCTGGGCCCATCTGACACTACAGTCCTCTGCCCCTGTTTGTAGCTGGAGATGAAAGCAGACACTAAGGAAGAAAGAAGTTCAGGAAAACTACAGGAATTGGGGGCAAGTATGGACCGGAAAAATGTTTGTCTTTTGACATAGAAAGTTTCTCTGTGTGGCGCTGGCTGTCCTGGAACTCACTCTTGTAGGCCAGGCTGCCCTCAAACTCAGAGATCCACCTGCCTCTGCCTCCCAAAGTGCTGGGATTAAAGGTGTGCACCCCCACATCCATGCAGGAAAAGGAAATCTTAATGTGGCTTGAGAGGACAAGGAAAGATTCTGAGAGACTGGAAGCCAGTCGGTCATTCTTAGAGGAGTGCAGTTGCTGGGTGGTGAGGTTGATGGTCTGACCAGTGTCACCCCGTCCACAGCCACCTGTACACAGCTAGGTGTTCCTCTAACGTTTCCCAGCTCCCTCGGCTAGACGATTCTGGTGGCACCGTGGCTGAGTTACCTGTATGGCAGTTGTGCAGCCATACGCGCTGCCCGTCATACTTGCAACGGCAGCGCATCATGTTGTTGGAGAAATCTGACTCTGCCACATCGTTTGTGGGGTTCACAACCACCTGCAGTGAAGGAGACAGGAAAGTGCGTGATGTGGTTTCTAAGTGTAAGGTTCTTCACCCCTTACCTAGTATTCTACACAGTGCCCTGATTTGCTGATCCTTAGTTACCCCCACAACATAAGCATCCCTCTTAACATGCAGAGATGAAGCCTAGGAATTGCTCAGTGTCCAACTGAATCAGGACATGAACCCTGAGTCTCGGGGTCCCCTACAACACAGCTCCTAAAAGGAATAGGTAGGTCTGTTGGATCCCGTGGGAAACCACCTTCCTCTGACTCCCAGAGCTTCTGTAAGTGCTGCAGAATCATCCTTACCTGGAAGATATAATCCCCTGGACCCACATCTGTGATATCCACCCACTGGCAATCGATGTCATGCCGGTAGGTGTCCCAGCAGCCTACAGCCACTCCCTGTTCCCCAAAGTTGGCACACGCATATTGCCGCTGAACTCCTGTAAAGGAGAGTACACAATCACCATGGCACCAAGAAGGCGCATGTGATCAAGCACTTTGTGGTCTTTCACAGGCTTTATCAGTTAATCCTCAAACTGGCTGTACCAGTTCAGTGCCGTTCTGCCCATCCACGGGTTTTGGGTCTGTAGTTAAAATTTGCCCAAGTGCAGAAGTCTTGTGCAAACAGCATTCATGACAAAGACTGTTACTTTGGATGCTCTAGTAAAAAATTATGTTGGCCTAGGAAACGTGGTTGGGGATTCTAGCCCTTCTGTGCTAGTTCTGTCCCTCAGCCCTCAGGAGATCTGGTGTTCACCTGGATCCATACTAAAAACAAACTGTGATAAGGAAACACAAGAGCTGCTGAAAGTGTTAAGCCTTTTTAAGGTGGTACAAAGTGCTGGGAATTGAACCTTTGCACAAATTGAAGTTTTTTGAATTGCCTTTAGTGCTATTGCCAAGTTAAAATCTTCAGGAGCTTGGGGATGATGGGCAAGGAAGAGAGCTTGGCCTCAAAGGTACTTGAGAAATCCTTTCTGAGTATATCATGAATAAGAACGCACGAACCTGTGGGGCAGTTGGTATCCTCTAGACAGAAGCTGGCCTTGTGCCCCTCCGCCACTTTGGAGCCATTGAGCGTGAGCAGGTCATAATGGGTGAAGACCTCAATGCTGTGATAATGCCTGAGGAAGAAGCAGAGCTGTCAGCCCCACAGCAACAGGAGTTGTCTTCTGGAGAGGTTGGCAGGGAAAGCTGAGGCCCCATCATTACCCAGCGAGGAAAGTATAATAACAGGGCAGTGTCCTCCCTCCCAAACCCAAGATGAGCATGGTCACAGACTCCTTTGCTGGCATCTCTGCCAGGCAACAAGGTGCAGCTGTCCCCTTTACTTGGTATCTTAATTCAGATAGAAGAGGTACAAACTGCCTCTGGAGGCCTTCCAAAGGCTGGGACCTTGGCTGCAGGGTCCAAGGCAGAAGGGGGCAGGGCTATTGGCCCAGAGATGCCCTAGTAGTGAAGAAGATAGGGAGAGAGTTTACTCTCCTCCATCAGCCTGGAACCAAATTGTTACTGTATTTTCCAATCCAGTGGTAATGACAGCTCTGTGCATGCTACAGGAAAAGGTGCTTATTAACTCAGGCAAGGCCAAGTCCTCAAATCACTGCCCATTCCTCTCGGCTTTCCCTACACACAGCTATGTCCTGAAAGAAAATAGTACATTTCCCCTTCTACCCTGTCTCCGTCACAGGCATTGCCTCTCCTCTTTCTGGTCTGCAGGTTTCTTACAAGAAAGGATGCTCATTGTCTCTTGCACCAGTCTGTTCCCCGTCATTCCCAATGTCTTCCGCAGAATGAGCATCCTGTTTTGGGGTCTCCACATTTCTGCAGTCCCCACTAAACTTTGCTTCTGAAGACAGGGGCTACCTTAGGTCCAATATGGGGAAAGTGTGGAATACCATGCCAGCAGAGACCAACCGCTAGCAAACATGTCTCTCCAGATTACTGGTGTGGGCAACTGGCCGCCTACGCACCATCCACACAGGTGCACCTAAGGAGGATGTAAGGGGTGGGGAGCCGGTAGATGTTATAGGGATCCCCTTGACTCTTGGGGGCAAGGCTAGCCAAGTGGCTAGAACGGCCACTGGCTTGTCTATTTCCATTACCAGTTTACTCAAGGAGAAGAGAAATCAAACTTTAATCCCTGGACTCGACTTTTTGTCCCTCATGCTCTTGAGCCAACTATGGCAGATACTAACCTGTGGCACTGGTGCCAAATCCAGCTGTGGCGTCCAGCCTTGGGACGGAAGTCGGCCCGGCCAAGGTTGTAGATCTGTGAGGAGAAGCGCAGCAAGCGTCGGTGTCCGTAGGGCCAGTCCATGTAGTCAGCAGACTTCGAGAGGCAGTTTTCCTCATGGGCACAGTACAGCATGCTGAGCGGACGATCCTCCAAGTAGGCCGTCTCTTGTACCAGCTGGGCATTCATCACAAGGTCTGGAGCATCTGTGGCAAGGGGCGAGGCGGGAGGCAGGTTACCCCTGGGCTGCTCCAGCATGAGCAGACTTGCCCCCGGACTATTGAAGGAGCACAGGGAGGACAACTGAGTCAGGAGATGTGAGTTAAGTAATGGGGAGCAGCCCATTGCTTCCACCTGGGAGGTTGCTCCTTCGTCATGGTTAAGGTTGCTAGTTGGAGCCAACATTCATTCTTGGCTGTTTCTGACTGAGTTCAGTCACCAGCTCTGTGACTGCCCAATGTTTCTTGTCTCGTTTTTGTCATCTATAAGGTGGGACTCGTATTGGTAACATTAATAGGTAGCTTCTGTAATGTGCTTAGAGCATTGTCTGGCCTGCAGTAAACAGGAAATGCATGTAAACTATATTTCTTTTGTAAAATGCTTTTCATCTTTCAAAGGGCCTTTGTGTAGCTTACTGGGTAAAAACCTCTCAAAGGCTTCGCTGACACCTCATTTGGTTGTTTCAGCCAAGCCCCTGCCTTTCCCTGGGCCTCAATCTCTCAGTATTTGTTGGGCAGGAGTGAGGAACGGAAGGGAAAGTTGAAGGACTTGGTCTTGGAGCCTGACCTTCAACTGTGTCTGCTGAGCTGTGGTTCTGTGTTCCCTCTAGGTGGTCCTTTCTAGCCTAACCACTTCCACACTGTCTCCATGCATTCGTTTCTCAGGCATCCAGGTTATCTCCAGTGCCTGTCTGCATGCAGAAGTCCAACCTGAGGTTGGCAAGGTGGTCCAGCCAGAAAAAGTGCATGCCATGCAAACGCAATGACCTGAGTTCAATACTTGGAATTGAAGTGGAAGAAGAGAACTGATTCCCAAAAGTTACACAAATACGTACTCAACAACAAGAATAATTTTAAAAGAATTTTTAAAAAATTCCAGTGTGCCTAAGTCTCACTAGGCAGCTCAGCCTTCTGAAGCCTCTACCATCATTGTCCTCCAAGTGTCAGTACTGGTATGGAGCGCTCCGTTGCTGTTGCTGTGTAACCTTAAAAGAGAAAAGGGCCCTTTCTCACAAATGCTGGGGGTTTAGGTATCTGGGGTTAAGGCTGTGTGCTGATGAGAGTGGATGGGAACACTGGCTTATTTCACTGGCTGGGCTTGGAGCAAGCTATGCTACATGGTGCCTGTCATGTCACTAAACATGCACTTAAAATTCCTGTGGCTTATGATGGGGAGAGCCAGGATATGGCCACTGACAGACCTGAGCTCCTTCAGGAAAGGAGAGCTTGCAGAGAGAGTGAGGGGGCAGCACAAATACTATGAGAAGAGAGAGACGGGGTGAGGGGGTGAGTAGAGGTTGCTAGTCAGCCACCTGCCTGCTGTTATCGCCAAGTGTGCTCAATATGACATCTGCGCTGGAGGTGACTAAAATCCAAGGTTGCCAACAGCAGCATGCTGTGAGGTCTGGTTGCAGAGGGTACCACGGACATCTTGTCTCTCTTCAGGGGAGCGTGAGAAGGATGGGGCCAGGGCTCTCCCCAGGGTGTGCTACACAGAGGGCTCACTGACAGGTTAAGATGTCTTGGGGTTGGAGCGCGGCTGGTAAGGTCAAGTGGCCTCTGGGGTTGGTGCCAGCCTGCAGCCTTTGGTCTGGATGTAATTATCTTGGCTCAGGGCTTGTTGGTCAATGTCAAACAGATGCTGCTGTCCTGAGAATCTGGGTCTGTGGGACAAACTCTTGCCACAAAATTTTCTTGCCCTCAAGCCTTTTGGGTAAATGCCACAGTTTGCAAGGGAACCCCCACAGCTTGGCCTTAGGCTTTGGTATGCCTCACATTTTTTTTGAATCCTCTACAGTGTTATTTCCAAGTATTCGCTATAAACAACAACAAATTCATTTTATGTTGTAACTCAGCCCACAGACAGCTCTGAGAAAAACCATTACCCTCACTAAATGTAATAGACTGCCACATCTTCTATTCTGTTCCACTCTTAAAACTGTTGTTCACAGTCCCCAAATTGAAAAATCCTTTTCTAGCTCCTTGTGCTTTTGTGTTTTCTCAATTTTCATTCTCACAATGACTCCATGAGGGAGGTGGGTAGGGCGGCTTTGCATCTGGATATGAGAGATGGCTCCGCAGCACAGCTGGAGAATGGTGGAACTGTTGTGTCCGCTCCCTGACCCTGCCACTCACCCGGCCATTACTCACTGTTCATGCAGGCGACTCCCGCTGAGAAGCGTCCTGACCCGTGGGAACAGTGCACAGGCCCGTGCCTCTGACACTGCTGAAGGGCCATCTCTGTGCCTGAGCAGCGAACCCCACTCATCACCACTTCTTTGGCCTCTGGTGTCCCCTGCCAGTACCAGGTGTCCTAGGAAGATAGCCATCGTCATCCCATCAGAACAGAGAGGTACCACAAGGCAAGGCATCATTCTGATGCCTCCATCATACATCCCCACCAGACCAGACCAGCTCAGGCCTTAAAATCTTTACAGATGCCCTCATGGGCAATCCTATCGCATGTGGATCCCTCTGGCATTGAGTTTCTTTATGTAATTGGGGCAATGCCCTGCTGCCCCAGTACTCTGTGCCCCACCCATGGCTAAGAGGCAGCTCTGCTGTTTGAGCAGGACAAGCCTGACCCCCTCATCCCTACATGAGGGAGTGTGTCCCCATTCCCAGATGTTCCTCACATCCCAGCCAAGGCAGAGCGAGGCCTCTGAGAGAAGCTTGCCTTTGCACAGCCCAGCAGGCCTGTTGTGTGCTCACATATAGTGGTTTTTCCTCTGCCTCCTCCTCTACCCTTGACCTTTGCAGCCCTCTCCCTGGAGAGCATACTGCAAACCCTGGCTCCACATTTCCTCAATTGAGTCAAACTTTCGCTGCCCACAAACTTTTCTATGGGCTACTTATTCCTCTTCCTCCTTATCTAGGTAACTTCAGTTCATGGTTCCTGCAGGTGAAACTGTATAGCAGGCCATTTGAACAGCCTTTCCTCAGCTGTGCTTCCATCTGCACATCACCTTCCAACACCTTCCAGTTGGTGCCACCTTCCAGTTGGTGGCAACCCATAGCTTCACTCAGTGAGTAACTGCTACAGGAATGAATGGCTAGCAGCTCTGGCAAAGTCCTGCCCTCCCAGGAGCCAGGCTGGGGCCTACCTTGATAGCAAAGTTGGCAAATCCCAGACCAAGCTGTCGGCAGGTCACCATGGCTTCAGTGAGCCCCCAGTGGTCACTGCATACAGTCCCCCAGCGTGGGACCCCGTTCATCTCCACCAGCACTTCCACTACTCCCTCTTCGGGGTTGCGCCCCCCAGCCAAGCGCACCTGTAACAGTCAGAGGCATGTAAGGGGAGAAGCCAGGATTGCTAGCTGGGAGGGCCACTGGATCAGTGTAGAGTGGTCCTACACCAGACACTCCCCCTCTGTCTCCCATACTGTGAGCTTAGTGCATCAGCTAGTGTGTGATATCCCTGCGTGCAAGAGAAATCCATGCCAGGGGCTTCTGCCCTGGGCCTTACCTTCCTCCTACCTAACATTTCCCACCATTAGTGATAACTCAGTTTACTAAGGGCATTCATATCTGCCACCTCGTCAACCCATTAGAGAGTTAACACCATTTTCCAGGACCGACACCTTGCCCACATCCTTCAGTGCCACTCCTCAGCACTGCTTGATGATGGCTCTGGCTAGAGGCACTTTTTTTTTCTCTCCCCCTCCCTCTCAGCTCTTCTCAAGACCTGGGAGTGTGGACCAGTGTGTGGACCAGTAAGACCCCAAGTCCCTCTGCCATCTTGTGGGACTACATGGGGCCAGGTGACCAAGAAAGAGAGCTCTTAAGGCTAGCCCCAGACCCCTGCCTGAGGACATACTCAGACCTAAACTCACCTGGTTCTGGAAGCCCATGTCAGGGATGTTGCACCTCACCGCAGCATCGTTCACATGTTGACAACCATTCTGAGACCCTTCCAGGGCAAGGCAGTCTCCGAGGGTCCTCTCGTACCCCCTGCAGCGCACCTCACTCAGGTGGATAGGCCCCAGCCCTGCAGGGGAGAGTACCTTGTGAAGCTCCTTCTCTGTAAACCACACCCGAGCCTTCCCCTCCCTGAGAAGTGAACTTCCTCTTCAGGGCTGCCGAGAGCCAGTGCACATCTGGGCCCTTTCACACACCCCAGACCTCCTTGGCTCACCTTGGCCCAGCTGGGCCCCAAAAAGGGCCTCCCGGGCAGAGCCAAAGCCAAGCTGACGACACACAACGCTGGCTGAGATGAGGTTCCACCCGTGGTCACAGACTGTGCCCCACTGGCGGTTCATGAGCACTTCCACACGGCCCTCGCCAACCTGAGCCCCAGATCGCAGGCGCACCTTCAGCTCCTGCTGAGGAGGAGAAAGCAGACCTCAGGGGTGGGCCTCAGGGTGGGCTCCTGCAAGCTTGATGGGCCAGAGCCAAGGCCCAGTTTCCAGTGCTGCCTATGACTTCCCTTAGCTACTTCTTCATAGACCTTCATAGATGCTTCTTCAGTGGCATGTGGGGAGCGGTGGGGTGGCTTACTAGCACTCTCTCACCTACTTTTTTAATTTTTATTTTTTCATATTAATTACAGTTTATTTGCTTTGAATCCCAGCTGTAGCTCCCTCTCTTATTACCTCCCAATCCCACCCTCTCTCTCTCATCTCCTCCCATGCTCCTCTCTAAGTCCACTGATAGGGGAGGTCCTCCTCCCCTTCCATCTGACCTTAGCTTATCAGGTCTCTTCAGGACTGGCTGCAATCACCTACTTTTTAAACAAAAGGCTGGGCTCAGTTTCAATACCCTTCACCCTCAATGGACTGCAACTACAGTTTAATTACTGTTTTCACGGTTACCTTCTATCCACAGCAAGTGATGTGAACTTTCCATCTATAGGGAGGATGATAAATGACCTCCTTTAAAAAAAAAATCTCAAGGTTTTTCATTCTGTGAGCCAGCTCCCTTCTCCCCTCATATGGTTCTTCTCTCCTCTACCTACTGGGCAGGGTACTTCTGAGAGGGACCCACACCTTCAGGTTGGTCACCCTGGGGGCTTACCTCTGCACGGGATTCCTTGTGCCTGGGCTTTGGCTTCTGGGGATGAAATCGGGGCCCTGGCACACAGCTGACCACAGCATGCATGCCACCTGGACAGGCTGGCCGAAGCTTGCCCCTTCCTGGAGCCACCTGTACCTGGCACTTGGCCAAGTGGGGCTCTGTCCCCAGACAGTCAACCCGGTGAATCCAAAAGGAATTCTTTTTTGTCAGGCTGTTCAGCCTGGAGGACAAGAAAATATGGGTGGAGGAGGGCTTGAATGGGGATGAGGGAGCTGAGGGGAGATAGAGGGAGGAAAATAAAAAAGGAAGAGGGATCAGGGGAGGAGGGAGGAGCACTTCCTGCCATACCCCTGGCTCTCTAATGTACTGCTCCTTACCTAGACTTGGGATCCTTCATCTTCAGATTCCAGACTTTTCTGTGGTAAAGAAAACAGGTAGGGTAGGGGGTGCAGGCACCGTGGCTCCTCAGTTCTGAAGTTTGTAGCAGATTAAACAGCTTAGAGATGGTTTCCCGGATCTTACTTCAGTACTGAGGTGTGCAGCAGCCTGATAGGATAGCCACCCCACATAGAATGATGAGCACTCCTCCACTGCACGGGGAAGGCAAGCAAGGTGCCTTGGCTCATTCTTAAGTCTCCACTGTGCTTCCATGGAATAAGTGACTCACATTCTTGCCCACACCCCCAGTCCAAATGAAGCGATCCTTTAGGGAGTCCCTGAGAGAAGATATCTGGGAAAGGTCCCAGAACAGTGGAAGCTGAGAGCCTTGTTGGAAGGTTGGGGGTGGGGGGAAGACTCCTAACCCAGGCTGTAATCAGGGCCACTCTGCTGAAGTGTGAGGTGAACAAGTCGGCGGGGCTGATTCGCCATTACTAGGTAGCAAGGAGCCAGGGAGCCATGTCCCTTCATCCCCATGGATAGAGCCACATCACTGCTCACCATGCTCTTTTTTTTTTTAATCTTTACATTTTTTATTTTAATTAAAATCACTTTATTCACTTTGTATCCGCCCCCCCCCCCCCGTGGCCCCTTCCCTCCTCCCCACCCTCTCTCCTCCTTCTCCATGCATGGCCCTCCCCAAGTCCACTGATAGGGGAGGTCTTCCTCTCCTTCCTTCTGATCCTAGTCAATTAGGTCTCATCAGGAGTAGCTGCACCGTCTTCCTCTGTGGCCTGGTAAGGCTGCTCCCCCCTCAGGGGGAAGTGATCAAAGAGCAGGCCAATCAGTTCCTGTCAGAGACAGTCCCTGTTCCTGTTACTAGGGAACCCACTTGGACACTGAGCTGCCATGGGCTACATCTGTGCAGGGTTCTAGTTCACCATAAACTAGTTCATCTTTATTCAAGGTCCTCTAAGCCAGAACAAGGGACTGGCAGCTGTCTAGTAGTGTGGCAACCCAACATGGGTGGGGCAGGCCCCCAGGGAGAGACCTCAGCCTTGAATACTTAAGGGTGTCACTGACACAGCTGGTGGGACTGGGCTTGCGGCAGTTATTTAGGGAGCTGATGTAATCTTCTGTGACAGTTTGGCCACGTTTCTGACAGAGTATTTTTATGTCTCCTTTACCCAAACTTCCCACCCCAGGCCTTGTTTGTATGCAACCCAGTTATAATCTGGCTGTAGACAGAGCAGGAGTTCCCTGGACAGCAGGGTCCCAGCAGAGGATGGTTGGGGACCATGCACCCCAACAAAGGCCCCCAGCTAGTTCCTGGTGGAGCCAAGACAAAGGGGCATGTTGTCTACACATGTGGGCCACACTGTAAGGCTCTTCAGTTAGAGCCTTTAATCAGGGACACGAAGTTTCTACCCAACTGTGCTGTCACTGCACCTCTGTCAGTTCTTTCTGTTGGGTTGGCAAACATGATGTTTACTTTCTGACCACTTCTAGATGATTCTCCGGACCCTAGAGTTCCTTTCTCACTCCTAGCAAGTCCAAGAGATGACCTCGATTGGGCTGTTTTCTCTCAGTCCAACATGTGTGGGCTGCCCTGCCACAGACCCCCACCCTCAGCAACATGTCCCTCCAGAATCTCACGGAACCCTACAGGGTTTACACACACACACACACACACACACACACACACACACACACCACACTACACACCACACACATGTCCAGCCTGGCAGCCCTGCCCCTCCTACCTGTAGTAGTGGCTGTTGACAGGTACCTGGCTAGGAAAGCCCAGCATCCCGCACACGACCCGGCTGTTGTTCATGGTCCAGCCCTGGTCACACACCTGCCTCCAGTGGCCCTCGTACCGTACCTCCACGGCCCCCTCAGCCACCGGGCTATGCCTTTTGGCACTGGCGAGGATGGGTTTGAGCCGCACCTCTTCCAGCCGCCGGCCCTGCAAGGCATAGAGTCACCTTACCATAGGCCATGTCCCTGGAGTCTGGGGCCTCCTGTGGGCCACTGCAGATATCCCTGAGAAAGCCAGGCTCCTGCCCCTCATTGTCAGGCCCAGAGCGCAGGAGGTATTTGCTGATGGCTCTAGGGGAAAGTGGAAGCCAAGGTCTTGGTTTATTTACAGACTCTCTTCCTCCTGGAATCTATCAAACTGGGATCAGGGCAGGAGGCCTTGGCATTTGCTGGGCATGGAGGGGTCTTCTTTGTGCCACCCTGAAAAGAGCTGAAATGGGCAAGAATATTGCTTAAGACTAACCCTTGTCTTGTTGGGTCCACAGGACCCACTACCTCTAGCCATGAGTGACTTAAACCAGTGTGGAGCTCCCTCCACCCCCACCCCATGGTGGCCCATTGTAGATCCAGTGTGCCAGGTCCAGCTGTCCTCAGGCAGAGGCTGCCTGGTAAGCAGAGAGTGGGAGCCAGCTCCCTGCCCTGCCCATTGCTGTTGTTTGGCTTGCGCTGTTTTTAGCTTGGGGTTGTTTGTGCTTAGGAAGAGGCAGCAATTGTGGCCAAGCCTTGTGGGTGACGCAGCCCCCTTGCCCCACGTCTGCCTCCCTCATGGGGAGCAGCTTCTGAGGTTCCCACCAGGCCTAGCCTCTGGTCCCCTGCCTGGCTCTGCATTAAGCTGGGATCAGGATTACTGCTCAGCCCAAGCACTGTTCATTCCTTTCCTTCCCCCAGGCTCACTCTGCAGGAGGCTTTTGGCCTGTCCAACCCTCTGCTCAGGACCAGACCTGGAAAGCTGCCTCACCTGGGGCCCCAGGGCATTGGAGACCTTCTCAGAGTGGTATCCACGCTGGCGCTGTGGGTGGCATACCACCCCAACATCTTCTGAGTGTCTGCAGTCACTGACTCCCCAGCCGTTAGAGCCACACTGGTCCAGCGAGCTCTCAGTGCCCAAACAACGCACATTGTCCAGCCAGATGGGGCCTGAGGGGAAAGGAAGAGGAGCTCAAGGATGGGGAGATGACAGTCTTTTCTCGGATGGCACCCTACACTCTCAAGCACTGGGGAGCAAGGGAGGAAGGGAGTTGGTTCTCTGGGGCTTAGTGTCCAAACCTCTGCCCACTGCTTCCTCTTGGTGTCAGGTCCACAGAAACTGTTTCTGGAAAATGGCAGGGAGATCTAGTGACTGATGCCTAGTCCATCTGTCTACCCTTCTGTCCTGAGCATCCACTACATGCAAATCACTATGCTCAGAAAAGTTAGACTTAGTGATGGTGGCACTGGTGACCTCATTCCTTGAGTGAAGGGAAGGTAGAGCAGAGGTCATCTGCAGCTATACTCAGGAAGTGCCTCCTCAGGAGCCCAGTCCTGAGAGGAAGAAGCTGGCCCCCATCTCTTTGCATCCTGTGGGGCAGTCTGTCATGGCCACTCACCCTCCCCTTGACCATACTTGGCACTGTGTGCCCAGGTCAAGGCTGACTCAAAGCCCAGCTGTCGGCAGGCCACCGTAGCCTCCTGGAGAGCGAAGTCATCATCACACACGGTGCCCCACTGGCCCTGGTGCAGCACCTCCAGGCGTCCTTCTCCTGGCCTGTTTGCCGGCCCCACCAGCCTGAGCTTCTTGGTGCCTGATGGCTGTGGCCTGCTGGAAGGGGCTTGGCCCAGCAACAGAAGCAGGAACAGAGAGAAGGCGGCCAGTGGGGGCTGCATCATGGTGGCTTCAGGGGCACCTGGAGAAGAAAAGAGCAGTGGTCACCACCTCCACCCAAGGAGAGTAGGCAGGAAGAGGAGAGGCCTACTCACCAAAGACAGTCCCTGGATCCGCCAGGGGTGCCCTCAGGTCAGAAACATCTGCCTACCCCTAGCACCCTGTCTGCCCTCTGATGTTCCCAGCACGCCAAGTAAAAGGTAACCCGCTCCTCCCCAGTACACAAAAGGAGGTATGTGAATGCTGATGGGAAGGACTATCCAGGGCTCTTCTACCACTGCTGTGTGGCCTGGCCAAGTCTCTCACATTTCAGGCCCTGGTTCCTTAATTCCGAGGTGAGGAGGCTGAACTAAATATCACCTGCTGTCTCCTCCAGCTTGGGTGGTTGTCGATGCAGCCACAGCCCGGCCCATACAGCAGTATGGCTCACACATCGGTTACAGCAATTTTGGGGAGGGGCTTTGCTTTGATCCACTTCTTAAGCTGGGTGTAGGGGCATGGTAGTGAAGACAGTAAGTACTCTCCCCACCTTCACCTCACATAGATTTAGAGTTGGGGGAGGCCTTTAAAGAAGAGGTGTGTAAACTGAGCTTGGCAGCTCCCATATATAATCCCAGTACTTGGGAGATAGAGGCAGGAGGATCAAGTGTTCAAGGTCAGCCTGTTACATGGTGAGTTCAAGACCAGCCTGGGCCACGTGAGACCCTGTCCCCAAAAACCAGCTAACCAAAGAAAGAAAGAAACATAAACAATAGAGAAGGGACCACCTGACTTGGGTCTTGTTAGATGAAGAGGAGTTCTCTCTGGCTGGAAAGGGCAGATTCCAGCTGGAGAGGACAGGGTGGTTAAGCAGGGGAGACAGAAAGAGCAGGAAGAGTAGGCACCCATCTCCCATCTCTGCTTGATATTTGAAGGGGGAGGGCCAGGTAGTCGAGAATGATCGAGAGCCCTGTGCACCTAGAGGAGTATTTCCCCTTCATCTCATCACAATGAGAAGCCCTGGGGGTTCCGGTAGAGAGACATACACAGGAGGGAGAGCCAAGATGGACCCCTCACCACTTCAGCAGCTGTAGTCAAAGGGATGAGCTGGATCTGAAGAGAGCTACTTAGAGTCCCTGAGGCCACCACTGCAGATTCTCCTCCACCCTGGCTCTGGAGGTCAGCATAGGAGAGGGTGGAGAAGATTGATACCCTGCCAATACTTGTGTCTTCTGAGTGATAACAAAACAAAACAAAAAAACAGAATCTTGCTATAGAGCTAGAGCTGGTCTTGAGCTTGGGACCCTCCTACTTCCCAACTCCTGGGATTACAGGAAGTGTCAGTACAGCTGACTTCCTAGGGATTTTCTGTTAAGAACAAGGATTGAGGCACAGAAGTGGAGCATTAAACATTTCTCCTTACCCTCACCACACACAGGGAAGGGGAACTGAGAAAGCTTTTAAAGGCATAACAGGTCAGCCAGGAAAGAGAGCATCTGCATGTAATCCCGAAAGAGAGCGTCTGCATGTAATCCCAGCACTCAGGAGGCAGAGGCAGGAAGATCAAAAGTTGAAGGTCAGCCTTAGCTACCTGGCACCCCTGCTCATGGGGGGAGCACTCAGCTCATCAGCCAGAGCAGAGAAGGTCTGAGGCTCTGCCACTCCTGTCCCCACGGTTGGCATCCAGGTGAGAGTCACTCCTATTCCTCCAGGACCCAGCACTGCCCCAAACCCCATAGCCTTGATCAGTGCAAGGCTGGGTGGAAGAGAATAGAAATATACCAGATGGCGTTGGGGAATGAGGCTCCATAGGAATGAGGACTTCCTGTTGTATTCCCAGTACCCAGAATGGTGCCCAATGTGAAAGTGGCACTTTAAACCATCTGTGGTTGACTGCATGGGAGGTGCCATCGCATGAGGCTTGAGTCTAGACATGGGAGTCAGACTGCCTGGGTTCAAACTCCTCCTCCTCACTAGCATAGGAGACAACTTTGCACCTCAGTATCTCCCCTCTATAAAATAGGGGTGATAACAACATCTGTACCCACCAAACCAATAAGACTGTTCACTGCGTGGACACGTGCCAGTCCCTAAGAAGAGTAGCTGGCAGCAGTGACCCATCAATACCGCTACAGCAGCTTGGTAGAACTGCCAATCTCCACTCTTTAACTGTGGGTCCCTAGACTCAACCCTGTCCCTTCCACCTACATTATGAGGCCAGGTTCCTCCCATCCCCGCACACTGGCCTGGTTGCACTTTCTTCCAGATGACAACACTGACCTGCCACTCCACACTTGGGGACCCTGGAGGCTCCTAGCTGGTTGTCACCAGAATGCTCTCTGCTGCCTCTCATGTCCCCTTTCTCTCCTCTGTGCTCTCCTGAGGAGGGGATCACCAGGGCTTGAGCCACACCAGAGTTACCCCAGAGAGTGCGTCTCCTCGCCAAGTGACAAGAGATGGGAAGAACTGGCTCATAGCATGGAGTCCCTGGGTCTAGGCTGAGAGGTGACCCTGCACTACTACTGCTAGGAGGCGGTGATCATGTCAAAAATCTGAGTTTCCTCTCTTGGTACCCCGGTTTGCACACATGTAAAATGGGAAGTGATCCTGGAGTGTAACATGCTATTGGGGGGGGTCTCTGATGCTCTAGGCTGTTTTACTTTGTAACTTATGGCTAAAGTCCCCCAGAATGGAGGAGGTCTCCTCAGAAGCCACAGGCCTGCAGGCTCCTTGCCTGGAGACAGGAGTGGGCCACGAAGTCCTGGCCTCTAAGCCAGGGCAGTGCCCTTCCTTTCATGCTACTAGGAGGCAGACCCTGCAAGAGGTCCTATCCATTCACTCACACCAAACTCTTCATCTCACTGCTCCCGAGACAGAGCCTTCATCTCCCAGTGCCCAAGTTTTTACTCCTATTGCTCTTCCTACGCAGACTGTTAAACTCCTACACACACTTCAACACTCAGCTTAAATGTTACTCCCTCCAGTAAGGCTTCCCAGTATCCTATTCATTCCCACAGAACTGAGTACAAGAGGATGGCTGGGCTGAGAATTAGGCCTCAGAGAAGGAAGCAGTACGTTCTTCCCTCAACGGAAGAAGGGAAGCGGTGTGGGGGGTGGGGAGAGAATAGGAATGAGTTTAGAAACATGTCTGAATAGGCATCTCCATTTCACAGATGGAAAGGGCAGGCAGAAGGCGTGAGCTTGGCTGGCCAGAATTCAGACAGGCCACCTGGCTACAGGCTGGGCTCTCAAAACCACAAGAGTGAAGAGTGACTGATGTTGGCCGGGGGGGTGGAGGTGGGGAGGGGTGGAGAGGAAGGCTGACTGGAATTCCACCTTCTTGCTGGTTATGACTCAGGCTCCAGTGTGAGGTGTAGGAAGGGACCAGCCAGAGTGCTGCCAAGTGGCAGCTCCAGGACCCTGGCAGCTCCAGGATGAGCACCTGGCCCAGGTGCTGCCAGGGGACACAGGCATCTGGCCTGGCCTGGCAAGTAGGGAAGACTGGAGAGGGTGATTGCCCAAAAGAGCATGGGAGAGCTGTCCTGGGACCCCAGCTGTGGGTCGCTCCTATCCTGTCTCTGTAGCTCTCTGGGCCCTGGTATAGGCCCTGCACCCTTATTGTATCATTGCTGTGGGTAGAGCAGAGCCTGCCAATAGGCCCCCACCTGCATAGCGCTGGGGATGGGGTGGGGGCAGGGTTAAAGCCCTCTGCCTCCATTCCCTCTTTCACCTCATCTCCAGCAGTCAGCTCTGGGGTGGCAGTTGGTGGAGCGCAGCTCTGCCCTAGCGCTTAGTACAGGAGAGACATCTGGTCCTATTTTACTCAGACCCCAGCGTTCTTGCAGGGTGAGAAATGGTTACACAGCGTGTTCACAAACCTAACACGCAGACTCCCTTGGGCCAGGGCGCACCACCCCGTGCAGCCTTGAACATGAGCTCCCCGCAGCTCCCTCAACATGGGCACTTGTCCAGTGGGGAAGCAGGTTGTGACCCACCGGAGGCTAGGCTGACTTGCCCATGGGGTCCCCCATCCCTCCGAGCCCCAAGGAATCCTCAGAGGCCTGCCCACCCGTTAGAGACCGAAGTAAAGACAGACAGCAAAAGGCAGGCCGGGGATCGCGTCAGGCAGGAGCTCACCGGCTGGATCCAGAGGTTGGGGCTGGGCCGGGCGCCGCCGCCGAGCAGCGCTAACGGGCCTCTCGGGGCGCCCTGGGGGCTTTTTATCCACCAGCCTCCCGCCCCCAGTCGGGGCCTTCCCGGGGGAGGCAGCAGGCCCCGCCCCGGGCGCGCCTGTGTGCACTGGCGCCCCGCCCGGCCTGCCATCAGCCAGGCGCGCAGCTCGGGACAGGGCCAAGCTGGGAAGTCCTGGGAGCTGCGGGGAGCGCGGGGCAGAGGGTCTGACGGAGTCCCGGGAGAAGCGCGGTGGGGACAGCGTCGAGTGGCCAGGATCCGGTCTGCGAGTCGGCTGCAGGCGCGGTTTCCTCCTCTGTCTAACGGGGCGGTCAGGGCTGCGTCCCATTAACCTTGTGGAACCGAGCGGCCCGCAGCCTTAGGTCTGGGTCCCGTGGGCGCTGATGCAGGACAATGCAGGCGCCCTTCCGGAGTGAGGGCCCCCATTCAGTGGTAGGGTGCTGCTACAGGAGTAACGGGGCAGCCTCTTTGTGACCTGGTCCCCAGGGGTAACTGAATGCAGCCTGAGAGCAAAGCTGTGCTCTGCTCATTGTGAAGTTTAGCCCCAGGAGACAGGATTTTCTCCCCAGAGCTTCCCATAAACCGCGAAGGGGAGAACTTAAAGACTTCCGTGCTCAGCCAGGATGTCCCTGGCATTTGTCAGGTTTAAGGGGATGGGGATGAGGGAGCAATGGAGGATAGCGAGGAATGAGAGGCTGTGGGCTATAGCAAATGAAGGAAGGCCTGCGGTGGGGAGTTCTCAGCTGAGTTTGCACCCAGGCTCCAGTCTCGGTCCTCAGCTCCTTCAGAACCCCACTTGTGAAACAGGCAGAAGTTTCCAGCTCCCCATCTAGCCCCAGAGCAGCCAGGAGTCTTGTCTCCCCCATTGCCTCATTTTGCCAGGTGTTGAAAAGGCTCCTTCACTCAGGACCCTCTGTTGATTTTCTCCTATGTGCTAGAAAGGGGGCCAGAGTGCCAGACGCTGGCAGGGGGCTGTCCCAGTCTGGAGGGGGGGGGGCTGTGCAAATAAACAGGACCTCAAGACAGAGGTAATGAGGGCCAGGATGGCACGCGATGGCCAGGTCACCCTGAGCCTGTCACCAGAGACCCGGGCCCACCCCGTGGCTGCTCATGTCTAAGATGTCCCCCCAGTGGCCCTGCCCCACCCGACGACGTGGGCCCAAAACATTCTCTGGGATGAATCAACAGGAAAGAATGCTCCCAGCCCCAGGTCAGTGGCAGAGACGGAAACCTGGCTCCTCCCCCAGGGACAATGAGGCAGCTGTGGACCAGGATACCAGGTATGCGCCGGCCTCCACCCTCTGCCCAGTTACCTCTAATGCTGAGCCAGGAGCAACATGGAGGGCTCCGCCTGCTGCCAGTCACCCACCAGGCCTGACTGCCCAGAGCTAAAAATATCTTGGAGCCCAATGAATGAATTGATGGTGTCCGGAAGTCCTTACCTTGCGAGACTCAGCAGAGGCATGATGGGCAGTGGGTGAGGGTCTTCCGTGAGAAGTGTGGGTATGGGCCTAAGCTTAAGTGTAGTTGGATTTTCCTCAGGAACCATACACTCATTCTTAAGTGCTATTTTGTGAGGGTCAAAAAGGAGAAATCAGTTCACCTCCAACCCCTGTGATTGCACTGGAATGCTGGGATTTTACTGGGTCTTCGGCTTCCTGCTTCCTGCTTCCTGCTTCCTGCCTGGCTGGACTCACAGGACCTCAGCCCAGGGTCTGTGACCCTCTACTACCTTCTTCATGGGCAAGTCAGTGCCTTGCCTCTGCAGCTTTGACCTTCTTGTTTATCCTAACTCAGATTCTATTACAAGTCCTAGCACACAGCAGGAACTCAGCAATTACTCATGGAGGGAATACATGGGTCTTGGGGGGAGGAGTCACAGGTCCCCAGACTGGTCCCAGGAAGACAGAGACAATCCACCTGTGGTCCTGCCCTCCCCTCAGTAAGTTTGCAGGGAAGCAGAGGAAACAGATACACACAACCAACCAGGATTGCTGTAATGGGAGGGAGGTTGGGGAACAGTTCTATTTGGGTTCCATCTCATTCAGTCCTCTCAAGAACTCTGTGCACCATACATTTATAATTTTAATAACAGATAATAAAACAGGGCAAAAGGGGGTTGTACGACATGGTCAACTGGATGTCATCTGCGATGAGCCTCCTGCCTTGAAGGATGCCATGAATGCCTGCCTGGGTTAGGAAGGTGAAACGTGGGATATGATGGTTAGTGTTGACTGTCAACTTGACAGGAGCTAGGCTCACCGAGACTAGCCTGGGAGTGTCTGTAAAGGAGTTTTAGATTGGGTTAGTTGAGGGAAGACCTATACTAGCTGTGGTGTCACTGTCCTGGGGACCGGGGTTGTCGGCAGAATTAGAAGGAGAAAGTAAGCTACGCATCAGCATCATCTCTTCTTGACTGTGGATGTAACATGAGCATCTACTTTGTGCTTCCACTGCCTCGCTTTTCCTGCCATGGTCTGTATCCTCAAACTGTGGGTAAAACCCTTCCTTAAGTACCCTTTGTCACAGCAAAGAGAAAGTAACTAATACATGAGGTGATCAGAAGGAAGGAAAAAGCCTTTCGGTGCGTTGGAAGCTGTGGTGCATTGCACATACCTGGGAACTTCAATTCCAGCTCTGGCATTGCTGTGAGGCTCCCAGAAGCCATCTTGCCCAGCCAAGGCACTTCCTGCAGCACTTTTCTAATCTTCATTTGCTTCCCAGGACCCTCCTTGGTACCCCTGCTCCACTGACATCAAGTGCCTCACCAGTGTGCTATGGCAACAGCCCGGAAGCAGCTTTCCCTTCCCCCTTGCTGTCCCTGATGTCATCATACTTCACACAGCACTTCCTGAAGTGCTGTCAAGCCTTGCCTCTGCCTATCTTCAATAGCCCACATATCCTACTGGATAGGGTTCCATGGTTGCTCTTCCCGACATCTCTGCTCAGAGCTCCTGGACCATCGTTTTCCCTGCTCTTCCTACCCTGGCTTGACTCTAGCTATGCTACTGGTTCCTCCGTTAGCGTTTCTCACATGAATGTTCCCAAAGTAAAAAACATTAGGAAAAAAAAAAATCACAGATCTGAACACAGACGTAGTCTCTGCCTTCAAAGATCTCATGGGTCAAGGACATACGCAGCTGTGAGGAAGGTGGGTTGGGATAATGGATGAGGGACAAGCAAGACGGGCTTTTCCCTCTGTGAGAGACGGTTAGCAGGCATGGCTCTGGGAGCTGGGAGACTTTTCAGAGGAAGTTGGGTTGCTACTGTGAAGGAAAAACAAACAAACAAACAAACAAAAACAGCAGGAAGGATGGATAGCCCAGGAGATAAGTCCTGGGGAGAGAGAAAGGATAAGCTGGCTACAAGAAAAAGAGGAATCATGGGCAAGGCAGAAGATGATTGCTTCTACACCCCCTCCTGAGAACTCTCTATTACTAAGTAAGGTTTGGAGATGCTTACCCAACAACCACAGGGACCCCAGGCTAAGAATCAGAGGGGCCTCACTCCGTGCATATGCCTAAGTGTCTACAAGTTATAAATTAGTCAAATTTACTGCTAAATAAAACACGATCTATCTTCCACCCTTGATGTGCACAGGCATACCTTTAGGAAAACCCACCAGGTTGGAGTTCAGAACTTTCCAGTCCTTACAGTTCTAGGTGGAACATGTAATTATGGAACCTCTTCCTTTTCCTGGGGTTCCCATGTACCCAGTCCCCACTGCAGGGGCCTTCATCTGTCACGGCTCCCTAAGCCTTGTAAGATCTCAGCACACAGCTGTCTTGTGCCATGCCCTGTGCACACCTCGGGGGCCAAATCATTCAGCTTCAGCTTTGGGGCTATAGAGGGGGAGAGGACTCCCGGAGGGAGGACAGTGAAGACATGTGATCTGGGCTTAAGGTGAAGAGACTGAATAGAAGGCTGGAGAGTGAAGAGAGAAAGAGAACACCAGGAACCCAGACAACAGGGACAGGAGCATCCTGTACTGAGAGCTATGAGCCTCCAGCCCCAGAGTCCGGTGGGAATTGACATCCTCAGCAGGTGTATGTGTGGTGTGTGTGTGTGTGTGTGTGAGAGAGAGAGAGAGAGAGAGAGAGAGAGAGAGAGAGTAGCACAGCTTTCTGAGGAGGCGTGGAAGTGTGCACTCAGATTTTAGGAACCTGGATCTTTCTAAGCGCTGACTGGAGTTACATTCAGACCTTGGCCTGGGGTTGGGTTTGAGGGACCGTGAGCATTATTCTAAGCACTGAATGGATAAAGGCAAGGTTCAGGTGCCCCACCTGCATGACTGCCTCTACATCCAGGGTTCCCAGAGGAATGCCCTGACTTCCCACAAATTTAGACTTTCGTTTTTACTTGCTTCCAACAACCTAATGCTCATCTTGTCCCCAGACTCCCTGTCCTGCCCCTGTGGCAAGAAACACGCTCTCCCTTCAAAGCTCCTCCCTCCTCTTCTCATCTTTGACTCCTCATCCTCCCTTCACCGATACCTTCACTGATCTCTGTCATCCTCTCCCTCCCCTCTAGACCACTCTGCCCCATCTCCTTCCTCTTAGCCACAGACCCTCCTTAAACTTCTCTCTGAGACCTCTCCAGCTCCTTCAGAGACATCCCCCACCCCTGTCCCCTGATCCAGGGCCACTTGCAACCCTTTGATTCCTGTCTCAGCAGCTAAACATGGGCTCAGCGCCATGCCCGAGCATGCTTCTGTTCAAGTAAATTAAAGCCATGCGTTCTGGGGAAATGAGACTGAACAAAGACAATGCCAGAGCCTAGAAGCCCCCAAGGTCCCTGCATGAGTTCACCATGTCTGCATTGCTCTTTTTACCCACCAGTAATTGAGGCCCTTTTTCCTCACACGGTACTAGACACGTTAAATTAAAAGACATTTCTTATGCTGCGATGTTTTCCTGGGTCTCTCATAGCAACAAGAACAGTAATTGTGCTTCTTCTCCACTCTCTCTTGGCAGGTGAGGTTACCAGGCCTTAGTGGGCTAGCCTGGGAACTCCAGTGGCTGTCTGAGGTGTCTTGTCATTTAGGGATTTAACCCATCACATCCACTCTGGGGAAAATAATTGATTGAGGACAGAGGTATAAGAAACACTGTGGTGCTCACTCTTAGCCCTGGGTCAACCATTTGTGAATCACTCTGGAGTTGGCTGGAATTCTGAGGGAAATAAGAGTTTAGGAAGAGAGCTATTACCAAGGAATACCACATCTAACCTCAGCATAGATATTTGTGGCTTTATTTTCTCCTGAATTGTGGTTTGTCATTCCTAGACCTTTGAGAGCAAATTATATTATCTTTGTGAAGAACTGGTTTTTTATCTTTCCAGTGAGAATGTAAGGTTGCTTTAAGTTTTAAATTTTATATTTGAGACAGGGTTTCTCTATGTAGTCCTGGCTGTTCTGGGACTCACTCTGCAGACTAGGCTGGTCTTGAACTCACAGAGATTCACCTGCCTCCAGCTCCCGAGTGCTGGGAGCAAGGGTGTGCGCCACGATGCCTAGCAATTGTTTGAAGTTTGGACTAACCAATTCTGAATTTTTATTTTTATTTTTATTTTTATTTTTATTTTTATTTTTATTTT
>NW_026596125.1:2644490-2655013 GCF_907164565.1 Psammomys obesus
TTTTTATTTTTATTTTTATTTTTATTTTTATTTTTATTTTTATTTTTGTAAACCAGCAGGGGGCAGATAGGAGATATGCTGGTGGGTATTTTGCTGACTGGGTTTGCCAAGGGGTTGAGGAAAAAGCTGCTAGAACAGAGATCGGGGAAGACCCCTGCATCCATCAAGAATTGAGCCAAGACACACACTAGAGAGCCAGGGGGATGTGGGTCCATCGACATCCAAGGGCAACCAAGACTAACCTAGACCTCAGCCCAGAGGATGAAGGGATGGGAGACAGTCTCCGTCAGAAGCCAGACTCAATCTACTGGACATGTTCAGACAGCACAGGGACACTCCTGGCACCACACCCTGGTCCATTCTCTAAGAGTGGTCCTGGACCAGCAACATCAGCATCACCTGGGAACATGCTAGAGGTGACATTGCCACCTTAGACCCACTGAATCACAAACTCTGGGGATGGGATCCAACACCTGGTACTTAGCAAGCCTCCCCTCCCCAGATAATTCTGGTTCCTGTTGACACTGGACTCACCCCTTCTGGACTCACACTCTTAGGAAATGTTTGCTTTTAGAGTATCTAGAAGTTGTGGATGCCATTTTCTTTGGCATCTTAGTGAATGGTAAATTTTGCCCACTCTGGTCCTCTTGATTCTGGTAGGACTGTTTCGTGTATGGTGGGCTGAGTCTCTGGAAATCCCAGCCTTCTATATCCAAGATTAATCTCAAATCTATCTGTGGTGGTTTGAAAGAAAACAGCCCCCTAGCCTAATAGGGAGTGACACTACTGGGAGGTGTGGCCTTGTTGGAGGAAGTGTGTCACTCTGGGTAGGCTTTGAGGTCTCAGAAGCTCAAGCCATGCCTAGTGTGATTCATTCTCTTCCCTGCCTGTGGATCCAGATGTAGACCTCTCAGCTCCATTTCCAGCACCATGTCTGCCTGCATGCTGCCATGGTGACAATGGAACTGTAAGCCAGCCCTAATTAAATGTTTTTCTTTATAAGAGTTGCTGTGATCATGGTGTCTCTTCACAGCAATAAAGAGACAACATCTCTTTAAGACAGCATCTGAATCTCTTCCTGATGGTGTGGATTTGTGGGCGGGTCTACAGGTCATCTTAAGAGTTCTTGCAAATATTTCCATGACCTCAAGGACTCCATCTTGTTTTGAAACAATTGTGTGTGTGAGCATTCCTCATCACTGTCCCCAGTATGTTCCCACCTTTCCTACGCCAGGAACAGGAGGAGGTCAGGTCAACATATAGGTTGTGGCAGTCTTCTTTGGGGATAGGAAACTCAGTCTTTCTTCTTCAACATCATTAGAATCTGTGGCATTGTAAGCATCAGACTACACAACCTGAGATCTCCCAGAGGCCAGCTGGCCAAGAGTTGTCAGTGAAGCCTGCAGAAGGACCAAGAGCTCATCCCTAATGTTCTCCTTCCCCTGGGGGTTGGTCCTGCCTTTATAACTTACAGTTCACTCTAAGTCTTAGGCCCTGACTATTCCAGATATGCCAGTGGCCAAAGAAGAGTTAAATGCCTGTAAGGTTGTTAATGTCTACACAGAAGAAAACTGCCCAGAAAGGAACAGAAAAGCTTCATTTCCGAGCCACTTTCTGAAAACCACTTTTCTTAGGACGGCTTGACCTCTGTTGACTGAGCATCCAGAGGAAATGCAGATAAACCTGTGCCTCCATTTAGCCTTGAGTGCTAGTAAACAAGGTGGGGAAAGGAATTCCACCAACATAGCAGCAGCAATGTGCTTCTGAGGGGAAGTAATTTCCTCTCTTCATTACCAATTAATGGGCATAGCTCCTGCCCACCAGGGCTCTTTGAGTTACTGTCACTGTGGTGAGGTGGAGTGATGGGAACTCGGTGCAACGCCTTATGCCTTTGGCAAGCATCAGTAAATCAAAGCTAATAGCTGAATGTGTCTCATTCAAGACAGGGTGTTGTCCTGTACTAACTCCTGGGCACAGATCCATCATCTTTGCAAAGAGAACACTTTTCTAGGCACTACAGGAACACAAGGATGCAAAGACCCAGCTCCTGCCCTTCGTGTGAGCCGCCTAAGCCATGAATTGTATATCGTGGTACAAAAAGTATGAATCCCAGAAGCCTGTGAGGTCATGTGTTTACTTGTTCATTCAACAGATGTTTATTGAGCACTTATCGTTCATGTAGTAACTTGGGGACTCAAAGAAAATCAAACCCATGTTTCCAAGACTTTCCATATACAGATAGAGCCTTGAGTGGTAAAGGCCACACTTTCCATGTCCTTGTCTCTGTCATTCACATAGCACTTCCAGCCCTTGTCCCTGCCCTTCATCAGGTAATTACTCCTGATTAGAAACTCCCCCACCATTGAGGAGTTTTCTGAGGGTCACTGCCACAACAGGCTGTGAACTCTGATTAAGTGCTTTTAAGGAGAGCATTAGGGGTAGCCTTGATCCTTCACCTTCTCACAGATGTTCATGACCCAAGAAGCTTCTTGGAAAATCTTTTAGAGTCTAGCAGCCACTGCAAAATGCCGAGGCCCAACCAGAGGGTCTTGCTGACGATGTGCCTCTCCGAGGAGTATCCTGCTGCCGTGTCTCCAGGCACAGAACGGGACTCCCTTCCTCAGGAGTGAGAAAGAAGCCTCCCCACTGGGCTGCACCGTGTCATCTGCACTGACCCATGGTCTTAACAAAAACCTAGTGTTGATCACCACCGCTCATGTGTGAGCCCATCAGAGTGGGTCTCTCTCCAAACTGCCTGGCTTATTGTAGCTTCTTTGGATTTTCATACCTATTTTAGAATCAACTTTTCAATTTCTATGGAAAGGGGCTGATGGGATTTTAATTGATATGGCACTGAATTTAGAGATCTACTTTGGGAGAGACAACATTTCGAAAAATTGGGCCTTCTGATGCAGAGTTCTGCATTTATTTTGGTCTCCCCTGATTTCTTTAATCAGTGATTTGTAATTTTTAGCATAAATAACCACCATGCCATAAAATTTCGTTAGGCTTACATTTAAATACTGACATGTTTTGGTACTATTATAAGTGGCGTGTAAATGTTTCTTTTTTAATTCTGATTAGTCATTGCCAGTATACAAAACACCATCACTTTTTCATATTGACCTCGTGTCCTCCGAAACTGCCCAGCTCCTAGTGACATTAGGTTTTCTGCATCATCTGCCGTCTGTGAATAGTGAGTCTCTTTCTCTTTTAAATGTTTCTCTTTACTTATGTGCAAGGGTATTTTGCCTGTGTGTGTGTCTGTGCACGGTGTGAGTGCAGTGCCTCTGGGCTGGGCTTCCCTGGACCTGGAGCTGCAGATGGTTGTGAGCCACCTTGTGGGTGGCTAGGAACTAAAGCCAGATCTGCAGGATTGCTTTTAACCATCGACCCATCTCTCCAGCGCATCCCACAAGTTTTGATCAATTGCATTTTCATTGTCATTTCGTTCAGTTTTGTTGTTGTTGTTGTTTGGTTTGGTTTTTGTGGGCCATGGATTATTTAGAAACATGCTTCGTTTCTGTGTTTGGCTGATCCATTTATGGTTTTTTGTTTGTTTGTTTGTTTGTTTGTTTTAATTTAATCTCTGTTTCTGTTGTGGTCACATAATACACCCTGATTTTTAAATTTGTTGAGGTTTGCTTTGTGGTCAGGATGTGATAAATGGTATATGTTCTAGGAACATCTGAACAGAATGTATTTTCTGTCATTAGCAGGTGGAATTTTTTTTACATCATTTGGGTCCTGGTGTCTGGTGGTGTTTGGAATTCTTCTGTATCCCCTAACATCGGGGCTGATTGTTTTATTGCTTGTTAAAACAATGATCCTAATGTCCAGCTGTACTTGTGGATTTACTGATGTTTTTCTTTTAGGTTCATCGAATTTGTCACCACATGTTTTGTATTTCTGTTGTTTGTGCACACAAGTTTAGGATTGCTATGCCTTTTGGGTAGACTGACCCTGTTAAGGCCTCTCTCTGTCTATTCGTTATCTTTGCTCCAAAATAAACAATCTGGTATGAAGATAGATAAACCTGTTTCCTTCCCTCATTCTTTTCTCTTCTCTTTGTTTATTTAAGATTATATTTCACTATGTGGCCCAAGATCTTTGAACACATGATTCCTCTGCCTCAGTCTTCAGAGACCTGGAATTACAGGTATGTACCTCCACACCTAGCCTGATTTTATTCTGACCAGTGCTTACATAATGTACCCTTTTATCCTTGCCTGCTAAAATCATTATATTGTCGCGTTTGAAGCGAGTTTCTTGTAGTCAGATTATAGTTGGTTCGTGTTTTTGATGTACTCCGCACCTTAATTGGTATTTACATTTATATTTGGTGAAATCACTGGCATATCAGTATCCAAGTCTGACATTTCACTTTGTTCCCCTCCTTCCTCTCTCTGTCTCTCTTCCCCCTCTATGTGTGTGTGTGTGTGTGAAAGAGAGATGTATCCTTATCTTTCTCTATTTTCTTTTTTTTTTTGCCTTTTTGTGTGTTACTTCAACACTATTCAGAATTCCTTTATGATTAACTTATGTTTTTTGTGTACATCTATTTTCATAGCCATTAGAAAGGTTTCCTTTATTATATGTTCCTATTTATCATAGTCAACTGGTATTATCATTAGAAGTCTTTACATCTTTTGCCCCTCCTCATATCAGATATATTTATTTTTGGGACAGGTTTCTCTGTGTAACAGCCCTGGCTGTTCTGGAACTCTCTTCGTAGACTAGGCTAGCCTCGACCCATAAAGGTCTGCCTGTCTCTGCCTCCTGAGTGCTGGGAAAAGGCGTGCACCACCTGGCCATCATATATAATGTATTTTAAAATCAGATTGTAAATAATGTTTTTCGTGTCTGAGCCTCAAGAATAATTTAGAAAACTCAAGGACAAAAGGAAAATGCGTATTTAGCCATCTTGTCATTTTGTTGTTGCTGTTCTTTCCCAACATGTAAATTTCCTTCTCCTTATCTTTTCTTTTTGGTGTGCAGAACTTCTGCTTGCTGTTCTTTTAGGGGAGATCTCCTAGCCACAAATTCACTTTTTTTCCTTTCACTTGAAAATTGTTCTTTTTGCCTTAAAAGCCTTTGAAAGTAGGGAGCTGCAGGGATGTGTCAGCATGTAGGAGCATTTGCTGTTCTTGCAGAGGACTGGAGGTGGGTTCCCAGGACCCTTGTCAGGTAGATCATGACAGCCAGTAACTCTGTGAGGTCCAGTGTCTTTTTCTGGCCTCCAAGGGCATCTGTACACACAAGGCTTCTATTCACATAGATGCATACACATAGATTAATAAGAATAAAAACTTTCTGGACGTAGAATTCTGGGTGGATAGTTTTTCCTTGAGGGATGGTTCGTCATTTCTGACCTGTGTGTTCTGGAACCTGCTGCTGGTCTAATTGTCACCTGTAGGGAAGGTGTTTATTCTTGCTGTTTTCACAGTTGCTTTGGTTTTCGTAAGTTTGGCTGTGGTATGTCTGGATGCAGATTGGTTTGGGTTTATTCTTTTTCTTGATCTGGTAGTCTTATGTACATTGTAAAATCTGGTGGGGGGTAGGGTGGGCACTGGAGAGATTGATCAGTGGTTAAGAGCACTGAGTACTCTTCCAGAAGACCTGGGTTTAATTCCCAGCACCCACATGACAGCTCACAACTGTCTATCACGCCAAGATCTGACACTCTTACACCAACATACATGTAGGCAAAATACCAATGCACATAAAATAAAAATAAATTATTATTATTTTTTAAATCTGGGAGTTTTTCAACTACTTTTTCTCCCAGGTACTTTTTCAGTACCGCTTTCCCTTTGCTTTGCCTCCAGGACTCCAGTGGGGTGGATGATAAGTAAGATCTTGTTAATTCCCCGATCCCAGAGATCCTGGTCATTCTCTGTCTGTCTCTCTGTCTGGATTATGTAATTCCTTGTCTTTTCCTTGGTCCCGCAAGGTAGTCTTGACATTCCTCACTGAGATTTAAACTTTTGTTTACTGTATTTTTGTTTCAAAATTTCCTTTTTATTCTAGCTTTTTTTTTTTTTTTTCTTTCAGTTCTACCTCAGCTCTCCCTTAAGTACCGTGGGAGAAAACACTACTGTTTGGTCTTCCTGGAAGCTGGAGTTTATGTTGCTTCCTGGTCGTTTCTGAAGGGTGTGTGCAGGGTTGGTATCATTGCTTCCTTAAATGTCTGGTAGAATTTTCCAGGGAAGTTTGATTTTTCTTTTTCCACTGAGCTGGAGGTTTTCTTTGTTTGAAGAGTTGGGGTGTGCAGTTCTCCTTGAGCGGGTTGATGGATTGCGGGAGTGTCTCAGGCCCCATCTGCTAGAATCTGCCAAGGTGACTACTGTGGTTTGAATGAGAAATGTCTCCCAAGGGCTCATGTATTTGAGCCATTGTTTTCTAGTCAGGGCCGTTTTAGAAGACCAGGGGACCCGAAGGCCTCAGGGGCTTGGAGGAAGTGGGCCACTGGAGGCCTGCTGTGAGAGTCTCAGGGGAGAGCCTTACCTTGCACCTGGCTCATGCTCCATTTTTTTTTCTTTTTAAGATTTATTTATTTTATGTATGTGAGTGCTCTATCTGCATGTACACCTGCATGCCAGAAGAGGGCATCAGATCCCATTATAGATGGTTGTGAGCCACCCGGTGTTTGCTGGGAATTGAACTTAGGACCTTTGGAAGGGTAGTCAGTGCTCTTAACCTCTGAGGCATCTCTCCAGCCCTCGTGCTGCTTTTTTTGTGTGGATGGGAATGTGGTGTTTCACCTCCCTGTTCCTGCTGCCATGCTCTCTCTAACATGACAGACATCCAACCCTCTATAACCGTAAGCCAAAAGAAACCCTGTCTTCCAGAAGTTGTTTTGCTGTGGTATTTTATCACAGAAACAGAGAAGTCACTAATACAATGACCTTATTTGGGAAATTTGTTGCTTAAGATGCTATTAAGGCTCTAATCGGAGTCTCTCCTCTGTTCAGAGTAGGTTCTTACTTTTCATGATTGCTGTCCTTACACAGAGAAAACAGGGAGCGGTTGGCCACACAGGTACAAAGAAAAGGCTGTACATAAGCAGAACTAGACCATGGGGTAATGCTGTCACAAGCCAGGGAACACCTACAGCCTTCCAAAGCTGGAAGAGGCAAGGAAGACATGATGGCTGATGTTGAGTGTCACCTAGGAAGACATGATGGCTGATGTTGAGTGTCACCTCCTCCTTGGGTTCTGGAGTCACCTAGGAGACAAGCCTCCTGGCACCTGTTGAGGGATTATTTAAGCTAGATTAGCCTCTGAAGAACTGTCTTAGCTGATTGGAGCCTTTTCCTAGGCGTAGGTCCCGGACCACATAATAAAGAAGGGCAGGAGAGTAAACTGTTGCTTTAAACTGCCCACCTATTTTGTAGTAAAGTCTGTTGGTAGCTCTAGGCAAATCCTGCATCCCTCCCAGAAGAGAAGTGGCTGAGAGACCATCAAGCACCCATTGCTGCTGCTGCTGCTGCTGCTGCGGAGGGAGGGAGGTCACAGCAATGATCGTCACCCCGCCCCCCCTTGAGCCTCACTCCCAGTGTCTCTACTTAGCCCCCAAGTGGGAGAAAGAGCAGGAGGTCAGAGGGCTTAGCTTTGCCAGAAGACACAAATAGAGCCAGCCTCTTTACCTACCTATCATCCCTCAGATCTGCCTAGGGAGCCTTTCAGGTGAAATTGATCGGAGGCTTGTGTAATTCGGAAACAGTGAACACTGACTTTATCCAGTTTTAACAGCAAGGGATTTATTGGAAGGCCGTGGGGAAGGATGGACCCTGTGGGGTCAGGCTAGGTGCGGGAGACCTGCCCTTCAGCTGAAACTACAGGGTTTTGATTCAGGCACCTCCCGGTGAAGTGGCCTCAGGTCATCCCGTGTTGCTCTTAAGGTCTCAGCAGAGTACATCCAGCTGGGCTCAGGGAGGGGATGCCTGTTTTCAGGAGGAGGAGGAGGGTGCAGAGTACAGAAAGGGATTCTTTGACAGCCTGCCTTTGACACCATGACATGAGAAGGTAGTCTCCTGGAAGAGAGTAAGGTGCAAGTGCCAAAGAAAGAGAAAAGGACACTGCTCAAAAATGCTGCTCAACAGAGGAGTTGCCCTATCTGTTGTTCCTTCTCCAGGTCCCTTCCCCAATCACATCTTCCTGCTTTGTGCCTCGGAAGGGCCAGGAAGAGCACTGGGTTCTCCGTTAGGTTTTGTTTTGTTTTCTTTTCTTTTCTTTTTTCTTTTTTCATGAGACTGAGTTTCATTCTGAAGCTCAGGCTGCCCTGGAACTCACTATGCATCCCAGGATGACTGTAAACTTGCAGCAATTCCCCTGCCTCAGCTTCTGCGTTGCTGTGACTAGAGGCTTGAGTCATCAAGCCCAACCCTCCCCTCGATAACTTTAGAGGATACCTCGAGTCAGCAATGAGTGATAATGAACCGTGATCATTCTCTTTAAGCGCCTCACTTAATCAATTACAATCGCCGTGCTGCCTTCTAGTATTGATCACCGAGTTCCTGGTTCTGAAAATCTCCAAGCATTCTCCTGGGACACAGCCACTGCCACCGTGAGTCCCCTTGGCATACCAATGCTCTGTGCTGAAGCTCACCCTTCCGTGGGTTGTTTAGGATCCTCACCCATCCTAATTGTTTCCGAGACGGAACCAAATGGCAGCTCCTGCCGTCACTAACCGGAACCTAAGCGAGAAGGAGCAGTTCAGTTAATGGCGCATACAGCTGCTCCCAGGAGACAAGGATGGGCTGACTGCACCGACACCTCTCAGAGGACACAGACACGGTCTAGAGATCAGCTATGAATGTTTGTGAGGATGGTAATTGAGGGGAGGTGACCCCAGGCGGACAGCAAGCCCCCCCATCTACCCACAACCATCATGATGGGCACTAGTGGCTCAGGCCTGGCCGGGGGCCTGTGGAGGCAAGAGGGGCGTAGCAGTGCATGAAACTAGAGGTGGGGCTGGAGGCCAGGCACAAGGAGACAAGCTGCCGACACGTGGTACACACGCACATCGTGGTCCTACTGTCACCTGTTGTTGAACCAGAAGCTCAGCATCTTTATTTCCTCAAGTTCCTGGTGATACTTTGTTTTAGGTTGAGGAAAGGTCTTCCCATGCTGGGCTCGACCTCAGGTTCTTCCAGCCTTTGCATCCCACAGGCTGGGATTACAGGTGTGGCCCACTGTGCCTGGCTTCCCAGGCAATCTTGTTGCACATTAAAGTTAATAATCACCGGGCTAAAACATGTTCCTTATCCTGATGGCGTGGGCTTTGGAAGTCTGTGTTGCCCTCTGAAATGCCTACATATATATATATTTTTTAACTTCTATTTATTGGGTTCCTGTATGCGTGGACATGTACACGCCACAGTGTGTGTGCAGAGGTCAGGGGACAACTCGGAGTTTAGTTTTTCCTTTCATCCGGCTATCTTATAAAAGCAACGGAATTGAAATGAATACATTGTCCTTAAAAAAAAAAAAAGTATAGTTGTAGACTGGGTTTGAGGAATATTGGAGAGATGGTAGCCCTGGTGGTGGCTGGTCGGGAGGGGACGAGGTGAGAATGAACTCACTTCCTTTCCGGGATTCTCAGCTCCACTGTGCACCGGAATTACCGAGGGGCTGGTGACAGGGAAGCTTCTGGGGCTCTGACATGGTAGCCAGCACCATGTCATGCTGCTGCTGATGCCAGGGTACCCTTGAAACACCTCTGTAACTCTTCACAAAATTGCCTCCCTCCCTTGGCTTGGCAGGAAGCCTGCTTACTGCCAGTCTTGTTGGCAATGGGGCAGGGGACCTTCCCTCCATTTGTGGGAAGCCAGCAGTGTGCACGGTGTCGGGGCACTGAGCGGAACAGCCCTTCCCTGAATGTGCACTCCTGTGCCATAGACGTTAACAGCCGCTGTTCAGTGAGCTGGATGGTGCTGATCTTCCCAGGACCTTCATGTGTCCCTGAGAAGTTTTTAAAAAGGCCAGATCTGCCCATGTCATCCACCCAAATTCATTTTGAATTCTAAGCAAGAAGGGAAACCAGGAAGTAATTAAATATTTAATTCATGTCCGTCAAGGCTAGAATATTGGTTTTAGTTCAAATTTATGGCCTGGTTGTATTTTTTATCACTGCCCATATATTGTCTATAGGCCACTGGCTCTTTTGATATAATAAAGTGGTATATTTGTGCCCATTTTATAGGACTTGGAGCATAACTTGAGTGTTCTCAGTGACTATAGAAACATCCAGTGTTGGTTTTTATGGTGTTGTTGTTTGTGACTGTGATAAATTTGCTGTTGTGTTGCTACTAATCGGGCCATAAGCACACTTAGTATTCGGTGTCTGTGGAATGCGGGGGCTGCTCTACCACAATCCATTTTTATTTTGCTGTGCAGGAATCTTTTGAGGTAAATGTGAGACGTTGGTACATTGACTGTAGCTGTTGGAACACTGACTGTGGGCTGTTTGTACACTGACTGAGGCTGTTGGCGCACTGACTGAGGCTGTTGGAGCACTG
>NW_026596125.1:2655023-2682444 GCF_907164565.1 Psammomys obesus
GCTGTTGGAGCACTGACTGACTGAGGTTGTTGGTACACTGACTGAGGCTGTTGGCACACTGACTGTGGTTGATGTTACACTGACTGACTAAAGCTGTTGGTACATCGATCATATACAGGTGGAGGGTTGGATGTCCCTTGACCTCACATTAGCAAAGCAATTTTCGGGAGCAAAGTCCTTGATTTAAGACATGACTTAAGCAGTTCCTTGTGGGACAGAGTAGGTGTGAGCAGCATAGACACAGCTGGGAGAGGACCATGAAGGTCTCTTCTTGCTCCTTCATCTGGCTAGAACCTTGGACTGGCCAAAATGACTCTTGCACTAAATTTCCTGGTCTTTACCATCAGTGAAACTAATGTTGAAGTTATTTTTGGGAGAGTGGTAGAATGTGGGTAGACCTGACTTTCCCTGCACAGTGGGAATATCTAATGAATTGATATTGTGTAACTTTAAGTTTCTAGAATAGATGAGATGGACTGTTTGCTGTAATATAAAATCTGGGAGAAGGTTTAGAGTCAGATGTTCTGTGAAGATAAAGGAGGAAAAGTACAATTAAACAATACAGAAAAACTAGCTTTTCCTGCAAACACAGCAGGTGTCAGGCTACCTGGGGCTACCCCTTCTCCTTGGCCTTCAGAAAAGCCCCTACCAGTGGGAATCCCATCCCTACCTACAGATGAGAAAGGCGAGGCTGGGTGGAGTTGAATAACTTGTCAATGTCACCAAGTGAGAAGGCAGCTCTGCTGTGAGGAGGTTCTCCCAAGTGAGGACCACCCCATCCCCACCTTCCCAACCTTGTGTTTTCCTGGAAGGCCTTTGTAGTCTCAGCAGTGGAGAGTGAGTCCAAACCCAGGGGAATGAGGAGTCAGGGGTGCCAGAGAGAAACCTTAGAGACACGCCCACATTTCTGGCCTCTTTCATGAGATGGAAGGATGTGAAACACTGCTTCTGGGGCTGGATCTAGTCCCTGGTCTGAGAACACTCTGCACACTCCTGAGACCTTCTTTATTTGAAATGAAGCATTTTCAAACTTTGCACCAGTTTGGTGTATCTCCGGAAGTGACCACACCCGAGTTCTAACTCTTTATTTAGAACTTCATGTCGATGCTCAGACTCTCGCTATGCAATAATTGAAACACCAAAGACTGTGGCCTCACTGAACCTGCAGGACTCATTCTGAGCAGAAACCTGAGGGCCAGAGACACAGAGAAACCTGTCCATAGCACACAGCAGAGTCCTGACTAGGCCAGCTTCTGTGACCCAGTCGAAGCTCTTCCCACCATGTCCTCTTGAAGCTTCACCCTGAGGGATTTTAGTGCGAGGACAGGAGGCTCTCAGGCACTTCAGTCCATCCTTTAACCCTTTCGTTTGTTTGTTTCGTTTCGTTTTTCAAGACAGGGTCTCTGTGTAGTCCTGGCTGTCCTAGAACTCACTCTGTAGACTAGGCTGGCCTCGAACTCACCAAGATCCACCTGTCTCTGCCTCCTGAGGGCTAGAACTAACTAAAGGCATGTGCTGCCACCACCTGACTTCTTCAACCCATCTTTAGACCTGGGTTTTATTTCTGCTCATTAAAATTTGGCCCCTACCTTGGTGGGAAAGACAGCTTGACTTTCAGGTGAAAGTCAAAAAGAAAGACAAGCTCATTTTTGGTGTGCAAACTGGTAAAAGATAGTTTGGGAAAACTAGTTATTTCTTAAAAGTTAAACATACATATAGCATATGGTCTAACTCACTCCTGGGTGTTCCCCTAAAGGAATAAAAATAGATTTACACAAAAATATACACACAAATGTTTTTAGCAGCTAGATTCATAATCAACAAGCAAAAATCCTCAAGACATCCCAACTATTTTCAGTAGATGAGTAGAACTATGGAACACCTATGCTCCTGCTCAGCCATGCCAGGATCAAATGCTATGGCCTGTGACCTTCAAAGGCACCCAGTGGACAAAGGAGCTAGTCTTGGAGCTGAAGACCCTTGGCTCCACTTATAGAACATTTTGGAAGAGGCAAAGCCACAGTGATGGAGAACACCTTAGCGGTGGTCAGGGTTTCTGGATGTGACTTCTAAGGGTAGCAGGAGGTTTTTGTTGGGGGGTGTGTGTGTGAGAGAGAGAGAGTGATGTGGTTAGCAGCATGACTGTAGTGGGCTGTGTGTGAATCAGCCTAACAGAACAAGCCTGCGGGCTGCTACAAATGAAACATCAGTAACACCCCCCCCCATATTCACACCCAAAGGTAAACTTATTCCACGGTAAGCAACATAACGGTGGGTCTTGGCATATAGCTTGGTAGTAGAATGCTTGCCTGAGGTGCTTGAGGCCCTGGGTTTGACCTCCAGCACTCCCTGGTCAACAACAGCAACAGCCTGAGGGAACTGTACACTTCAAATAAGATGAAAAGTATGAAGGAAAGGACATGAGTTGCCATGAGTCCGGACCTAACAGTGCCAGGAGGTGGAGTGTCGCAGAGACAAGGCTGGTGCTGTGAGCCCCGCTTGCTGTTGTGCCGTGGTCCCAGACAGCACTTCCCTTACTTTGTAGAAATGCTCCCTCCTGACAGCCCACCTCCTCCCCACTCATTTGGGAAGGAGCTCTAGTCCCAAGGCTTTCTTTGGAGTACTCAGATGCTGGTCAGGAGGTGCCAAGACCCTTTACCCTTTGGGTCCAGGGGAGCAGCTGGCTGGCTCTGGGCAAGATGTGTTAATCACACTTAGCTGTTACTTGGAGCTCTGTCCACTCCCTGGGATTCCAGAGAAAGGAAACCCACCCTCTGCTTCAGTCACTCCATCCCATTACTAGGAAAGACTCCGGAAGTAAATTAGCTGGAGTCAGCTAAACTAGCCAGGAGCTTGGGAAAGCATGCATGAATAATCCAAGGATGCTGGGAAGAGGGACCCGAGGGCAGCTAACTCCCAGGTTGCTGAAGCTGATGTTGGCAGAGCCTCTGGGCCTGTCTGAGTCAGGGAGCTATGTAATGACTCACATGACACAAGGTTGCATCAGGAGGCAAGAGGGGGAAATAGCTCAGTGCCGCACCAGGTCATTGTTAGGGTGGTGTCTTGTGGCACACATGGCTTGAAGCAATGGGCTAGGTGGTGGGCAGAGCTGGGCCATCCCAGGCGGCTCCGGGGCTATCCGTGTCGGCAGCCAGTACTTTTCCCCGGATTACTCACCCTGCTTCAAAACAACTCCACCCACTTGCTTCAGAGGCTGCCCTGCATTTTTCACCTTTGGGCTATCATGCCAACAAGAAATATCAGACCAGGAGGAAGCTTTTGGCCAAGTTCAAAGGGAAAGGCTGTGGGGAATGGAAAGTCCTTTGAAACCTGGCTTGGATGGTGACTGTCTGACCCAGATTTTCCCTTTTCAAAAATATGCTCAGAGCTCAAAGGCCTGGGTGTCATGTAGACGTGGGTGTGACAGAACCGCAAGGAAAACAGAAACTGGAACGCAGCTGCAAATGCACTCAGAGAAACCTCAGACCCGTGCTTGGCCAGCCTCCAGGGGCTAGCCTGTTTAGGCACGTTCCTGAGGGGGGCTCTGGGGACACTTGCGGGGTTGAGCCTAGAGCACACCCCGTGTACCTGGCTGCACATTGGGGCCAATTCGTGTCTCAACAGGAGGATCCTCCACCTTGTTCCTCTTGCCTGGGTATCTTAGACTCCTACTGAGTGACCCAACAGTCACCCAGGAGGGATCCCCGACCTGGCCGTGTTTCTGAAGCCTCAACTATGCAAGACAGGAGCTTCAAAGACTCCATCTTCTCCAGAGAAAGTGGGCCAGGGTTACATTTGTTGTTGTTGTTTTTGTTTTTTGTTTTGTTGAGATAGGATTTCTCTGTATAACCTCCCTGGCTGTCTTGGAACTCAGTTTGTACACCAGGTTGGCCCTGAACTCACAGAGATCTGCCTGCCTCTGCCTCCTGAGTGCTGGGATTACCACCACACCTGGCCAGGTTACATTCTGCATGTGCACTTCTATTCTATAGTTGCTGTCATCTCCATGATGGACAAAAACTTTATCTTTCCTCTTTCCATCAGGGCAGGTAGGTTTGACCCAGAAAGGATAATTTTGGGTCTCCTCCACACCTGATGGCTACCTTTCCCTTATAGAAGGAGTTGGAGGTAGCCTTTTTTTTAGGTTCTAGTCCAGCTGGAACTGTTCAACCCAGAATTACTGTTATCCACTGAGTAGTCACTGCCTCGACACACTTGAGTCTTACCTAAACCCAGCTGCCAGGGGTCCCGGCAGTCTCACAGCCTCAAAAGTCAAAGCAAGTCTCTGCTTAGCTTTACATTGCAGGCCCAGGCTTCCTTGATTCTCTCCCACATGCCACGGACCCTATGGTTGCATGATGCTTGATAGCATCTCTCAGCTCAAGCCCCGAGTTCTATTCTTCACTCTGTGGTATGGTTCAGACTCTGTAGGCATGTCTCTTTGTAGCTGCTTCTTGTTAGTGGGAGACAAGAAGAAGAAGACAAGGAGATAAAAGATGGAGCTGGGCTTTGCTGCTCCTGGACACCTCATCTAAGGATGGCTGTTTCTCTTGACAGCTAAAGTCAGTTCCTGTGTCTGGCTTTGACACACAGTTCTAGACAGAGCTTCCGTGCATCCTTTAGATGTACCAAGCAAGTAGCTCCTTCCTCAGAAGCCTCCTCATGTCTCCATCCCTAGACCCTAGCTTCTAATAATACCTTTGTGTGTGTGTGTGTGTGTGTGTGTGTGTGTGTGTGTGTTTGCCCCGGGCTGGCAGTTGCTGGTTTCAGTCAATCCATTCTGATATCTCAGTCCTTATTTTTCTATGTATGTATGTATGTATGTATGTATGTATGTATGTATGTATGTATGTATCTATCTATCTATCTATCTATCTATCTATCTATCTATCTATCTATCATCTATCTTTTTTGTCATCCAATAACTAATTTAACCAACTCACTGGATTAAATTTTCTCTGTTAAAGTAACTGCTGTGGTTTCTGTTTGTCTGACCAGACACTGGCTGCTACTCACCCACAGCTGCCAAGCAGACTGAAAGAGGAAGCTGTAATTTACCATCTGTTTCTCATTCGCCCAAAGAGAAGGTAGCTACCACTTTACCTAGTCACCACATTGTGCTAAGGCCACTCCAGCCCAAAACAAGAAATCCCCATATCCTGGCCAGCCATGTAACCCGATCAGGGATAAAATTATGGATTCCCCTTCATCTTTAGAAGTAGTAGGACATGGAGGTCACTGGGGTACAGTTGTCTGGCTTCAGAGCTTGTTGGGCTTGTAGACACTCCCATGGTCCTGCGACCTCCCTCTAAACTCCCAGTTCCAGGGTTTCTCCAGAGTTCCCCTTTTGTGCCCATCTTTCTGCTGGAGCCAGTTAGGGCTGATCCCTATGGTGCAGTGGAATTCCCCAGGGCTCAGAGGAAATGAGGAGATTCCAACACACACAGCAGCCAGGTTGATCCTTTCTCATAGCAGCAACAGAAAGCCAGGAAGAACCCAAGGACCAACTGTCCCTGTGCTGTCATTTTACTGATGGACGCAGAGAGGTTGGATAGCTTGCGAAAGCCTCACAGTCATTGGAAGCAAGTTGTGGCTAAAGAATAATTCTGTCTCTAGAGAAGTCCTGTCTCCTCTCATGGGTCACGCTGAAATTACTCCGTCTCTGGGTCCCCGCAGGCCAGCTGAGTTCAGTGCGTCCAAGACCTCGTGACGTTAGAAGAGCTCTCTACTAAGCCCTGACTTGGCTCAACCTTCCTCTGAGTTCTCCCCTTGATCTCTTACTCTGTCTGTGAGAGAATTTACAGCCTGGGTTGATTGATGGGGAAAGATTACCCTAAATGTGGGTAGCGCCATCCCGGAGGCTGGGGTCTTGGACTGAATAGAAAGAGCTGAGCACCAGCATCCATCTCTGATGTGGGGGCAACCTGACCAGCTGCCTCCGCACCAACTTGGCTGCCTTTGACAAAGATCTTGTTCTCAAACCTCAGGCTTGGAAGTCTATTGAAGGTCCCTGGGACTCGGGGCAACATCCCATCCATAGGAGCCCAGACACACTGTTCTATTGATCAGCCCTAGTTACTCCCTAAGGTGTTTTCTCTGGCAAGCTTGACAATACAGAAGAGAGACATCTCCTCCCTTTGAGCAGCAAAGGCAGATGCTGTTCTTAGAAAGCGCATCCAGATTCTGTCCTTAACATTATAGAATCACAATTTCTGTTTGCAGCAGGAGACTTTTTACCCTGGTTCAATGCCTTTGAAGTCCAACAGGACTAAAAGTAATATCACCTGGGAAGATTCTTAACATCCTGCTCCTGCCTTCCTCCCCGAGCGCCCCAAACAGTTCCCCGTGTGTGTGTGTGGCGGGAGTGCCTAAGGATTTTAACTCTCTAATTGATTTCCATGCTCAGCCAAATTGAGACGCACTGCCTAGACAGATAACAGAGGTCCCTCAAGGCTGTCATGGTGCTTGTGTGGGGATGTGGGAGGGGTCCAAAGTGCATGGAGAATAATGAGATGCTGTCAAACCCTTTGAAGCTGAACATCTGTCCCAGAATGAGCTTTGTGGGTTCAGATTCTGGGCTCAGCTCTTTGATTCCTTTCCTTGCTCAAGGGCGACTCCTGTGGGGTCTGACTGCCTCTGGAACACAGACTGAGAAAATGGAGACACCCCTCCGCCATCCTGCCCTGCTGGTGGCTCTGGGTCCACACATCCCCTTTAGGGGCTTCTGAACAAATCTGATGTTTATGATAGCTGCCCCACACAGAGTTATCCATGGCATTTGTAGTTCCACTTTGATTTTGAAGAAAATCATTAATCTTTATTTTGTGTCAGTCTGATAAAAAGAAAATTACAGCCGGGCACGCTGGCACACGGCTGTAATCCCAGCACCCAGGGAGGCAGAGGCAGATGGATCTCTATGAGCTTGAGGCCAGCCTGGTCTACAAAGCGAGTCCAGTACAGCCAAGGCTACGCAGAGAAACCCTGTCTCGAAAAACAAAATAAACCAAACCAAATAAAAAAAATTACACTTGAAAAAGGAGAATCTGGAGGGATAGATGGCTTAGGGGTTAAGAGCACTGGCTGCTCTTCCAAAGGTCCTGAGTTCAATTCTCAGCAACCACATGGTGGTTCACAACATTCTATAATGAAATCTGGTGCCCTCTTTGGCGTGCAGGTGTATATGCAGGCACAACACTGTATACATAATAAAAAAAATCTTAAAAAAAAAAAAGAAAGAAAGAAAAAGGAGAAGCTAGGGTCTATGGAAGATGACTCAGCCAAGCAAGCATCAGGACCTGAGTTTGGCTCTCCAATACCGATGTAAAAAGCCAAGTGGTATGTACCCAAAATACCAATGCTGAGAAAGCAGAGTCAGGAAGATCTCCAGGGCTTGCCAGCCAGTCTAGTCAAATCTGTGGAGTCCAGGCTTAGGGAGAGACCCTGACTTAAGAGAAAAAGTGGAGAACAATAGAGGAAGACATCAGCTGGAGGAGGCTCAGATGAAAGAAATCACTGGAGAAACCAGGCGTGTCTATCTTCTCCAACGGAAGGAAATGAATGACATCACCTCGCCATCTGAGATGCCAGGTGAAAAGTGGTCAACCAACCTGGTAATCCTTTGCTAGTCCGTTAGGAGCCAGCCTGTGCCTGAATCCCCCAGTATCCTGAGAATTGTTTAGGCCATGATCCTGCGGAGAATAGAACACATCCCTATGAAAGAAGCTCGGCTACTTCACCCTCTACCAGTGGACTCCATCCTTACGCTTATCACAGATTCTTCCCCAGGCCCTAGCCCTGAGCTCTGTTTATTAGTCAATAGAATTCATTTTCACTGGAAAGGTCACAGGTTCCAAGTTCCATCTATGTTTACATGTGTAAGAAAGGTAGACCACAAGGTCAGTCCCTGGAGATCTCGACCCAGTGCCTGCACAGATGGCACCGCTGCTAGATTCAGTCTTCACCTCTCCCACAGACCACCCTTCCCCAGCGTGAGGCTCCTGGCAGTTCCCAACAATTGACCTGTTTTCTACACACGCACATGCACACATACACACACACGATTTTTGGTTTTTTGTTTTTGAGAAAAGGTTTCTCTGTGTAGCTTTAGCTGTCCTTGAACTCACAGAGATCTGCCTGCCTCTGCCTGCCTCTGCCTCCGAGTGCTGGGATTAAAGGTGTGCACCACCACCTGGCTCACGATAATTTTTTTAAATGTGACTCTTATACTTTTTCTTCTACCATTTCTAAATTTTATCATCTGTCCCATCCATCCATCCATCCATCCATCCATCCATCCATCCATCCACCCATCCATCAGTCCATCATCCATCCATCATATGATAGCTTTGGATTCATGCGTCAGCCAACATGTGAAAATGGAGTGTTTGAGAAGTCAAACAGCCATATTGCACATGCATCCATTCTCTTTCTGGAAATAACTCTTCCTGCTCAGAAACACATGCTCTTCTCCCTGGTTTAGCCCACTTGTAAACCCTGATTTACAGTCGTTCTGAGGCTTCAGCCCTCATGATCCTGGGATCCTGGTTCTACCACATCCTTTGTAGCATGTATGCCCTCATTTGTGTTTCTGGGTCCTTGTCACCTGAGCAACAACTCAAGGGAGGAAGGAATTATTTTGGTTCATAGTTTTAGTCTGTCATGGTAAAGAGAACTGGCAGACCATAACAGCTTATCTTGTGATAGCCAGGAGAGCGAAGGAGGAAGAGAGACAGACAGACAGACACACACACACACACACACAGAGAGAGAGAGAGAGAGAGAGAGAGAGAGAGAGAGAATATGCCAGTAGAGAGAATGCCAGAGGGAAGTTGCTATTGCTAACTGACTTTCTCCTTTCCCTCTTTTATTTCACCCGGCCCCAGCCTATGGGATAGCACAGCTCATTTTCAGTGTGGGTAACCCCCTCTGGAAACATCCTCACAGATACACCTTGAAGTTGGTTTCACTGATACCCTAGGAGGAAAATCAAATTTAACTATCATACAAGCCCACACTCATTTTCTGTGACTTGCAACCATTGAGTCCTAACTCATGACTGGGGGAAAAGGAGTCACCAACCCAGGTGACAGGAGCAGCCTAGATATAGCAGCGAGGCTAATGTGGATATTAACGTTGGGCATTTGTTTTAGGGCACCAAATGTATGCTAGACACAGGTAAGTGTTTTATGTTCACCAACTTTAAAAACCTCTACATCCTTAAGAGGCAGATGTTATTATCTTATCTGAGCGAAAGGAGCTGAGGCTCAAAGAAAAGAGATAGCTTCCTCAACACAATAAACAGCAGAGATGAGATCCAACCCAAATCGGTGTGAGTTGAAAAATCTATTGTCTTTCAAGGCTGCCATGCTATTTTTTTTTTCATGTGCTGTAAAAGTGAAGAGAATACAGAGCCTGTCAGGCTGTCAAAGTTGCATGTAGTTGGCACACAGCAGCCAACCCAGCTCAAGGCTGGTGGGTCTGCTGGGTCAGAGTTCTAAGTTGAGGCTGTCCAGTACCCTGGAGAGCTCCCGCCAAGCACCGCCGAGTGCCACCGAGCGAATGCAAGCCTACTTGGTTCCATAGGCAAGAGCCTACCTGGCAGCTCAGCCTCCGTCAGGCCCATCAGGATGCTAACTGCTGCTCACTGGTATGGAGAGAGATGGCTCATCCCTGGGGATATCCTAGGCCACCCCCCCTTCCATCCTAACTCACTCTAAGTTTCATCTGCACCAGCTCTTGGGAGGGGATGCTGACTTAGGGTGCCCATATTTTCATAGCCAGAGAGTTGAAAATAACTTAATCTCTTTCTAGCTGGTCCACCTTTTCATAGATGAAGAGATGGGCAAATGTGATCTGTTAATCATGCCAAGCCTCCGTCGGCAATGTAAAACCAAACTGACTGCTTTGCATAATAAAAGGTTAGAATTATGAGCCGTTGAGGGAACAAATAAAGCTTGATCATTCAGGCTCGAAATGTGTGACTGGCATCTTTGTACTTGCCTTTCCCCTCTGCTCTGTCATCAAAGTCTGCCCTCTACCACAGCTGTTTATTTTTAGTCCACACTTCCCCAAAATAGATATTCATAATTTTTCTACAGTGTCTCTGGCAGCACCTTCTGCATCGACCAAGAGCAACAGCACTTCCTTGACCGTGTGCATTTGGGGTTTCTTTGACATATAGATCTTGCTTGGTGTCTAAGCTGTTTCTTTGTGAGTAGCATTGGCTGGTTCAGGGTTCCTTAATAAGTTCTTCATGACTGCATTCTGATGACGTTAATGAAATCAGTCTGAATATCAGTGGGCAGATAATGAGTCCCGAGGCAGGGATGGGGGGCCAGGGCCCAGATGAAGGGAGGAGCAGGGTGATGGGGTGGGGGGAAGAATGGTGAGAAATGTTAGGTTTTTTGCTCCAAATCTGATTGGCCTGCTCTTTGATCACCTCCCCCTGAGGGGGGAGCAGCCTTACCAGGCCACGGTAGAGGACAATGCAGCCACTTTTGATGAGAACTGATAGACTAAGATCAGAAAGGAGAGGAGAACCTCCCCTATCAGTGGACTTGGGGAGTGGCATGCATGCAGAAAGGGGAGGCAGGGTGGTTTTGGGAGGGGAAGAGGGAGGGGCTTATGGGGGGATACAAAATGAATAAAGTGTAATTAATAAAAAATTTAAAAAAAGAAAGGGATAAGGCCTGCCTTTTCTTTCTCCATCTGGTGGTAGGAAGTATCCTGGGGCTTGGCAGTTTTGTGTCTAGCTTGGGAGGGTGGCATGCTGTGTCTATGCTCTGGAAGAGAAGTTAGCTGAGGTTTCCCTCCTGGAGCTTGGAGAAACCCTGAGGCGGGATGTTGACGGATTTTGGATGTATTTAGCTGTGCGCGCTGCTGCTTTGCTGCCCTTATCGACCCCAGCCTGGCCTGAGTCCACAGGCCTTCCCTCCCTAGCACCCCACTTTTATACTGGTGGAGCATCTTGCAGCTCCCAACCCTCTCCTCCAACCAGAGGTTGGCCTGGGTTCCCATCTGTGCCTTAGGGCTATTTTCAGGTCTGAGAAGGGTGCAGGAAGCTCTATCAATCTGCTCCCAGAGTTAATGCGTCACCAGAGGCTCTCTCTTCCAGGCTGAACCAGAAGTTGAGGGAACTCAAGGGGAAAATCAAAGTTCTTAATGGGACCTCATCTTAGGAGAGGCAGAAAGTGACAGGGCTGTCAAGCCAGGACGCCACACACCACACAAGCTGGGAAGAGAGACTTTTTTTTTCATTGCTGCTGTAACACAGATTTACAGATGACTTAGGAGAGGGTTCTGGCAATCAAGTGTCTTGCACTAACAATGTCCATATCTGACAATATTGCTTCAACAGCTGGAGTGGACATCTCTGCATCTCACTTAAAGTGAGCCTCGTTCTGTCCATAGTCCTGGGCTCCAACCACGCGACTCTAAACTCGGTTCTAAAATTTCTATTTGGGGTAAAAAGACAGCTGTTACCAGGGTAGCTGGGTTCTCTGGAAATAGTCATGTGACTGCTTGGATCCAAGTTGATCTCCTGTGGACCATGATGGCTGTAAAAGCCTGGTGACCGTATACACCCGGATGTCTGAGTGCAGGCATGAAAATGACGCTTACTTGCTCTGGAATCTGGAATTTGAAGTTGTTTAAAAACTCTGATCCCATAATATACACAGGACTGCACAGGCAGGGGCCAGATCCTCCCCTGTACTCCCCCCTCCCATCTACCCTGTCCATCCCTGCGAACAGTAGTTCCGTTTCATCCCTCTAGACATTCCAGAGCTGCTGGACTAACAGTCTGCTCTGCTCCTCAGAAGCGCCATTCAATAGCTGTGGCCCTGCCCTGCCCCTCTGGCTCTTCCGGTAAGAAAACAAGCAGGCAGGCATGGCTGGAGGTAGGAGTGTGGGGCAAAGGGTCAGCAAGGCAACTGTGGAGGGCAGCGGTGAGCCCGCTGTGCAGCTCTGACTCTGGGCAATGGATGACCCACCCGAGCAGCCAGCCAAAGAGTCCCTCAGGGAGGTCACTGGGAGGCCAGGAGCTAAGGCTGCCTTACGGGGACACAGACAGTGCCTCCTCTCAGCCAATCAGCAGGAGAGCTGGAAGAGGTGTCTCAGAAGGCTGTGAGTCTGGGCAGCTCACCTCCCAGCTTAGACTGTAGGAGCCTGGGAAGGGGTGGCTCGCAGGTGGGCCTGTGTCCACCTCGGCCTTGTCACTGGAGCCAGACGCTCTCAGACCACCCCCAGGCAGCTTGGGTGGAAGAAAAGACATTCCTTTCCTGTCTGGGAATGAGCATTGCCCCAGCCCAGCTCTGTGGCCCCAGCTCCAGACAGCTGCTCTCCCAGCTGGAGCACAGAGATGTGCCAGAGCAGCAGAAGCACTCAGGCAATTGATTTTACAGAGGCTCTGAGGCTGTGTGTGTTCTCTCTATCCCCCGGAGAAACTGTTCCCCAAAGCCAAACAGCTCAGGGAGTGCAAACCTGATAAAAAATAGATTGGAGTCGGAGCAGCAGCAGTGCAGAGAGGAACTGAGGACTCAACACCTTCCTAAAATTCAGCCATGGCTTCCAAGTGGGGAGGGGCCTGGATGGCCCTCTTCCAGGTGTGGACTCTGTCCTTGCTCAGGGAAGGGCTCACAGCAGGTTGAGGGGTGACGGCATTACTCAGGAACAGGAGAACTCGGTTGTGAAGTGAATCACACTTGGCCAGGTCTAAGAGGAGCTGGATTCCTTATCACCAGGTGATCATGGTACCCTTTGCTGAGAGCTAGCTTCACGCTAGGAACTGACCATCATCACTTCATACCGTGCCCAGAGCACAAGTAGATGAACAAAACACTGTCGACCAGGTGTGGTAAGAAACATAGAAATGGTATTTCTCTCTGTTTTGGAGTCTGAACGCTCAAGACAAGAATGCCCTGTATGGTTAGGTTCTGATGGGGGCACTTTTCAAGCCACAGACCTCTACTGTACCTTCTCATATGGGAAGGAAGGAAGAGGGAGAGGGACTGCATATATAGTTTGGGGTCCCTGTTATAATAGGTCAAAAATCCCACTCATGGCTCTACCCAGCAGCTGATGGAAACACATGCAGAGACCCACAGCAAAACATTGGGTGGAGTGCAGGGAGTCTTGTGAAAAAGTGAGGGGAAGGATAGAAGGACCTGGTAGTGACAGGAACTCCACAAGGAGACCAACAGAGCCAACTAACCTGGGCCCAGGGGGCTTTGTGCTGACTGACACACCAACCAAGGACCATGTATGAACTGGACCTAGGCCCCCTACATGGATATAGCCAATGGGCAGCTCAGTCCTCATATGGGTTCCCTAGTAAGGGGAATGGGGGCTGACTCTGACATGGACTCTGTTGCCTGCTTTGCAACCACTTTCCCCTGGCGGGGCTGCCTCACCAGGCCACAGGGGAAGAGGATGCGCTCAGTCGTGATGCAATTTGATGTGCTGGGGAGGGTGGGTAGTGGGGGGGGGCTCCCCTTCTCTGAGGAGTAGGGGAGAGGGGATGGAGGAACAGAGAAGGTGGGACCAGAGGGAGCAGAGGGAGGAACTACGACTGGGATGTAAAGTGAATTAAAAAAAAAATTCTACTTTAAAAATTAAATTCCATTCACATTCATAAGGCCTCCATTCTCAAGACCTGAAGGCTCCGCTCCTGAGGCCCTCACGTCAGGATCTCAATGCGAATTTTGGTGCATTATATGCCATTAGCTCCGCTGCCCAGACAGGAAGCTTGCCTGAAGCCACCCAGCTGGTCTGCAGTCATGCCAGGTCCTAGCTCCAGCCTGTCCAATCATTAAGCCACATGGCTTAGCCATAGGTGGTGCAGGCCACAGACCTCCTGTGGAGCTTTGCTTTTACATTGCCAGACTTGGGGGGGGGTAGCAAAGACACGGAGGGTGTGGAGGACAGTGGTGGGCTCTGTGCATTGGGCAGATCTACAGTATTGGAGTTGTACAATACAGGAAAGAATGAGGGGATGGGCCTGGTGCATGGGCCGTGGATGTCAGGGGCCTAGGATGCTGGGGGAACCTTGGGCAGGTGGCCCTAATCTGGGTGTCTGGCAGAAGCGCAGGACAGGTGACTCAGGAGGCAGAGAGGGATGCGGTGACACTTGAAGGACATTTTTCAAAGCCTCAGAAGCCCATCTAGGTCAGGACCTCAGGCTGCTCGTGATGCTCTCTGGGGAGGGGACCAGCCTTGCACAAGCTCCTTGAGTGACTGAATTTAGTGATCATAAATCACACTATGGTGACTCCAGTCCAGGAGGCACGAAAAGCACAGGGCAGGCCTTATCTCAGAGAAAATGCAGAAGGCGGGAAGGTGGTCCAGACTGGAGCTTGGACACCAGGACGCAGAGAAGGGCCAGCTACCATCAGGACAGACACTAGCTTTCTAGTAGGAACTCCCAGCTGGCGGGCGTGGTCCCTGATCTGTAGAGGGCTTCCCATACAAATCCAGCTCCCTTCAGGTCCTCTAAGGTCCTGTGCTGCCGTGGCCTAAGCCACTTCGCTGTCCTTGCTCATCCTGCTTCTTTATCTAACGGTTCTCCCTTCACGCTCCCACCCTGGGAGCACACAGCACCTTCTGCTCGGAGGAGCCGTTATCCGTTTCCTCCTCAGTCCTAAGGGCAGAACTCCAGGCTTGGATGTCTCTCTGCGATGATGCCCCTACCCTCTGCTCCAAACACGGGCCACTGGAGTTGTGCTTCCTCTCTCACCATTATCCCAGGAGTTCCCAGTACCATCAGCTCTCTGATGTTGGGAAGGACCTGAAGTCAGTCTGTGTAACTGCCTATTGTTTATCTTCTTATTAGTGGTGTGAAGGTGAGTATGAATGTGTGTGTGAGTGTGTGTGTGGTATGTGTGAGTGTGAGTGTGTGTGGTTTGTGTGAGTGTGTGTGTGTGTGTGTGTGTGTGTGTGTGTGTGTGTGTGTGTAAACAGCAGGGCTGCACAAAGATCTCTGTGGCAGCTTTTGAAATGCTTTCTTAGCTTTAATCTCCTGGCCTGGGAAAGCAAGGAGAGTCATATCCCTTCCAGCTTTGGTGTCCAGGGACATGTTTGTTCTTGTTCATTCTTCACAAAGTAAAATAAACATGGACATCAGCCATAAACAAGTTCCCCTTCCTCAAGGCTCTGCTTGCAATGCTACCTCCCTAGGAAGACCTTCCCGACCACCCCCTGCCTCAGCTGGCCAGGCATGGTTGACCTCTGTGTGCTGCACCTTCAGCTGACTCCCGGGTGCTTCAGTCATGCCAGGGCAGAGTTCCTGTGTCCCTGGCATTGCTGTGCATGTCTGGACTCACCTAGATGCCTTTGTCAATGAGAGGAACTCCACTCAGATCCACTTAACTACTGAGGAATGTATCCAGCATGAAGAAGATGGTGCCAGCAGCCAGTGACGTGAGCAACATCCAAGGGCTGGGCAAGGCTCTCCCCTTCCTTCCTTTCCTCGCTCCTTCCCCCCTTCTCTCCTGTCTTTCCATTCCTCTCTACCTCTTTTTTTCTCCTCTCTCCTCATAACCTCATGTTCAGGCTCTTCTCGCTCTGTGGAAACTTTATTCTCTCTCCCTGGAGTTTTTGCCGCTCGTGGTGTGTGAGCACTGCCAGGCTCAGACATCCTGTGTCCTCGATTGCTATCCATGGCACAAGCCTTGTGCCCCCCGTTCTCCAATCAGATTGCCTGACAGCACCCAGCTCAGCACTTCTTGGGTGAGCACTCCAGACCTCTGACCAGCCCCTGTGAGTGGGAAGGGACTGACTGATAACCCCTTGGTCACCATCCTTCATCTGGGGTACACTTGGCGCATGCGTAGGGGGTAAGGATGGGAAAGGTGCCAGGAAGTTGGAAATGAAAGAAGTTTACCAGGATCTTATAACTGCTTCTATTTAGAGTGTCCACACATAAAACACACCACTATTTGTGATTCCTCTATAGAGTCAAAGTGAGGCATATGCGTCATAGTTTTAGAGGTGAAGCAGGCTTGAAGGATGGCTCAGCAGGTAAAAGCACTTGTTGTTCTTGAAAAGGACCAGATTTTGGTTTTCAGCATCGAGATCGGGCTGCTCACAACCGCCTGTAAGTCCAACTGCTGGAGTTCTGACACCCCTTTTGCATGCACACACACATATATAAATAAAACAGTTCTTTTTTTTTTTTTTTAAAGGAGGAAACCCAGTTCAGAAAGGTAAAGTAACTTGTCTAAACCACTTAGCAAGTAAGTGGCTGGTCCAGAACTCATGTTGTATCTGTGCTACTCCTCAAGATCCAACTCTGTCCCATCATTCCTGATAACAGAGATGATCTGTTACTACATGTAACCCGATTAACATGTCTCACTTTGGAATTTTATTAGTCAGGACAGTCATGGTAAGGACACAGTGATAAACAGTCCCCAAATCTCAGTGGTTTAAAACTGTAGTCTTTCTTGATCTATGGCCGTCTCCTTTACAGGTCAGCAAGAGAGCTGCACTCGTCACAGGAGCTCAGAGAGATGAGCGGATGGAGTAGCTATTATTTCAAGTGTTGCCAATCACTCAGAGACACCATAACCAAAAGCAACCTGGGGAGGAAAGGGTTTGTTCAGCTTACACTTCCGCTTCCTAGTCCATCACTGAAAGAACTCAGGGCAGGAACTCAAGCAGGGCAGGAACCTGGAGGCAGGAGCTGATGCACAGGCCACGGAGGGGTGCTGCTTACTCGCTTGCTCCTGATGGCTTGCTCAGCCTGCTTTCTTATAGAACCCAGGGCCACCAGCCCAGGGAACGCCCCACCCACAATGGGCGGGGCCCTCCCCAACAAATCACTAATTAAGAACATGCCTTACAGCTGGATCTTGAGGCATTTTCTCAACCGCTGTTCCCTCCTTTCAGATAACTCCGGTCTACACAGGACGAGTCAGTGCACTGTCAGAGTTAAGAGAGAAGCTATCGAGGGTCCAGAGGCTTCCACTCAGAACTTTTAGGCCAGAGTGGCTACTGATCCTCCGGTAAGCACAGGGACCCCAAAGAATGCAAATAAGCCCCAGGGCCTACAATGATTAAAACCTGGAAGCTTTAAAGAAATGCTAATGAATTAAAAATAATTTTGTATATAAAGTGTTTTTAATACAATAATTTTATTTTACATTAGAGTGTTATTAAAAAGTATATTATAAAGTTTATTTTAATCCTTTTTTATATCCATAATGTATGAAGAGGAATTTGGGCATTTTTCTCATTAAGTATATGATAAATGTTGTTTACTTTAAGTTAATTATGAAAAAAGGTGATTTGTTGACAGATCTAATTTGATATGTTTTATTTGAGGACCAAAAGTATTTTAAAATGCAGATTGTAATTATAAGTTACAGCATTGAAAAAAAAAAAAGCCCTGCTTCCAAAACCTCAGATTTAAAGCTATTGAAAGTTTTGTTTTGAAAAATCACCTCATCTTTTTAAAATGTAAAGCATTTTTTTCTATTGAATGTTGAGATTAAAAGAAATGCTTGAAACTGCTATTTGCCAGCATGTCTTAAAAACCTTAGGGGGATGATCATCTTTATTCTTAATAAACAACAACAAAAAAGCTAAATTGGCTCTAATTGCTACTGTATTTTCCCTTCTTAGCACTGTTTTATGAAGTGCTAGGAAAAATGTAGAATTATTCTGTTTTTTATGTTCCTCATGAACCTGATATTGTAATCGGCCTCAATGTTCCTTATGTTTCTTGTCTTAAGCCAATGGCCCGTGGCAGATGTAAATTAAACTGTGTATGACTAAGTGCAAAAAGAATTTAATACTGCATGCTGGTGAAATACACAGCCGGCTCTTCCTTCCACTGAGCAGTGAGCCAGTGGGCTGGAGGCCGAGGAGTCTCGCTGCCAGACTGACCTGATCCTCCTCACAGCTGTGGGCAGGTGTACAGACACGCATCTGCACACACAGGCCTGCACCCTCGCTTTTCTGCTTGAGGCAGTAACCACTTCACTACTGAAATGGTTTAGAAAGAACTGGAAACCCATTGCCATGGCCTTGAAGCATGGAACGGGGTCCCTTTCGGAGCACAAGCACGCTGTGGGGAAATGGTCCCATCAGCAGCCCATCAGAGCCCCGTGCACATCTGGGATGTGACTATCTCTGTGGGCTGCAGCTTCCAGGGTACTCTATAAAGGCTTGGCTCTTTGTGTGGTGGTGCATAATCTGTGATTTGCATAATATTTGGGGAAAAAAGCCCAATAATTTTTAAAAGGAGGAAAGACCAATGACCCTTACTTGAGTAAATTCTGCTTCCTGCTTTAGTCAACTGAATTGCCCAAGGCTTAGGTTCTGTCTATAAAACTCAGGGAGGGAATGTGTGTGTGTGTGTGTGTGTGTGTGTGTGTGTGTGTGTGTGTGTCTGTGTGTGTCGAAGAGGGGGGTTGTCTGATGGGTAAAAGGACCAGGCATTTGGAAAGAAAGGCAGATGTCCCTTAGCCAGCATGTGAACCCTCAGACCCTTCCTGCCACAAGGGGCGGAGATAATGAAGATGGAACAAGTTCAGAGAAGGGCAGCTGAAGCCATGCAGGGGACATGACTTACGGGAGAGAGTTTAATTGGTTTAGCCTAAAAAGCCCATTACGCTCTCTAGTGGACATGAAAAGGCTATAAATATCTGCAAGGTGACAACAAGGGAGAGAGGCTGAGATCCATCTGGCCGGGTAGGACCTCTGAGACCGGCTCAAAGGAATCAAAGAATCAGCTCAGAGGAATCAAAGAATCGGCTAAGGGTTGAAGCCCACTTCAGGGGCTTTTGTGATGTCAAATCCCTCTGTCCTGTACTGTGCATATGAGCTCTGTCGTAGAAAATGGACCCACAGGCTAGCATCTAGCTGAAGTGAAGGACCTGGCTCAGACCCTTTGGGCACCCTCCTTAGGAGGTTAGGCAACTTGCTAGCCATCCGTCTTTGTCAAGGCTTAGCTAGGAATAAATCTCCACAGGGTGGAGGCTGGTGCCGGGCCTCTCAACCAGTCCCCACATGTCACTGTGAAGAGCAGCCATGTTCAAGCTGGAGCTGAAATACGGATGCACACAAAACACAGGGAGGTGGGCTGCCTCCCACGACAGGGTCACGGGGCAGATGGGAGTCTGGAGGACAGGCCCAGCCACGCCTCAGAAGAGCTGAGTCCACTCCTCCTCAGCTGAAGCTGGCGGACAGCTGCAGCCTTCAGGGCAGGGGGTGGCCTCCTGGTCGTGAGCATGTGGCGTCAGAGCAGGACAGTGTTGGGATTCATCTCCATCTCCGGCGTGGAACAAGCAGGTCTTTGTGATGGAGCAGAGACAGAAGAGGAGCCCAAGTTTCCGGCCTGGGTGGTCTCTAGTATTCCTTAACATGGAATCATGGGAGTGGGAAAACCGGTCAAGGAGCCTGTCGCTGCTGCTTTTGTTTTCTAGGATTAGTTCCGGTGGGACCAGACTGCCCGGAAGGGAGGCTGACACCCCAACCCCCCAGCCCCAAAACTAAGCTTTTGGGCTTCTAACCTGTACTTGGATTTAAAATAGCACACTGAGGCCATTTTATAGATGGAGCTAGTACCTCTAGAGGCAAAGGGTCTGCTTTAAATGGAGAAGGAGTTCGTACAGAGGCTGAGTCTCTGGGGGAACCTCCTGATTCTCAGAGTGAGGGGCTGTCTTGGAACTGGGCAGAGACTCTTACCCAGAGGGCCAAGATGCAGCCCCTGGGGAACCCCTCACCCCTCTAAAGATGTATTCAGGAAGTGTATGGGCATCTTTTTTTAATTGGTTCTCAGCCCTCCACCATCCCCAGCGCTCTGCTGGGAGGGTGAGCCAGGGCCGTCTGCATCCATGAAGACTCAGGAGCAAGGGCAGAGGATGAGGAAGGAGCAGCAGGTTATGTGGATGCACTCATGAGAAGCCAGCGGTCCCCAGGTGACACTAGTTCATAAACCACGGTCAGCAACTGTGTCCCAGCTGTGCTTGAGCCGTGACACAGGGGAGCTGGGAGGGGTGTCGTCCAGCACTTTGAGTCTGTGCTTGAGTCCGTGTGCATGAGCACTTGTGCACCCATCCCCCTCCAGGGTGCCCTCAAGTCCATTCACTCCTGTGCATACTTGTGTGTGAACACACCTCCTTTGGTCTCTGGACTTGCTCATCCTGGGGCTGGGGCTCACTCTGATTTCTCAAGTCATACTCAGATCTGGGGCTGTGGGATTTCCTGGTGGGGCTGCCTATGCTTGATGCCCATTCTACCATTTGGATGGGGTAAGGGATCCCCAAGAGACTTGGGAAAGTGATGGATGGGAGCAAGATGGGCAGATGGCTGTGGTGCAGTGGCAGAAAGAGGCCTGGGGGGCCCCAGTTTCCTGGAAACAGGACAGGTGTGCATATTGGAAGGGCAGCGTCGCTGGTGCTTTGGGCGGCTTACCGACTCCCACCTGCTTTTCCGTGCTCATCATTGAACCACAATTTGCCCACTGGTCAGTGAACTAAGTCTCAAGCTGCCAGGAAGTGAATCAGCTGGGAGTCCCACAAACGGGTCAGTCCCCTTGGCATTTGTCTTTCAGTATAAGATTAGCCCAACTCTTCTTCCTCCGTCTCCTCCCCATCTCACCTCTGCTCAGGCACTGGCCACTGGGGCTTCTTCAAGCCTGGCTCTTGGCAAGCCGGCTGCAGCTGGCCCATTACCAGCACTCTCCTGCCCTCTTATGGCCGCACTGGAACCAGCCTCTGCTGGCCTGAAAGTGCAGCAGCCTAGGGAAGTTGTGGGCTTGGTCAGGAACCTGGTGTGTCCTTGGTCTTGGGAGAAAGACAGAAAGCTTGATTCAACCGTGAGCCAGGGGGCCCCTTCCTCAGAGACCACTCCGTGGGCCGCCCTTGGATTCTCTTTCCACTAGGGAACGAAGGCAGTCCCTCAAGACAGTCCCCTGCCCAGAAACTCAGCTCTTGTCTGTCTTGAAGCAGAACTGTGAAGTGATGGGCTGGCTACATTCTGGTGCCTTTTGCCGCTTTCCTTCCAATTGCCCTCCTCAAACTCTGTTTCACCCAGCTGCCACTCCTCGTGCTCTGTTTTGGCCTCTGGACTCAAGTCTCCACATCTCTGCTCCATTTCTCTGAAACACTTGTCTGGGGTTAGCGGTCTTCCTGACCATCCCCTTCTCCCCACTTTGTGGGATGCCAGAAACACGGCAGGCAAGTCCCACTGCCTACCTCTAACTCCTCCAGCAGGGACTGTGGTGCTCCCAGGACTTTGTTCCTGGGTTTCTTGTTTTCGGGTTTTGTCCTATTCGGAGGCTGTGGCATCCTTGGACTAATACACTAACTGCATGACCACTCATAAGACTAATTGGAGGTTCTCTGTCTGGATATGGCCATCCAAATGCCATTTGCACAGGAGCTCTGTGTTTGCTTGCCCTGCTCACAGCTTCATTTATGGTTGTTGTTACAGGAGAGCAGGCATGTCAGGAAAGAGTTCACATGAAGAAGTTCACATCTTGAACTTTAAACACAGGAGGTGCATGCAGCCAGATGCACAGCCTTGAAGAATGTTTGAGGGGCACATGCTTTCTTTTAGTCCTCTTTCTTTTAAGGAGTGCTTTCTGAGAATCTTTACCTTCCTGCCCACAACCTTTCATTTTTGGGAAGAGCACACTGGCTCTGTTCCCTGAATTAGAATAGGGGTCCCAAGGGGCAGGGGTAGGGCCCTACTATCTAAGCCCGGATCAACTTCTGTATATAGTAGACCCTGTAGGAACCCTGCACTGTGGAACTGTTGTGGAACTGAATGTGAAGAAGGATGCTGTGTAGGGGAACTACACAGTGTGCCTAGATTGGAGGGGCAAGTTCAGGCTCAGAATTACCCAGAAGATGGGGTGATTTGGGGCCCTGACCAGCTCCTGCTCTGGGAGACTATGGAGAGCAGTTGCCCTGGGGCACGAGTTTGGAATGAGCACCAGAATGGAGAGGTCACTATTGCCACCCTCCAGGACTCAGGATGGGCCTGACTCTGTCTCACGACCTGCAATGTCACCTTGCCAAAGGAAGCCTTCTCTGAGAAAATGCCCTTGGCAATCTGCCGGGGAGGCTTCACTGGAGATGTGCTCCCAGGGCCCTGGCTCTGTGTCTGGCGCTTTGCGGATGCTTCTCAGAAGAAAGCCACATGGTGCCTGAAGGAACCCTGCACTGGGAACCTTCGCTCCACTTCCCATCCCAGCTTTACCATTTCTGAGCTGTACCACTTTAGGGGAAATCACCCCTCATCTCCGACTGACGCTTTTCTGGTGATAAAATGAAGAGGCCAGAAACTCAGTCCGCCAGGACCAGCGACAGCACAGGATCAGCCAGTATTGACCGGAAAACCTAAATGGTTCCTTTTCTCCTTCCATGACAATTTCCTGGCTCACCTTCATTTCAAAATAGTAACTGACCTTGAAAACTGATCTCTTTTCTTTCTCTGCTCCTTTCAGTCACTCGCTCTTTCCCAGTGTGGTCTCTGAGTCTTATCATCCTTCATTACAAAGTGGAGGCTATTACACAACTCACAGGGCCGTGTGGAGACAGGAATGATGGATAGCACCTGGTGTCAGGCTCACGCATAGAACATGCTCAAATAGAGGCCATGCCCCGGTCGTAGGGCTGGGCTAGAAATGAGCCGAGCCTCTGGATAGGTGGCAACATTCTAGCTGTCCCTGGAGGGGTGCCAAGGTGGAATAAACAGAATCAGAGCAGAACTTTATTCTGTAGCGTACTGGGGCCACAGTGCCTGTCCTGTGGGGTTGCTGTGAGCACTTGCCTGGTGCCTGGCATCTATTGGTAGAGTTCAATTTAAATCTCCCAGGCATTCTCAGCTAGCCTGTGCCCTTTTCACAGGAGCTGATGGCGAGGTACACCCTTGACCTCCTCGAGTTACTCCTGGCCCCATCTTGTGTGGAGTGGCTCTCTGTGCCTGCTTCAAGTTACACAGTGGGAGAGGGCCACTAGCCAACCCTCAACAAGGCAGGCAGCGTGTCAGGATCCAGAGATGCTTCAGGACCTGACCCACAGCCTCTCCTACTGATCACCTCCCGGGCCTAGGCGGCTGGAAGCCTGGCCCAAGGTCACATGCTCCTTCCCAGAATCACACTGCCCACAGTGTCCTGCTTGGGTGCTCCCACGTCCCCTGTTAGCTCTTGTTCGGGTCCGTGCTCCCCTCTGGGTGGGATGCATAGGAGGGACGAGCATGGAGCTACAGCTCAGACTAAGGCACTTCTGAGAGCAAGATGGAGTCGTGTCTCTAAATACACGGATGACTGGTGTGAGCAAGGCAGAGCGGAGCGATGGTTCTCTGCATTCTAAGCCACGGCTGAAGACTGCGGATATGGGCCAGGGCTCGGCTGCAGGCCCCTTCCAAACCCCCGTTTGGCTTAGCTTCCAGGTTCAGCACAGTTGTAGGAACAATAGCCACCCCACACAGACCAAAGTGCTCCACTCTGCCCCACTGCAGGCTGGCTAGGCTGTAGACTCTGTCAGACATGAGACCCTCCCATGAGCAGTCCATGTGACATATCAGATGCCCAGACATACCGCTGGGCATCTGCCAAGAAATAACACAATCAGCTCTCTCTGAATGGCAGAGTGGTGTGTGGTCAATGAAGTTCTGCCTCCTTCTCATTAGCTCTTTCTGGCATCCTCAAGATGAAGGCATCCGGACACCCATTTCATAGACAAGGAAACTGAGGCCCAAAGACAAGAGTCTGTCCCAAATCCCCATCTGCCAGGTGGCTGATACAGGCCTTCTTCACCTTGTTCCTCTGGCATCTGCCATGCTCTGTGGGCGAGAGCCTTGGGCTGTAGCCTGAGCCGAGAACGGAAGCGGACTTAGGTGATGAGGATTATGAGCTATTTGCTGAAACCTCAGGGTAAGCAGGAGGCACGCTGTGGTTTTGCCTCAGTGCAAACACCATCCTTCAAGGAGGGGCCTCTGAACACTGGGGCCAGCACTGCAGGAAAGGCGCAGCTCCAGTCACTGGGGTGAACGTTCTGGAATCTTCCTTGGCATCCACAATGATAGACTGATGAAGGTTTCTGTTTTTTGTTTGTTTGTTTGTTTCTGTTTGTTTGTTTTTAGGTTCAGCTTGTCTCTGTTACTTGCCCAGCATTTTTGAAATATAACAAGGAAGGGTATAGATGTTGAGCAAGCCCCCACACATGAGGTCTCTCCTTAAATCCTCCCTTTGAGCCAAGCAGATAACAGAACTCAGGTTCCAGATGAGGGGCAGGGTATCTGCTGTGTCCAGGACCACACATCCAGGAAAGAGAACTGAGGTCTTGGGCTGAGTGTGGCTGGTGGCTTTCACCTGGCCGGTGAGTGTGAGGGTCACAGGGGACGCTTCCCAGGAGCCAGCAACACCGCTCAGCAGGTGCGCTTGCCCTGCAAGCCTGACTGCCTGCATTTGATCCCTGCCACCCTATAAAGGCAGAAGGAGAAAACCCAGAGTCTACCAACTTGCCTTCTGATGTCCACACTTGTGCTATGGGAGCGCCTCCTGTCCCCACCTCAATAATAAATGAAACAACAGCAACAAAAAATGAGGTCAGCAATACCTTGGGCTGGAATTTAAGCTACATTTAATTGAGTCAAAAGTAGAAACTGTCCCTAGACGTGAGGGACATCTGGGGACGTTAAAATGTACTTCTAGAGCATTAAGGACAAAGTTCCTCTAAGCTGCTGACAAACACGCACAAAAGGAATTTGAGCATTACGTAGAATTCAACAAGTTTTTATTGCTACCTTCTTATGTGTAGGGTGAGGTGAAGGCCGGTAAGGCAGTCCCGGGTGGGGACTGGGGCACTTCCGGTGTCACTATCCTGGCAACCTCATGCTAGAAGAAGCCTGTGGTAAAGTTGTCAAGCACTGCCAGGAGGCATGGCTTGCAGAACCTTCTTTTGGGGCTCACACACACTACCATTTTTAAAGGTTCTGAGAGGAAGGGTCTTGGCTCAACTTTCCTTAGTCCAGACTTTTCTAAACTTATTTGGCAATGGTTCCCTCCTCTAGCACCCTCTTGCCCCTGGGGAATGTTTGTTTACATCCTTGGAACAGTCCAAGGAGCCCGTTTGGCCTGCAGGCAGCTCTGTGTGGGGAGGAGGGGCTGCCAGGCTGAGGGACACGCCTGCTTTGTTCGGCAGACAAAAGGTCCTGCTGAGAGGATGCTTCTCTTTGCTCTCTTGGACAGAAAACATGTTTGCTACAACTAGAACCTAGCTTGGCTGTTTCTTAAAACAAGTATCTTTCCAAATTGGGGGATTACTCAGACCTCTCAGCCTTTGAGCTACAGGGATCCCTCGGGTTAGCAAACAAGTGTTGGGGCACGTGAGTGCCGTGTGGCTTTTCTAACACATGCAGGAGCAGGTTCCAGCAGGAGGCTGATGCAGCCGGAATTCTAATCAGAGGAACACACTAGAAAACAACAGAAGAGGCTCCTCTGCCTCCAGCTTGCCAGCTCGGTGCACAGGACACTGATTTTTTTCTGTGCTCAGTTCGCCCTGCCAGGAGCCAGATGCTGAACATTTGTGTGCAGGGTGAAGAGGGGACAGTAACTGTTTACAGGACCCAGCTTCCAAGCCTGGACCTCATGGCCACGGCCTCTTCTCAGAAGTGACACGTAGCCAGGACTGTTTACCAGCAGAGCCAGCACAAGGAAGCCACTTGGTCTGCCAGGGCTGTGGTAAAATGAAATGCCTTTTGGGTGTGGTGACATTTTTTTTTCTAGGTTAAAAAATAGCTTGGAAGTGTGACAAAGAGGATGCTCTTTTGTGTCCCATGATCTTGGCCAGGCTCCAGGCGTGTCACCAGGCTTTCTGAGCCAGCAGCTCTTCTGTGAAGCATGGATCCTCTGACCTTGGCCTTCAGACTGGGTCTGAAGAGTCTGTGGGAATCTGCACCCTGCACCAGGCAGTCACTGTTTCTAGTTTATTTGGAGTCACATGCATTTAAATGTCCCCTGAAACCCTGAGAGGAGGGGTATACAGGTGCTCCTCGTGTTATGTTAGGAAACTGAGCCCCAGAGAGGCTGAACTGATCTACAGTATTTCTGGGGCGGAGCTGGCATCTCCGCTTAGGTCTGTTCTACAAAGCTTGGGGCCTCAGTCTCTTCCTCTCTGCTAGAGAAATATCCTTCCTCTGAGGGCTGGAGGGAGAGTGCAGGGCACCGGGGTCTCCTGGTTCCTTCTCGGAGATGCTCCAGAGAAAGACGTGTGGAGTAGGAGTGGCCCTGTCACTCTGGCCTGTAGGCAGCTGTCTTCTCTCTCTTTGGGCAATAGAATAGGAGGTAGTGGCTTTGTTGCTGGGTCAGGACTAGTGTTGGGAATGTTAACCAAACTCACTTTGTCTTACTCTCTCACTTTGTTCTCCCCATAGTTATGTGAAGGGAACAATCAACTGTTTCATAGTTAGGGAAACAGAGGTACAGAGAAGAAAAATGTATAAAGTTAAATACTGGCAAGCATCACAGTTAAGGCCCAAACTCAGGCTGGCTCTGCTGTACATTATGATGTATTTCAGGTCTGGAAGGGCAGAAGATGCGGCCCCGTCCTCAGGCCAGGCTTGTACAGCAGTGCTTCTCAATCTTCCTAATGCTGCGACCTTTAATACAGTTCCTCATGTTGTGGTGACCCCAACCTTAAAATTATTTTTGTTGCTACTTCATATCTGTAATTTTGCTAGTTACGAATCATAATGTAAACATCTCTGCTTTCCAATGATCTTAGACAACCCTTGTGAAAGGGTTGTTCAATCCCAAAGGGATCACAACCCACAGGTTGAGAACCACTGCTGTAGAGGAAGAGACGGGTCGTCCATATTCATATTGTAAGAATCCACAGGCTTTATCTACCTTAGGCCTCTTTCCTCTTCATCCAGACACAAGCGCAGGGTGAAAGAAGAGAATATATTGGTTACTTTTCTTGTTACTATGACCAAAAACTTGCCAAGAAGCAACTTAAGGGAGAAAGAGCTTATTTTGCCTCAGTTTTAAGGATACAAACCCACTGTGGTGGGGAGGTCAAGGTAGGAAGAGCATGAGCTGCTGGTCACATCGTGTCCACAGTCAGGAATCAGAGAGCAGACAGGAAGTGGGGGCAAGACTATCAAAAACGTAACGCTCACCCACCTCCTAATACTTCCTCCATCAAGGCTCCACCTCGTAAGCTCCACCATTTCCAGAACAGCACTGCTTGGCTGGACACCAGGTGCTCAAACGCATGAGACTGCAGGGGACATTCCACATCCAAAATGCAAGGAGAAGTGAGTCACCTGCTCTGACAGTCAACTGGACTGACTTTAGAATCACTTGAGAGTGGGCTCCTGAGCATTCTTGTGGGGAGTTATCTTGATTATATGTTGTGTTGTGTTATGTTATGTTATGTTATGTTATGTTATGTTATGTTATGTTATG